>NC_135572.1:158208152-158511182 GCF_965152235.1 Eretmochelys imbricata
GCTACCTGCATCTTTAGGTGTCTGAATACCTTTAAAATTCTGGCCATAAGTACCATTGGGACCTAGGATCCTAAACCACTTAGACACTTTGAAAATGTTACCCTTTGGCTGTACTTATATACTGATACATATGTCTATGCTTACCTCCTTACAGTGCACCTGTCTGGCTGTCTGGAAGGTGCCAGCTGTAAGGGTTAATGAGAAAAGTCCACCTGACTAGTCTTATTTGTATAGCTCCTTCCGTTCTCCAAACTGCCGTTGTCATTTGAGGGCTTTCGCCTTGCTTTTGGCACAGTTAAGGAGTGACACTGAACCCTTGCCTTTGTCCTACTTGAATGCCACTCTTTGGCGCTGTGCCAAGGCATTAATGGCCAGGAAAGATCTCCTTTCCAAAGTACATACTCTGAAGTCATATGAGACCCTTCTATATAGGAGAGAGGCTAATGGAAGTTCATAGGGAAAATGCAGTGTGCATGTTTCTTATCTTGCAGGACGGGGACAGCTTTGTGGCTTTCTTTAGCTGCCCATAATACTTGGAAAGTGGTGGTATATTTTTGCAGGCGCTGAGCAGAACAAAAACATGATCAAAGGAGGTTTAGGGCATGAACTAGGCTGCTGAGAGAATAGTGAGGAGTACAGAGAAAGCACCTCCCTTTTGAAGAATTTCTTATCATGGAACTGAAAGATTTTACTCTTCCACAAGCCAAGGACTGTGAGAGAAGAATTTCAAGGCAGGAGGGGAGAGCCCCAGTAAATTGTTCCATGATGCAAGTTCAGGACCATATGAGAGAATGTTTCAATGCTATTTTGCTAAGGGAATAATCCAAGGACAGGCAAGGATGGCATTACGGGGATACAAAGAAGAGACTGCCTGGAGAACCAAGGGAGAAGGGGCACTCTCTATTGCTAACTTCCCCAGGTGTGTTGGCCAACTAATGGCCCGACTACTAACCATTTTTCATTTACAGGTTCCCTGTGCCTGCAAGGGGACCTGAAAGTGCTAAAACAAAATGGTGGGTGGGGTTAGGGGGAAGGAGGTGAATAGTCAGGTTAGGAGCTAAATCCCCCAATGAGCAAAAGTAAACGATCTCTTCAGAACAGAAATGTTCATCTTATCCCCTTCCTCTTCTCGTTTTAGGTGTCATGATTCTGAAGCTGTGGTTGGCCAGAAGGTGCTTATCCCACTGTGATACCCCTGTGATGGCACAACTTCCAGGGAGCCCTGCTGGACCTCAGAGGGGTCATAGAATCATAGGCTCGTAGGACTGGAGGGGACCTCAAGAGGTCATCTAGTCCAGGGTCAGGTAAGTTTCCCCTCCACCGCTCCCTTTTCTTTTTTCTATCTTTTGTAGCTCCTCAGGTTTTCTGAGGGGGGAGGGGAAGGCCTTTTCTGTTCCCTTTTGGGGTTCTCTTCATAATTCCAGAAGCCTCCAGTTTCGTAAGATCTAGTTTTTAAAATGACCGCATGAGAGACTTCTCAGGGCCCTGCAGTTTCCTTGTTCAATTAATTAGACTGCTTGGGCGCCTTTCAATGAATCCGACTGTCCTTGACAGGAAATTGTGAGGTTCCCATCAGAGTATTTCCTACACATTTTTCCACCTTGTGTAGAGATAGGATTTGCCCAGCCCCTCTTACAGGTGAAGCAGGGGCAGCATTTGCCGACAAAACCCAGTGGCTCCTCCATGATCTGTGCCGAGCTCTGATGGAGTAAGTAAGTAGGTAGGCATGGGGCACCTGTGTAGAGGGTCTTGGCACACTCTCTTGTAGTGTGGCTCTTGTAGGAGCCTTACTCTCAGCACATCCCTTGCTGGACTTTTCAAAACCCGCCCCCACCCCGCAACTTGTCCACTTGGCTGCGCTCCAGCAGCACAAAGCTGCCTAAAAAAAAAAATAAATAAATGGCTTAGCCAGCCACAGGATGATCACTCCAATGTGCTAAGGGGATCTCTGGTTGCCACAGCTTCCCCTTGGGATTGTTGGCAGCAGGCACAAGCTAGAGCAGCTGAAAGACTGTGCTCTGACATGCAATAGGGGACTGGCTCAGCACAGAGCAGCACTGGAACGTGGAGAGTACAGTAGTGACATAAAATCACCCTGTTGTGCGAGGCCACCCTCAGGTGGAGCTGTGGGTCAGGGCCTGGGGTGTTTCTCTTTTACTACATCACTTGCCTTGTTGCTGTTTGGGTGCCCTGAAGGGCTGCCGATTCTTTCTCCCTTTCTCATTCCTAATACCGCAACACATGGGGCCCTGCTCACTTATTCTCTAAATCTGCCCAATTTGCTCTGTTTTAAGTGCCTTCATTTGACTGCTTACTGTTATCTCTTTTTTTAATACTCAAATAATGAAACGAATATGTGCCCCTAGATTCCCCCCGCCCCTCAGCATTTCTATTTACCCAGTCCAAGAGAGCCCCACTTTCCACTGCATTCCTAGCCTTTTGTAGAAAGGACATACCCTTGTGGACAACGATGTAAACCTTCCTTGGTAACCTTTGTTTGTCTCCCCACAAACACAGTACTTACCATGTGTATTATCATGAGTTCTTTCTTTGATAAATCATTCATCTTTCTTTCCTTTGAGTTTAGTCTGTAACAAAAGTGATTTACAGTTAGATTTATTCCTTTGTTGCTAATTTTGATTACAAATTTCCAATCTAATATCATCTTTGAATTTTATATTTCACCAGTTCTAAACGGTCCTCTACGTGTGCCATCGCCCCTTTCTCTCTCTCCCATACAGAGCATGTCCTTCAATACTGATGTGTCAGTTGTTTGAGTCAATTGTAATAAATCAGTTAGGAGAGCTCATAAATTTCTTTGTGGAGCATTATCCTCATGCCGATCCCTCAGGGAATGAAGAATCATTCTGCATCTTACCTTTTCCCATAGATTCACAGATTCCAGGGCCAGAAGGGACCACTATGATCATCTAGTCTGATCTCCTATATGGCACAAGCCATAGACCTTTCCTAAAATAATTCCTAGAGCAGACCTTTTAGAAAAACATCCAGTCTTGATTTAAAAATTGTCAGTGATGGAGAATCCACCATGACCCTTGGTAAATTGTTCCAGTGATTAATTACTCTCACCATTAAAAATGTATGCCTTATTTTCAGCCTGACTTCGTCTAGCTTCAAGTTCCAAGCATTGGATTGTGTTGTATCTTTCTCTGCTAGACTGAGGAGACCATTATTAAATATTTGTTCCGTGTGTCGATACTTATAGACTGTATTTGGTTCACCCCTTAACCTTCTCTTCTTTAAGCTAAATAGATTGAGCTCCTTGAATCAATCACTGTAAGGCATGTTTTCTAATCTTTTAATCATTCTCGTGGCTCTTCTCTGAACCCTCTCCAATTTATCAACCTCCTTCTTGAATTGTGGACTCCAGAATTGGACACAGTATTTCAGCAGTTGTTGCACCAGTGCCAAATACAGAGGTAAAATAACCTCCCTACTCCTACTCGATATTCCCCTGTTTATGTATCCAAGGATTGCATTTGCCTTTTTGGACACAACATTACGGCAGGAGCTCACATTCAGCTGATTATCTACCACAACCCCCAAATCTTTTTCAGAATCATTATTTTCCTATGTGCTACTTTGATTGTCATGCACATGGTTGCTCTTTTCTCTGTTGTTCTAGTTTTAATGTCCTTGTAACGAGAAATGGGAACTGACCTTCAGCATTCAAAACCAGCTCAGCTTAAGAAAAGAAGATCACCGCCACCATATACTCTCCATTCCTTATTAAGGCCTTAATTCAGCAAACCGTTCCTGTTCAGCAAAGCACATAATCATGAGTTTAATGTTTAAAGTCATACATACATTCCATGGTTTGTAATGGGATTTAAGCACATGCTTAAAGTACTTCCCCGAATGGGAATGGAGGAGTTAAGCATGTGCTTAAGAGCTGTGCTGAACTGGGACCAGACAGAGTATCAATGCTGTCTAACTCCCAAAGCCTCCTCTCTTGATCAGTGCTTCAGTCCATGATTCATCTCCGTGATACAATGCTGATTTCTTTTCTTGTTCATGGCACTAGAGTAAGTGTCTGTGGCAATAGATCCTCTAAAATGATCACCAATTGAGATGATCTATATGGCGTCCTTTCCAGCTCCCAAAAGTCTTCATTAACACATGCAACCTTCCTCTGGAAGGGTCAGTCCTGACTTGGCCATTGATGGCTGGGTTCTCCAGAACTCATTTCAGAATTCCATTCAATATTACTCTTAGACCATACCTATCTATTATTCCACTATGGGGTCTCATGAACAGGCACTTCGGGAAGACACATAAAGCTCATTTGACTTCTTTTCTACATCAGATTTAAAATGAAATAGCCCCAGCTTCAAAAGTGTGTACATTAAATACATAGTAACACTTACTGTATTAACATGCATATTTTTAGAAGAGGCGAAAGGAGGATTCTATTTATATACTCCTCAAAGATCTATTCATGCAAACCCAGAGTTTAGGTATTCTGCTTTCTCTGTGGAAAGGAGGGTCTTCCCTCCATTTCAGCAGCTGCCTGAAGAAAATATTGTAGAGAATACAGCAGTTTATAGACAAACATAGAGTATATACAGTCCTATCATTCAGGAAGACCTCTTACCCCAACCTCTGGAAACTTAGTGCAGGATTTTTTGTCAATTGGTGCACATAAGAACCCCTGCTTTTCCGTTCTCTTTCCACCACAGGCCAAGTTAATCCCTGGTGGAATTCTGTGGACATCTGTGGAGTTACATCTAAAATGATTTTAGCTCATTATTATGGTAAAATGATGTGCTTAATTGTCCCTGAAACTAGATTTCAGGAGGGGGAGGAGAAGGGTCTAGTGAGCTAAGCAGAGGACTGATAACCAGGAGCTCCTGGCCTCTGCACCCTAGCTCTGAGCTGACTGTCTCTGGCCATAGGCAAGCCTCTTAACCTATCCCCCTCACTTTCCCAAATCTGAAAAATGGAAATAATAATAATACTAACCTCAAAGGAATGTGGTGGTGATAAGTTTGTGTTTGGATAGTGCTTAAAATATAATGGACCAAATTCATGCCTGATTTAACTTCACAGAATTGAATGGGCTTAAATGTTACTTTTACAATGATTTTCCACGTGCTCAGTCTCTTGAGAAATCTGCAACCTCAAATTATATGCAGGGAAAAATTTGGGGCCAGATTTTCCTCTCACTTATACTGGTGCAAATCAGAAGAATACCCTCTGAAGCCAATGGAGTTACGCTATTGTAATACTGGTGTGTAAGTCAGAGGACAATCAGGCCCATTTACTACAGAATGCTGAGATTTGAAGAACAAAAATCATAGGGCTTAGTCATCAAAAATAGGGCTTAGTCATCAGAAGCAATTTATTTCTTTTCCTCCTAAAATATAAAGCTGTAAAGTTTACAATGGGATAAACAAAGCAATAACAGACATCCCTGTATCGCTTCTCATCAGGTAACGTTCCTTCCCCATAGTTTGATACAGGGATTCTGTTTCATGTCTGTAGCCAAATGCTTTAGCTCTGGTGCCCATAAAAGGTTTCTGGTCTGACTGTCTTGTTATCAGCCCATCAATATCCTGACACTTCCTAGCAATTAATCCTGTGCTGAAATGAAATTAAGTTTCCATTTATTTGGCAGAATGACCCCAGGACTTCCTATTTGGGGAATACAAAGAATAATGCATCTGCAGCTTACAGGAAGTCGAAGGCTCTGATTTCCTGCAGAGGCAGTACAAGAACAAACAGGGAACACATATTTCACAACGGCAGTCGAAAGTGCACGTAAGCACCCTGGCGGCCTCCAAGATGAAAACAATTGGAAGGGGAACATCCCTGGTCCCAAAATCATGAGATGGTGTTTTGTTGCTTACACAACATGCCATTAGGAAGTAGATGTAGTTCAAGGTTAATTATTTTTCCAGGTGATTATAAAATTTCCCCTTGGTATGTGTCTTGACTCTTACATCAGTAAGATTGTTCTAATGAAGAAAGTAAGCTACAACCATGATCTTTATATCTACTTCTGCTCAGAACAATACAGTGACATATTCCTTTCCGGCTCTGTTTAAACAAGCTGGACCAGATTCATCCTGGTGCAAACTCCACTGAAACAGATGGAGTTACATCAGGGTGTACGTGTCTCGTCATGTTGAAGGGTGAGCCTGACTGAAAATACTGTGTGTACTTGTCATGGTTGTTAATCAGCACAGAATTTAATCTGGACAAATTGTGCAGCAGACTAAATCTAGTGATTTAAAATGAAAGACACATGGATAAGTGCAAGTAGCAGCCAACCTTCTGGGGTTATGCAATGTGAAAAGAGGGCAGAGGGGAAGAGAGCTTCCCTAAGAAAGAGGCTTTAGTAGTTCCATCAAGCAACTGAACACTTCTTTATGCACAAAAGGTAACACTTTAAATCGTCCCCAAAATTGCCTTGCAATTGTTGTATTTAGGGTACATCATCAACTTAAATCACACTTCTACCTTAATTTTTTCCTACTACAGTTACAAGTAATACTTTTTGTGGGGGGGAGGGGAGGAGGTTGGGGGGGGTCAGACCACTCCACAGAGTTCTACTTCTAACCTTTGTAGATGAAAGCTAGTCTGTCCCTAGACAGATCGTTGCAAGATGGTGACCCCTGAGTCACAGTGCGAACATCAGGCAGGGCACACGAGCCTGTGAAGGTGCCAGGAATGAGATAAGGCATCAGGGAAGGGGAATATGTTTGAAAATAAGACAATAAACTATGAGTTGGAGCATGTGGAGGGAGCAGCAGGCAAACTGAGAGCAGTGTAGGCAGTGCAGGAGTGTGGTGGTGGTGTGGGGAGTTGCAAGGTAAAAGGCATGACATACAGAGGGAGAATAAAATGGGTAGCAGAATGTTAGGGACATGTGGCAGGCCAGTGAAGATCGGACGGGACAGTTGAGGGACAGGAGATTGTGCGGGAGCGGTCAGGGAAAATGCTAATGGTGCAGCTGCCTATGTCTAGTTAGAGAGGAGACTAAAGAGGGTTAGAATGGCAGCGTCCCTCACCCCAGGGGATAGGAGAATGCAAATCGAGTTCTCTCTTACCAGTGAAGAGGGAGGCCACATTCCTGTGTATGTATGTAAGGTTGAATTCTGACCCTGAGATAACTGCTCACAAAGTACAGATGGGAGTCTTCCTGCTGAAGGCAAACAATCAATCAGAAAACAGGCAAGAAACTGTGGGACCTTTTTTTCTTTCCTTTTGATTTTGGTGTTGGTTTATAAGTGCCTGAAATTGCAGTGGTTACAATATACCTCTCCAGCCCCAGTGATGCGTATACGCTGCCTAGAGCCAGATTCCAAACTAAGGTGTGTGTTGCTGTAGAACCTCAGACGACAATAACAACGAGGAGTCCTTTAAGGTGCCACAAGGACTCCTCATTGTTTTTGCTGATACAGACTAACAAGGCTATCACTCTGAAACCTGTCAGACAACAATGCGTGACTGCTTTGTGGGCAGATTTTTCTTTGGCCTTTGACATGCTATGGAGTCTGAGGCTCCTTTGAAACAGATATCAAGTCAGGGACTCAACTGTCTCACCCTCCACCCTGTTGCATGCGCTGGAGCATCCCTCTTCATCCTTGACTTTTGGTATATCTCACTGCAATTCCATGTTATACATGTGTTGTCATGTAATTCTTCACCTCCTGCAAAGAGTGGGCTTGGCTCAGTCCCGGAGCCTGGCAGAGGTCCCTTGGTGATGGACAGTCTGCATCAAGGGAGATCACTTCACTCCACCAAGTGGTGTGCAGTCAGCTGCCACAGCCCCAGATGTGGGCTCACTGGCTAGCGACGGGGGGTAGCCAGAGCATCTGGAAGATTTGCTGGTTCGGCTTACAACCTAAGCAACCTTCCCTGGAAAGGCTCTGCTGGAGTCTTGGAGGCAAATTAAAGCTGCCTTCCCTCAACAGAACCCATGGGAGTGTGGCAATGGAAACTACTCCTGGTCCTCATCTTGGGGGAATTTCCCAGCAGGGTGCAGCTTTACCCAGCAACAATGGAATGTTGACGGGATCTGCAATGTTAGGGTGTACTTTATACATCAAACAAACAGCTGCATGTGAGTTACCACTGCTGCATGCCCAGAGCTGCTCATGAGTTACTGCTGAGCATGTAATGGCAGCCAGATTTGCCTATACAGAACTGGTTCCCATATTTCTTCTACCAGCAACGCTTCAGTTGCAAGCAGTGGGAGTTTGCCTGTAGGGGGAATACAGGATCGGGCCCATGGTCAGTGACTGTACAACTATGGGATACCTGGAGTAGGGTAGATGCAAAATGTGATATGACATTCTATTCTCAGAGAGGTTTTTAACTTTCTGCCTATTGTCAAAACCCGCTCTCTGTTGAGTCAGCGACAAGATAGACAGTTGCTCTTCATTAGAGAAGTCGTTCATTTGCAGTTTCTATCAATCAAAGCCTGTTCCTTCTGTGGGAATTTTAATTAGTCGATTATTAGTCCCTTCATCCTTTTAGCCTTGCCTGCAGCAGGCTTTTCTTGCAGTTATTCTCAGCCTCCATCTGATGAGAGGTAGTAATTACGCGAAGCACCATCGTGACTGCTACTATATGCTTTGTGGGCTGCTGTGAAGTGTCTTTATATGCAGTTTTAATGTGAGCATCTGGAAAGCTACAGTAAAACTATATAAAAACCCCTTGTTCTAATTAAAACCAGGGGCCTGCTTCTCCACTCATCTGCAGCAGTTGTACAGTGGGGTAATGCCACTGAAGACAGTATTATATATAAAAGCACACATGTGATTGCATTGTAAGGGGGGGGAATAAAGTCAGGAAAGGGCTATAGGGCCTGGTATTCCTCTTACTTATACAGGGCTTTATGTCTCCATTGATTTGATTGATTACTGAGGAATTTCAGTGGCGACACTTCTATTTTATAACTGTGAAAGGAGAATCAGGCTCCTGCTTTATGAGGGATAGACCAAGTTCTGGTGACACAACGCACGAAGCACCATGCAAATGCAGATGGCTAATTATGTGCTGCATCTTTCAGAAGCTGAAGCCTCGGAGGAGGGAAGGCTTTGTCATCTTCACCACTCCCAGATTCTGCAGGTGCAGCCCCAGGAACTGCTCTAGTTTACAGTAGCCTCCCCCTGGCTTCTGATGGTCTGCTCCACAGGCCAGGATAGCTGTAGCATTGAGCATTATGGCTATACCTCCTTCCGCCCCAGTTTGTCCCTGTACATTGGTGTGGGGGACAAAATCTGGGCCATTGGTTTAGGGTTATTTTCTTTGTCCCTCCCTTCCTTAGCTTCCCCTGTCACCCAGCTGCAATGACTTGTGCATCTAATATATCAGCTGTGTTCCTCTTTTTAATTTAAGGAAACAATGATACACACTCCAAAGTTCTTTAAGTAACTTCGATTTATTTCAGTCAAGTCAGCTTCTTTCCCCTATTTATAAACTCCCCAAAATGTACAGTTTGGGGGGGACGACACAATAATCTAACTACTTAATTTCCAGTACTGGTCACATGGAGGTAAATTAAGGCAGAGGTTCTCTGAGGCCCTCCCAACATGCTATAAAAATTCCCAGGCCCAAATATGTTAGCCTTAATCCTGTTGTCAACATTTAATAAAGAAATGGGACAATAAGTAAAATTGTGAATATTTTTACATTTTAGTAAGGATTTATGACATCATGTCACTTGTTTCACCTGCAAATGTACTCAGAAATATACCTGGGAACAAAAACTAAGATCTTAATATTAAGCATGTAGGCCGAAATCATTAGCTCACTTCCTAGCCTGAGTAGTCTGCAATGGTGAGAAGCTTCCATGGGACCTTTTGTGTTACCCTTCTGCTATGGAGGGGAAGAGCGAGATGGTAGGATCAGCTTTCACAGTGGATTCTCTGTCCCGGCCTGAGCCTCCTCTGGGTCTCCCTCTGGCCTCTTTAGCACAACCAAGCAGGGGACATCTATGCCTACCAATCCAGACCCCACCTGAGCAATGCAGCTATATTGGTTCTACTGACCAGGGATTGTCCACATCCGTACAAGAGGGTGGAGAATTTGCTTCTTCATTTGCTTCTTACAGTGAGAAGCTGATAGATTAGTATTTATTCCTCAAGGTGAATAATACGTTCTATGAGTAAAATATAATGTTGGGTCTTGTATTATGAAGCTTCATGTCATTTACATAATATCCAATACCAATCTAAATCTTTTGAAGTTGACCTTTGAGGCCTCCTGTTTATACTCTAGGCTTGGCATGATATGCAGAACTTCTGTGCCTGAAAGATGTTCTGAAAAGTCTATGTTAAACTTTTAAAGTGAATGAGGTCTGTGAGATGGTTCTGTGGTTGATGTGATAGCACAGAATCAGCTAATACTTTGCTTACAAACTCTTTCCCTTGGAGGTGCCTATAAAGCTGTTCAGTATTAATACCAGTTTGGTTTAAGTTTTTCAAACAAGTATATGCTTCCCCCCTGGTCTGTCTGAAGGAGCTCTCTGAGCCCTTTGTTTCCCAATCCATATAGAAGAGTTTTTTCTAGGCCTGGTGGAGATTGTGCTAACTCCATTATCAAAGCTGTAGGAGTACAGAGTAACAGCTAACACACTTTATGTCCGTTCTGGAGGATGATTGTTATGATGGGATTTGTTCTAGCATTAGAGAGCCATTCAAATTTAAATACATGTATTTAGGTGTTACCAGTGTCAGGGGATGGGCAATTTAATGCTGAAGTGAGGTAAGGGTTTGCAGATGGGTTATAATGGAGCCATTCTAATACAATATGAAGGGAAATTGCTAAGTTTGATAGACAATCCATATGGTTTAGATGATTGCATTTTGGCTAGGCTTATCCTTGTATTTTTTCCCCTCTCCATGTAAGAGCTTTACAAAGATGCTCTAATTTCTTTTTAATTATTAAGGGGAAAAGGCACTGGGAAAACCAGAATAGGACTAAATAAACTGAATAGCATATTCAGTTGTCATAAAAAGATTAAAATTTTATTTGAGGAGATATCAATAGCAAGGTCTTCCTCCTTCACTGCTGGATAAATGCCATTTTATTAAGGTTGTTATATTTTAATGAGATATTTTAAAGATGGAGTTGATTTCAACAGAAAGGTACCAGAATCTGAGCTGCAACTAGCTGATCTGAAAATCTTGGGGTAAGAGCCGATGTGTCATACTTCCTAGCAGAGTTTCTTTTGTTTTTCGTACGGCAGTTTTCAAACCATAAAATCCACCATATTGCTGAAGAGCTAAGATGAGTTCAAGGTAATTTTCAAAGATATTTCAAAATTGGTAGGTTATCTGCAAATAAAGACACTTATATTTATAGGAGCCAATACTAACCCTCAAGATATCTGAATGGGATCTAAGGGCAATAGCTAAAGGTTAAATAAATAAAGCTACAAGATTGGGAAGTAGGACATTTCTGTCCCAGACTGCTTTTTTTTCTTTTAAATAATCAGAGAAGGTGTCATATAA
The DNA here is from genome assembly GCF_965152235.1 of Eretmochelys imbricata. Taxonomy (NCBI): domain Eukaryota; kingdom Metazoa; phylum Chordata; order Testudines; family Cheloniidae; genus Eretmochelys; species Eretmochelys imbricata. The sequence goes on from NC_135572.1 coordinate 158,219,639, forward strand.
TAATAATAATTAATAATAATCACATTAAGGTGTCATCTACACAGGGAAAAAATTTCAGTATGACTTAAGATGTGAATTTAAACCAATATAGTTATACCAATATAATACACACACACACACATTCGCTGTCACTCTCTCATGTGGACGCTCACCAGAAATGTCATTTTTATGCTGGACTAAGAGTGTCTATGATTGGGGAGTGGAAGGGTGTACAGCAGAACTCTGCTGGTATAGCTACACAGCTATAACTGGTAAAACTTTCCCAGGTACATGCAATTTTAAAGTAACACAAGCTTTGGGGTGATTGTATAAAAAGAGCAAGTCTAGCTCTAAATTTGGGCCCAGCATTAAAGGCTTTAATCCTTTAAATATATTAGGGGCCAGAACTTCAGTTGGTGTAAACTGATACAGATTATTTCAGGGTAGCTATGTCAGTTTCCACCAGCTGACAATCTGGTCCGTACTTCCAACATTCTCCATCAAAGACTTCTCAGAGCAAGGTTGAGGAGAAAGGCCTCTGACTGATTTCAGTGAACATAATAGACATTTATTTTAATAGACTTCTTAATTTTATTGGCAGCCACTGTATGAGGAATGAAAACAGATGAGCTAGATGAACAATGGGAGAAAACCTATGCGGAAATATGTTAGCCTTAATCCTGATGTCCACATTTAATAAAGAAATGGGACATTAAGTAAAATCTTCAATATTGTTACATTTTAGTGAGGATTTACAACATCATTAAAAGTGGGTGAAAGGGAGTCTTGAGGAATTGATGTTATATTTCAATAGATAGGGTGCTAGCTCCATAGCTGGTATAAATGGCATCGCTCCACTAACTCTTCTATTAAATATGTCACTTCACACCAGTTGAGGTTCTAGTGCAGACTGTGATTAGAGATTTTACTTCCTTCTAAATATTCTTTTACTAGATTTTCAGACCTACAGTTTCCCCTGCTTGTAACCCTTTAACGGTGTGATGTTCCCCTCTGGTGTTATCCAGACCGGTGATCTGCTAGGCCACTCCAATCCCTGACTCTAGGAGCTAGCCTTACTCTGCACTGCTGTGAGAACTCCCATTCCTGGGCTGTTCACACACAGCCTCTGGCATGTAAGCTGCTCCTTGGATTGTACAACCGAATGACACTAGCCAATATCTCTGGTCCCAGACACAACCCTAGGAACCTCCATCTTGCAGTGTCCGGTTATGCCCACTGGACGCTGCAAGCTTATATGATTTTGTCAATTTAACAAATAAATTGATATGTACCAGGCTTGTTATCCCAAGGGGAGTTTCTTACATGCTTCAAACCAAATGCACTGCTTCAGGTAGAATAAACAAACAGATTTATTCACTATAAAGATAGATTTTAAGTGATTATAAGTCAAAGCATAACAAGTCAGATTTGGTCAACTGAAATAAAAGCACAACGCATTCTAAGCTGATCTTAACAATTTCAGTGCCCTTACAACTTAGATGGTTCTCATCACAGGCCGACTGGTTGCTCTTCAGCCAGGCTCTCCCCTTTGATCAGTGCTTCAGTCGCTTGGTGTGGTGGCTGTAGATGTAGGTGGAAGAGAGAGAGAGCATAGCAAATGTCTCTTCCTTTTATCATGTCCTTTCTTCTCTCTTGGCTTTGCCCCTCCTTTCCCCTCCCCCCCGCCCCGCTTCAGAGTCAGGTGAGGATTTCCTCATCGCAGTTTCAAACTGACCAAAGGAAGGGGGGTGACTCCCTTGAGAGTCTAAAAACAGATTCTTTTGTTGCTGCCTAGGCCAGCGTCCATTGTTCCTGTGAGGCTGGGCTGGGTTTGTCCCATACCTGCCCTGATGAGGTGTGAACTGCCCCTTTGCTCCTGGAGAGTTTTTTATTTGGGCTTGCTTTAAGCCAGAAGGATACATTTGCAGCCTCATAAATATATACATGAAATGATAACCTATAACATCACTATAACAATTACTATAACAGCCATGCTCAGTGCACCATGAGCCTTCGGAAGACACCCAACATGACAGACTTTGCATTGGCTACCACACAATCGTTTTACAAGGATGAACGTGGGGGTCCTGGGTGTTCCCCCGAGGTACAGAGTGTCACAAACGGCCAAAGCAATCTCTGCAGAATTGTAATATTTGTGTGTGTGTGTATATACGGTCTTCGGGCCTGATTTTGAGTATTGTTTAGGGCCAGATTTTCAAAAGTGCTCAGCACCGAGCAGTTTGCCTTGAGAACCAGAGGAGATGTTGGGTGCTGAGCTCTTTTGAAAATCTGTCCCTTGGTGACTTCACAGGATCAGGCCCTTTCTCATAAGAGAAAGATCTCTTAATGTCTGCTCAATGTGCTGCATATAAAAAGATCATATCTGATGTTCTATACAATTAAGCCTTAAAAGGTTTTGGGCTGGCTGGAAGTCTGTCCAAACAGGGATTAGAGACAACATTAAAATCTCCTCCAAGAACAAGAACACCCTGAGGGGAAGAACAAATATCAGACAAAACTAGAGAGGCAATTCAGATCAGCTGCAGGGGGCATATATGTGCTTCCTCAGTTAATTCTTTCACAATATAATTTGTTAGTGGGGGATGCATTTATCATCAGCTATCGTTTTCTCTCTGGAAAGGCAGATTTTTGTGTAGGAGGATAGCAGCTCCTCCAGGTTTATGTGCGCTAAAAGATGTAAACAAAAATGTGTCCAAATGAACCTCTGAATGAACTTTTCCTTTTCTCAGTCATTACTTGCAAATAAGCATGATCAATTTTCTATTTTTAGAAACAAGAGAAACTGACACCTCCCTCTTTTATCTGGATCTGGGTATCCCCAATAGCCCAAGAAGACCTCTTTTTATTTCTACTGGGGCTTGCTTTACTCCTGTAGGTGCAGGATTTGCACTCTGGCCCCTTTTGCACATTAAACTTTAAACTCTGTCTATAGCTCAATAGGAGGCTCCCCAGGAGGTGGATGAATCAACGCATCTCCCATGTGCCCTGTACCTGATCCTTCCTAGCTACCTCTTTCCAATTTGTGGGCTTCTTGTGGCACCAAAGGGGTTGCAACAGGCAATCTATGGTGCTTCACTCTGTTCCCAGGAGGAGTTTCCTCTCAGTAAGCTCTGCCAATAGAAGCTGGCGGATCCAGAAACCATGCATGGCTAAGTCTATGGGCTACAGCATGGTATCAGTGGTGAGCGGAGCTGTTCAGCCATGCATAATGCTTCTGGGAGCAGAGGGGCAGAACATCCACCAGCCCTGAAGATAGTCCAGCATAACCTTCCCACCAGCCTAGGAATACCCCCTTCCTTGCTCCTCCTAGACAGTCTAGCACTGGCAAGCACTGCCCTTAAGCAGTCTTGGTGCCTGGGGAGTGCAAGATCTATGCCTGTGCCTGGCCCCTCGCATGGAAGGAGTGGGAGGCTCCTTGTACTCTCTCCACCTCCCTTCCTTTTACATACCTCTGTAGTGGCCAGGTACAACCAGACCCTGTGGGAACACCCTGAACATATGTCAGGGTTCCTTCCCCACTCTGAACTCTAGGGTACAGATGTGGGGACCTGCATGAAAGACCCCCCCTAAGCTTATTTCTACCAGCTTAGGTTAAAACTTCCCCAAGGCACAAAATCTTTGCCCTTGGATTAGGTAAACGCTGCCACCACCAAGCGATTTAACAAACAATCAGGGAAAGGACCACTTGGAGTTCCTATTTCCCCAAACTATCCCCCCAAGCCCTTACGCCCCCTTTCCTGGGGAGGCTTGAGAATAAACAAGATGAGCACAGACCAGCCTTGGATTTTTAAGACCCAAAAAACCCAGTCAGATTCTTAAAAAACAGAACTTTATTAGAAGAACAAAAAAAGATAACAGAACAACTCTGTAAGATCAGAATGGAAGATAATCTTACAGGCAGTCAGATTCAAAACACAGAGAATCCCTCTAGGCAAAACCTTAAGTTACAAAAAGACACAAAAACAGAAATACACATTTCCTCCAGCACAGTGAACTTCGCAAGCCAAAACAAAGAAAACCTAATGCATTTTTGAGCTAGATTACTTACTAACTTTACAGGAGTTGGAGGGCTTGCATCCTTGATCTGTTCCCGGCAAAGGTATCAAACAGACAGACAAAAGCCTTTTCCCCCTCTCCAGATCTGAAAGTATCTTGTCCCTTCCTTGGTCATTTTGGGTCAGGTGCCAGCCAGGTTATCTGAACTTCTTAACCCTTTACAGGTAAAAGGACTTTGCCTCTGGCCAGGAGGGATTTTATAGCACTGTATTACCCTTGTGGTTACCCTTCCCTTTATATTTATGACAACATACATTGAGAAATAATCACCTGGTAATTACATGGGTCAAGAACAACACCACCACAAAGGTGTAGCGTTGGATCAGTCACCTCATTTTGCACCTCCAGGTCACTAATAACCCAGCAGAATAAATACACCACTTTATACATGTGTGTGAGCAGAAGGCTAGTCTTGTTAAGGCAACGAACTGAGATTCAGAAGGGTGGTGTTCATTTCCCTGACTGACCTTTCGTGAATCACTTCATCTCTCTGTGTCATCTCTGGCTTTCTCCTGAAGTTTGTCTGCCCTGTCTAATTAAAGTTTGACTCCTATTAACTGCAGTGGGCTTTGAACCCGGCCCTTAGGCTGTAAGCTCCTCAGGACAGATACTACTGGAAGATACTATTCTCTACTCCCTGTGTGTACAGCACCAAGCACGGTGGGGCCCTGATCTTAACGGGGGCCTCTCGATGCTACTGTGATGATAATAATAATAAGAATCACCTTGGCCACAGCATTTGTGGCTGCTGCCATCAGAGGATTCTGCTCTTGGGAGCTTTGGGCCTTTAAAGAGTGAATGCTGTTGCCCCATTTCTCCCCTGCTGCTGGAATGTAGCTGCGCCCCTCTGTGGTACTGAGTGCCAGCTAGGCCGTATGTGGGAAAACACAATGCTGTACAGTGTCATCCTCTCCCTGCCCCATTTCATGCAACCCGTTTCCCAATTCACAGCTGGCAAAGATCATATGTCAGAAATGTCAGGTTAATTCAGTGGCAACGTAAGAGCTGCAACTGATCATGACCTCCATCTGCTTATTTCTTTACACAATGATAGCTTGTTTATGTAGTGCCTATGCCCTTTCTCCTTGTACTCGTGTCCAACAAGCCAGTTGCACAAACAGCTCACTTGAAAATCAACACTAGTTCCCGTACTATGACTCCACAGACTGTACGTGGAGGGGGTAGAAGCCTTTCCTAGAGACCATGCACTCAGTCACCTTTGTCCTATAGAGGTGTGTGTTTGCCTCTTGATTGTCTGCTAGTACTCTATCAGTGCAGAGCGATGCAATTCTGGCTGGCCTTTAATACCACACTCCCTTGGGGTGAAGTCCTGGAGACGACAGAAAACCCAGACTGCTGAAAGTATTAGAGCTGGATCAAAAAATGTTCTTTTTCTTCCTTCTCACATGGACTAGTTTGACTTTCCTTTCTTTCTTTCTTTGTTTCTTTTCTTTCTGCGTGAGGGTGGGGCCAGAAATTCAGATACTGAAATATTTTGTCTGAAAACCAAACCCACATACAGTATCTCATTTTCTAGCCCTTTGATTTTTTTCGACCACAATTCAAAATTTTCCATGGAAAACAGTCTCTTCTTGTGGAAAAAATCATTTTGTGAAGAATCCAAACCCATTTTTTTTGTCAAAACAATTTAACTGGAAAATTTTCAGCCAGCCCCTATTATTTTTCTTGTGGACGTACCTGGAGACTTTAACTAGGGATGAGACCCCCTTGTGCTATGCATTATATGGCCATGTAAAAGGGCAGACCCAGCCGCCAAAGAGCTTACAGTCTACAACAGGCAGGTGCAACAAACAAAGGGGATGGTGGAGGATAAGGAACTGTTGCAGTCCTGCTACACAGGGGTGCTGGGATGTGAGGGGCTTGGAAGGTCTGGCCCTAATGGAGCCTATCTCTGACAGGGCCTACCCTGCAAGAGGGGAGAGCAGGCTCCAGAACCAGCAAATTGCATGGGTCCTACTGAAGAGTCCCTTCTGGATGGATTGGTGGGTTTATAGGGATCTCTTTGGTTGCTACTGCACCATGGATTGCACTATTATACCATGTGGAGTCCACAAATGAGGGCTGTTCCCATACTGTATGGTGATATGGAGGAGAAGCCAGTTTGTATCTTAACCTGTTCTGCCTGGCAGGCCTCTCAAAGACTTCTCCACTGAAGCAGGGCTGCAGTCGACTGCCTGCATTTTCTTTTTTGTGGAGATTGGTGGGTTTATGGATGCAAAATTCCCTAATCCTGCATCTTCACCAGTAGAGACAAAGCTCCAGTGGCTTTTTTAAACCATCTGGGTACAAGAGTTACACTTACCCAATCAGGGCTGGATTAAGGCAGATGAGCCCCCACAACACGGGCTCCCCAAGGTTCTGCCCGTAAGGCTGTGCCCTCCACCTGGAGTGGTGAGGGCAGGAGGTCCCTATCTCAGAGAGCCGGGGGCAATGGTATGGCTCCTCCATATTCCCCCCTGGAGCAGCAACTGGGATTCTCTCCCCCTAGAGAGGAAGGGGTGGCAGCAAGAGGACCCTCCAGCAACCAATATATATCTGCTTTGGTAGATGGGCCAGGCCTGCTGTATTCTTCCTCTCTTGCCACACACAGAGTGCCCTGTAGGGGAAGTGTTTGTAGGGCCCCCTCGGAGCAGTGGCTCTTGGAGCTAGTGTAACCCTCATACTTCTATTGCAGCACTGAGTGGTGCAAATCAAGGGAAGGAACAGTGGGGAGGAGATGGGATTTTTTGTTTTTGGGACTGTGTGTGTGTCTGCAGAGCGGCCAGAGTCAGGTGGGGGTGACTCCGCTGGATCAGCCAGAATCGTCTAGAATTGGGGTGTATTAGGAACTAGGAATGCTCGATAGCTGTTTGAAGCTACTTGGATAACTTTTGTTGTGGGCAAGCTGCGTGGCAGGACGCACCCAGAATTGCTCGCTGAAAGTGGAACCAATGGGAACTCAAGGGTAGGGAGAGGAATTTATAAATAGGAGGAGTGGGAGCCTGGTAGATGGACTTAGTAAACGTTTTTCCTTTAGAGACTTTTGTTTGCTCAGAGATTTAACTTTTTTTTAAAAAAAATATATGAAATATAAGTCCTGGAAGGACTTAACTGTGGTCTATACTCCAGGAGAGAAGTAAGCTGGGATAAATGAAAGGGAAAGAAATATTATACCTAACATTGGCAAAGTACTGCCTCCATGACACTAACGCTCCATTGAGATAGGAGAGTTGGATTCTCTCAGAGCTGTTTTTTCAGGATGTCTGCCTACTCAGGCAGACATGTCTGCAGCAGTTACATTTGGGACAGGCTTTCAAGTTTTTCTCTGCAACCACAAGGGCTAGAAAATTACTTTTCTTTTGAATGAAAGTTGAGGTTCTGATGTAATCACCTGATTCCATGAGCTGGGACTGTAGGAATGGGCCCGTAGTGCTTCCACCTAACCGTGGCCCTGGAAATTACTACCTTGTGACTTGTGTGATGAGGGAGGGGCAGGGAGATAAAATGATGTGATGAGGAGCCAGGGTGGGGGAGGAGAACTGGACCTGTCTGGGCAAAGAGACAGGGACTGGGTGGGAGGCATTGGGACAGAGAGTCCAGAGGGGTGAGACGCTAGGGCTACGTCTACACTACACACCACTTTTGGTGGTTTGTAGGGTATGTGTAGCCACACGACACAGTGACAAGCGAGCTGTGCCCTCACTGCGGTGTGTAGCTGCACATGCCAGTGAAAGGCTCTGCCAGGGGTAAGGCAGCAGGGAAAAGCTTCAGTAGTTCCCTCTGCTGGAGCTTTCACTGTGGCGAGGAAAGACTCTCACCGGGGGCAGGCCATGGAGAAAGACTGAGCCTTTCCCCCCTGCCAGAGCGTTTCCCCACTGCCAGAATTCTTTCCCCACTGCCTCACCACTGCCAGACCTTTCCCCAGGTCCTGCAGTCTTTTCCTGCAGTGGGAAAAGACTCCAGCAGCTGGGAGGCAGTGGGACACTATACAGCTAAAAAGAGCCATGTAAATGGGCAGGCTCAGCTTGGGCAAATAGAGAGCCATGTTGGGTGTGTTCTCGCATACATACCCACATCCTTCAGGTGTGTCTGTACTCTACTCACCTAAGTCATGCCTCACCATCTACACTGCTGCTTAAAACTGTGCGAGGCAGACTACCTGAGTGCATACTCTACATGCCACTGAAAGACGAATGCAGTGTAGACATAGTTTAGAATTTGCTGGGCTGGGCTGAGCAGGGAGACTGGAATGAGAAGCTTGATGCATGGAGACTGGGATTGGCTAGGTGAGGATAATGGGACTTCTATGAGGAACCAGAGTGAGGAAGAGGAAGAATGGGGACAAGGGGACGGGACTAAGGGGTCAAGCTTGGGGGGCAATGGGCAGAAAAGTCTATGCCCACTAGAGAACACTATGCCCCAGGGCCTGCAATGGAATCCAGGATGCCTGAGTCTCACTATTACTCTGCTGTCATGAAATATCTGTGAAACCCCAGAGAAAAGGGTGTGTCTCATCCCCCTTTAAAGCTGGTCAGCAGAGAGGATGACAACCTACTACTGCTGTCAGTTATTTCATTAGCTCAAATGACAGAGATCTATGAGGAGGATCTAAAGGTTCCAACCCGCTGATGACCCATGTGGGTGTCAACATGATGCCACATGATGGAATTTCTGTTTTTTTCAGTTGGCTTTTTTAACTATATAAGAAATTACACACAAAACCCCCTACATTATTAGGCTGTAAGTTGAAGCACTCAGTAATGTTCTTTTAACATTGCGTGTGTGTGTGTGTGAGAGAGAGAGAATGTGATTTACATCCTTTCTATAAGGAAAGGATGTTTAAGAGCCTAACCAGATCAGCAGCATCCCTTTAAACCACTGAGTTTTTTCTTGTGTGACTAAACAGGGAAACGACCTAAAATAAAATTTCTATAAGCAGTTTCTTACCGTTACTTACGTCATTACTTTGCGTAATGAGCTACACTAGCAACCCTGTTGAATGGGATATCATACTGAAGGACCATATGTCATGGTTTGGGCTGCCAACAAATCAACGTTGCAATAATTTGCAGACTGTTTTATATTTCTTTGATTTGGGAGTCTGTGTAATTAGTTCCCCAGAACAGTCTGGTGGAGGAAATACAGTCTGCTATTCAAGCAGAATTAATGCCCTGTTCTCTAGATTGTGCTTCAGTTTCCCAGCACTGATGCCAGACTGGAGAAGAGATCAGTCTTGCGACATTCTCTCTTCAGTCCTGCTTTCATTGCAAAACTATTTCTGCTCCTTTGCCTGGTTCTTTTGTGGACCTGCTGACTGGCACAAGATGTGCTTGTGCTGTAATTAGAAATACCTTCTGCAGGTGGCAAGGAAGGATTTGTAGCCATACGTACAGATCTCAGCAAAAAGGAAACAAACCTGAACATTTATATACAGAACCAACACAATGGCAGATCTAACAGCACTTTCCTCCACCTTGAAAACAGAGCTAGTTAGAATTTCCTATGGACTGTGCTTCAAAGACCTGGTTAATAAACCTTTACTGACCATGGCAGGGATCATGCAGGAAAGGTAATTTAAGTTACATTGGGAGGTAAGAAACCCCTCTAGATCCATTCCCTATCAGCAGTTATAGCTCGCTGTTGGATGTAAGATTATTTTGGTACTCTTTCCATTTCCCTTTTCATTCCTCCCCATGGATTGTTTCATGCCAGTTGATTTTAAGCACCACTTACATGCATTCAAAAAGTACTCTTGTAAAATTTAGTGTCTTTCTCCTTTCCATTTAGGTCTCATGTTAAAACTAAATATCAAATACCATAACCAGTCCATCTGTAATTTTGGGGCAAGGGGCTGGCAGGTGATTTTTTTCCCCCCTTTACGCAAACTCAGTAATGTTCACAACTGATTGTGATTTTGAATGTTGGGTTCTATTCACAGTCCTAACTCAGATGGTGGACTGATTAGAGGACCCAGTTAGCTTGGCCTTTGCAGTGAGAATCACTGCTTGCTTTCATATGTCCAGTGGAAGAAATGCTTAAACTCTTCAGGTCTCTCCCTGGTTCTGAGAGCTAGGACTTAGCAACCCTGGGGTTGGAGGAGGGGGACAGGGAGGAAAGTGATAGAAATATGGGGCAGAAGGCGCCTCAGGGCTCCAAAGAAGCTATGAAGGAGCCCCTGAATTATAAATGAAAATTCCCCCAGCCTGGCCTTGGTATCAACATGTCTCATGATGTTTCATCTTTGAAACCTTCCTTAGAAAGAATGTGGTAGGAAAAACCTTTCCACTCAAACATGACATGACGCCAGTAAGTGGCAGCAGCTCCCCACATGACAAAGAGACCATCTGCATCTTACATCATCTGCCTGTTCCATTTTGTTTAAAATAACGGATAAGTCATTCCAACTGTGTCAGCAGAGCCCAGAACGCTCCACAGGATTGACTGAGGAGATTGACTAACAGAAGGCTTGAGAAAGATAAACTGAAAGCTGGGAGAAATCCTGTTCAAAATGCCTTGAGAAAGGAACTAAGGAAATTGTGCAAACATGGAGTGAAGAAAAAGATATTTTTCGAAAATATGGGAATACTTTATATGAGAGAGACTTGCATTGGTATTCACGCTTTTCTGTATCTTTAGTCATCAAACACATCTGGCATTTAGCTTTAGATAAATGGTAAGAAACAAAGCATTGTGTGATAGTAGTTCAGACAATCAGTCACACCCCACATCAGCCTTTTAAGGCATTCTTTTTCACATTGCAATAGCAAATACAATAATGAACCGGTTACTGTTAATAGGCACTGAATAGTACTGGCCAAAGCAATGGAATATCCCGATCAACACTGTATAGCTGAGCTCTTTCCATCCATAGATCAAGTGCCTTACACAGGAGGGTAAGGATCATTATCACCCTCCACTTCTTTTAAAATACAGGTGGGGAAACTGAGGCATAGAGTGATGAAGTGACTAGCTGAAGGTAACACAGTGGTATTAGCAGAATTGGGACTAGAATCCAGGTCTCCTTGGCTGAGGCCCTAGCTGCTGATCCATACTGCTGCCACTAAACAGTGTCCTGAAGGTCAAAGAGTTTGAACAGAAGCAACAAACGAAATTGAAGTCAATGCGCACTGCTGTTACTTAAAACCTTTGAAAATTAAGCCACTGATTTTTCACTTGGGTGATTCAGAGAAAAAGGAGGCTTCCTTCACCTGCTCACTGCCCCTGTGCTTTTTAAAATATCTATATAAGTTTTCTCAAATTAAGGAGTAAATTTGGGGAATTTGCATTTTTTAAAAAAATGTAAAAAAAGGACACCATAGCAAGGAAGACACTAGCATTTGGAGGGAACTCGTGACCACACAGGGTGAAATCCTGGGTCCATTGGAGACAATGGCAAAACTCCTATTTACTTCAATGGGGGCAGGATTTCACCCATACATCTTGTCTTGACTAGAGTAAAAGGGGTTTGTTGCTTAAAGAAGTATGATCTCCCTAACATACTAAATAAACCCCTAGTGCAGGCAGGACAGTCATACTGGAGCACATCCCAAGCTGGTTGAGTTAAAGCCTAGGTTTGCATGAGCTAAGATGGTCACACTGAGGCTTAGCAATGAGTGCAGGCTTCAACTTAACCAGCTTAGCACGTGCTAGAGTACAACTGCCCTGTCTACAGTAGAGTTTGGTAACGTGTGTGTTAGATTGTGGTAGCTAACGTGATCTAAAAGTCCCCACTTTTATGCTAGTCAAGAAGAAGCTGCAGAACCTGATTCTCCCTGGATCTGTAGGTCCTGTAATTATTTACACCTGTGCAAAGCGAGAGCAAAATGGGTGTAAAATGCAACCAACTCAGGATTTGTTGCTCTCTTTCATCTTTGTGGTCACTCGGCATAGGCACAAATGACCAAAGTGTTGCACCTTGAGAATTGGACCCTCAGCTGCTTCTAAAGAAGGGGTGGGAGCAGTTCATTTTGTACAGGTCTTCTACTTGCTCCTAGCCATGGTTACAGCACTAACTCATAAGCATAGGCCACACCTCAGTTGGGAGTTACCAGACCTCATTTTCATTACACTACCCGTACTATATCTCCAGTGACTAGAGAAATTTAGGACATACTTACGTTACTAACCTATTGCAACACTAAGCTAGACACACTCTTTAGGCTCAGAGGCACACTAAATTGCCTAACGTGCTGTAATGAATAGAGAGCCAGATCCTGACCTCAGTACAGCCTCTTTGTCCTGCTCTGGCAGCACAAAGCGGGCATAAAACCTACCACAGTGGAGCAGCAGAGGATTCTGTCGGGTTGAGGGAATCCGCAGGGGGCATAGGTGTGCCCCATAAAGTGCCCAGTATAGGTACCATGTATACACATAGTAAGAGAAAGCCCCTGCCCAGAAGAACGTGCAGTCTAAACAGACAAGACAAACAAAAGGTGGAAGGGTGTTTAGGGCAGTAGCCTGGGACCTGAGAAAGACCAACCCACTAAGTAGAGATGGGAAACTGGACCTCCACTACCACAACCCCTCATTTGTGCTGTCCCACAAGGATCAATTCTCTCTCCAGTCTTTTCAACGTCTATATGCAGCCAGCAGGTGAACTGGTCAGATGGCAAGGGCTCAAGTGCCAGCAATATGCAGACACCACACAACTTTACCTATACTTTATCACATACAACCACACCACCACCAAGATGGCCCATTGCTTGGAGGAGTCAATGAATGGCTATGCAGGTGGTATCGGAGAGAAGGCTTTGGATTCTTTGACCATGGAATGGTGTTCCAAGAAGGGGCAAGTGCTGGAGGAACCAACTAGGGGCAGAGCTCTTCTTGACCTGCTGCTCACAAACCGGGAAGAATTAGTAGGGGAAGCAAAAGTGGATGGGAACGTGGGGGGCAGTGACCATGAGATGGTCAAGTTCAGGATCCTGACACAAGGAAGAAAGGAAAGCAGCAGAATATGGACCCTGGACTTCAGAAAAGCAGACTTTGATTCCCTCAGGGAACTGATGGGCAGGATCCCCTGGGAGAATAACATGAGGGGGAAAGGAGTCCAGGAGAGCTGGCTGTATTTTAAAGAATCCTTATTGAGGTTACAGGGACAAACCATCCCGATGTGTAGAAAGAATAGTAAATATGGCAGGTGACCAGCTTGGCTCAACAGTGAAATCCTTGCTGATCTTAAACACAAAAAAGAAGCTTACAAGAAGTGGAAGATTGGACAAATGACCAGGGAAGAGTATAAAAATATTGCTCGGGCATGCAGGAGTGAAATCAGGAAGGCCAAATCACACCTGGAGTTGCAGCTAGCAAGAGATGTTAAGAGTAACAAGAAGGGTTTCTTCAGGTATGTTAGCAACAAGAAGAAAGTCAAGGAAAGTGTGGGCCCCTTACTGAATGAGGGAGGCAACCTAGTGACAGAGGATGTGGAAAAAAGCTAACGTACTCAATGCTTTTTTTGCCTCTGTCTATGTTTTTTTGCCACAAAGCTTTTGACGCTGTCTCCCACAGTATTCTTGCCAGCAAGTTAAAGAAGCATGGGCTGGATGAATGGACTATAAGGTGGATAGAAAGCTCGCTAGATTGTCGGGCTCAACGGGTAGTGATCAATGGCTCCATGTCTAGTTGGCAGCCGGTATCAAGTGGAGTGCCCCAAGGGTCGGTCCTGGGGCCGGTTTTGTTCAATATCGTCATAAATGATCTGGAGGATGGTGTGGATTGCACTCTCAGCAAGTTTGCAGATGACACTAAACTGGGAGGAGAGGTAGATACGCTGGAGGGTAGGGATAGGATACAGAGGGACCTAGACAAATTAGAGGATTGGGCCAAAAGAAATCTGATGAGGTTCAACAAGGACAAGTGCAGAGTCCTGCACTTAGGACGGAAGAATCCAATGCACCGCTACAGACTAGGGACCAAATGGCTCGGCAGCAGTTCTGCAGAAAAGGACCTAGGGGTTACAGTGGATGAGAAGCTGGATATGAGTCAACAGTGTGCCCTTGTTGCCAAGAAGGCCAATGGCATTTTGGGATGTATATGTAGGGGCATTGCCAGCAGATCGAGGGACGTGATCGTCCCCCTCTATTCGACATTGGTGAGGCCTCATCTGGAGTACTGTGTCCAGTTTTGGGCCCCAAACTACAAGAAGGATGTGGATAAATTGGAGAGAGTCCAGCAAAGGGCAACAAAAATGATTAGGGGTCTGGAACACATGACTTATGAGGAGAGGCTGAGGGAACTGGGATTGTTTAGTCTGCAGAAGAGAAGAATGAGGGGGGATTTGATAGCTGCTTTCAACTACCTGAGAGGTGGTTCCAGAGAGGATGGTTCTAGACTATTCTCAGTGGTAGAAGAGGACAGGACAAGGAGTAATGGTCTCAAGTTGCAGTGAGGGAGGTTTAGGTTGGATATTAGGAAAAACGTTTTCACTAGGAGGGTGGTGAAACACTGGAATGCGTTACCTAGGGAGGTGGTAGAATCTCCTTCCTTAGAAGTTTTTAAGGTCAGGCTTGACAAAGCCCTGGCTGGGATGATTTAATTGGGGATTGGTCCTGCTTTGAGCAGGGGGTTGGACTAGATGACCTCCTGAGGTCCCTTCCAACCTGATATTCTATGATTCTATGATCAGCTCATGGATGAAGAGGAGCTGGTTGAACCTGAACCCAAGCAAGACAAAAGTGATGCTGGGGGGCAGAGGAACGTGTTTTGACAATTTTGCAGCCCTGATCCGATTGTCATTAGTAGAAGACATAAACTCACAACTGGTCAAGTCAGTCCATAGATTAGGAGTACTCTTGGATTCCACACTGATGCTAAACTCTCACACAGCAGTATCCACAAGTAGCCAATGTGGATAAAAATTGATGATTTTTTAATTTAAATTGGATTTTTTAAATTTAAACTAAATACAGGTTTATTTTTTATAAAATTAACTTATTTAACATTGTCAACCTATATTATGATCTAAACTTATTATAAGCTATTAAAATCATTTCAATTAAATAAAAAAATAAAGCAGTATGTGTTTGCTGCCAAATTTTTAAGAAAGTTCTACCAGGTCAGTGGTTTGCGTAATTGGCTATGCATCTGGGACAAGAGTTTGCTAAAGTGCTAAACCAGCTTTTGACAGCAGGTGCCTCTTCTACAGGGGCAGAGAGAATATTTTCTTCATTTCAGTTTGTTCAACTAGTTAAGTTCAATGACTAGTTCATTCGAAGTTAAGAAAACAACTGGGAGTTGAAAACCTTGTTTTCCTTTTCCAATCTATGAATAAAAAATAGGTGTGAGAGGATGAAATCTACTAATTCTCAAATCTTGATGGACATGATGACCAGAAACAATCAGTTCAGTTCATTAACTGGGGGGGGGGGGGGGGGGGGAATTTTTGGCCAGAGGGCCACATCGGGGTTGCGAAATGGTATGGAGGGCCGGGTAGGGAAGGCTGTGCCTCCCCAAACAGCCTGGCCCCCACCCCCTATCCACCGCCTGACTGCCTCCCTCAGAACCCCTAACCCATCCAACCCCCCCTGCTCCTTGTCCCCTGACTGCCCCCTCCTGGGACCCCCAGCCCCTAACCGCCCCCCCAGGACCCCACCCCCTATCCAAATCCCCCCTGCTCCCTGTCCCCTGACTACCACAACCTATCCACACCACTGCCTCCTGACAGGCCCCCTGGGATCCCCGACCCATCCATCCCTCCCCCACTCCTTCTCCCCTGACCGCCCCCTTCCAGAACCCCCGTCCCTAACTGCTCCCCCCAGGAACTCATCCCCTGTCCAACCCCCCTGCTCCCTGTCTCCTAAACACCACCTCCCGAACCTCCACCCCATCCAACCTCCCCCTGTCCTCTGACTGCCTCCTGGGACCTCCTGCCCTTCCCCCATCCCCTTACCAGGCCACTCAGAGTGGCAGGACAGGCTTATTTGAAAGCCTGGGGGTGGGTGCAAGCTGTGCTGCCTGCGTAGCAGTGGGGACAGTGGGGGAGGGACCGGGGGCAAGCCTCCCGGCTAGGAGCTCAGGGGCCGGGCAGGACGGTCCTGCAGGCCAGATGTGGCTCACGGGCCGTAGTTTGCCCATCCCTGAACTAGAGCTAATACTACTTTTAAAATAACTCAGTTAGGATATCAAATGGAGGTCAAGGTCCCAGTCCTTATCTTCGAGTTGCTCTGTGGCCTGGGCCGAGGATATTTAAAAGATCAACTAAGGCTTTGGGATGAAGACTGTTATTGACGATTCTGCTCCTCAGGCACAATGGAACTTTCTACCATAAGGGTAAAACTTGTCTGTGAGGGAGACAGAGCTTTCTTGGGAGTCAATCCAAGATTGTGAAATACTCCCATGAGGACGAAGAGAAATCATAGAATCATAGAATATCAGGGTTGGAAGGGACCTCAGGAGGTCATCTAGTCCAACCCCCTGCTCAAAGCAGGACCAATCCCAATTAAATCATCCCAGCCAGGGCTTTGTCAAGCCTGACCTGAAAAACCTCAAAGGAAGGAGATTCCATCACCTAGGTAACCCATTCCAGTGCTTCACCATCCTCGTAGTAAAAAAGTTTTTCCTAATATTCAACCTAAACCTCCCCCACTGCAACTTGAGACCATTACTCCTTGTTCTGTCATCTGCTACCACAGAGAACAGTCTAGATCCATCCTCTTTGGAACCCCCTTTCAGGTAGTTGAAAGCAACTATCAAATCCCCCCTCATTCTTCTCTTCTGCAGACTAAATAATCCCAGTTCCCTCAGCCTCTCCTCATAGGTCTTGTGCTCCAGCCCCCTAATAATTTTTGTTGCCCTCCATTGGACTCTTTCCCATTTTTCCACATCCTTCTTGTAGTGTGGGGCCCAAAACTGGACACAGTACTCCAGATGAGGCCTCATCAATGCCGAATAGAGGGGAATGATCACGTCCCTTGCTCTGCTGGCAATGCTCCTACTTGTACATCCCAAAATGCCATTGGCCTTCTTGGCAACAAGGGCACACTGTTGACTCATATCCAGCTTCTTGTCCACTGCAACCCCTAGGTCCTTTTCTGCAGAACTGCTGCCTAGCCATTCGGTCCCTAGTCTGTAGCGGTGCATTGGATTCTTCCTTCCTACGTGCAGGACTCTGCACTTGTCCTTGTTGAACCTCATCAGATTTCTTTTGGCCCAATCCTCTAATTTGTCTAGGTTCCTCTGTATCCTATCCCTACCCTCCAGTGTATCTACCTTTCCTCCCAGTTTAGTGTCATCTGCAAACTTGCTGAGGGTGCAATCCACACCATCCTCCAGATCATTTATGAAGATATTGAACAAAACTGGCCCCAGCACCGACCCTTGGGGCACTCAACTTGATACCGGCTGCCCACTAGACATGGAGCCATTGATCGCTACCCTTTGAGCCCAATGATCTAGTGAGCTTTCTATCCACCTTATAGTCCATTCATCCAGCCCATATTTCTTTAACTTACTGGCAAGAATATTGTGGGGAGCCCATATCAAAAGCTTTGCTAAAGTCAAGGAATAACATGTCCACCGCTTTCCCCTCATCCACAGAGCCAGTTATCTCATCATAGAAGGCAATTAGGTTAGTCAGGCATGACTTTCCCTTGGTGAATCCATGCTGACTGTTCCTGATCACTTTCCTCTCCTCGAAGTGCTTCAGAATTGATTCCTTAAGGGCCTGCTCCATGATTTTTCCAGGGACTGAGGTGAGGCTGACTGGCCTGCAGTTCCCTGGATTCTCCTTCTTCCCTTTTTTAAAGATAACATAAACCTACATCTCTCTCTCTCTCTCTCTCTCTCTCTGTATTATAAAATCAAACTAAACAAATAGGCCCAAAATACCCCACTACTCATACTTCTCCCCGGTGAAAGGATGCAAGAAGCAGTACATGACAAATGTTAATAACATTGCTTAATCCACTATTGAAAGGCATTCAAATACTGAGGTGATGAGCATGGTATACACACCTATACAAAATAGAATAAAGTCTCAATTCCTTGCTGTGCCACAGGCTTCATATGTGACCTCAGGCAAGTCACTTAGTCTCTCCGTGTCTCAGTTCCTCATCTGTACAATGGCGACAATAGCACTGCCCTACAGGGGTGTTCTGAGGATAAATACATAAAAAGATTTGGATGCGCTCAAATGCTATGGTGATGGGGGCCATCTGAGTGCCTAGGATAGACAGAAAGAGTGGGAGACAGGACATTAGAGACTAGGGGGGAGGGGAATTGCTCAGTTGTGCAGGGTTGAGTTTCAAGCTCTTAAGTACATGTAGCTGCCATTAACTTTGGTTGGAGTGTTGTGTGCTCAGCATTTCTCAAAATCTGGCCCAAGTTGAGTTCCACCTACAGTTGGTTGGACATTGTTCACTGGTTCTTATTATTTTTTTTTAAATTAAAAATGCCTTTTCAAAACGAAATAGAAATTTTTGCAAGAAAATTAGCAGTTTCATTTCAATGTTTTTGGCTTTCAGTTGTATGACATAAACCAAAAAAATTCTATAAATATTTTCAGTGAAAAAGAAAAGTGGTTCTTTGAATTTTTTCACAAGAAATAAGTTGCAGTTTCTGACAGACCTGCTTTGATTCCACCTCTGTTTTCTGATTTTGATGAGACTGGCCTATGTCCTGCAAACAGAATATCTTCTGGGGAATCCAGTCCAGATCAGCAGTGATGGAAAGCTATTGCCATCTGAGATCCCTTTTATTAAATGAATTGGTGGCCTCAGTTGCATTCTTAGTGGAGGGTGAAAGACTACCTGCCCACCTGGCATTAATTAACATCCATGTTGATAATCTCAGAAGAAGATCCCAGAGACTGTGTGGGTATGAGAATAAACTTCTCTCTGACTCCTGAAACCAGTCCCTCCACAGCAGGTTGAGATACATGGGCAGAGCAATGTGGGGAAGTCTGCTTCCATTGTCTTACCTGTTCTACAGCTACAAAGAGGGCTTTGGTCTCTAGGCTGTCAATCTGCTACATTTCATAAGCACTACATTCACTTACAAGAGTTTTAAATGAGGAAAATTAATTTTGAACTGATGCGATGTCATCATACTTTGACATGGCATCATATGTCATTGTGTTACAATGCTACCATTTGTGCACATCACATCTTTGTCCTGGAGGCAAAGACATAAACATGGCCAACTCAATACACTGGGGCATAACATGACGTCCAACTATTTCTGCCAGTATCAATGGGTCTGGCTTTCAGACCAGAAGCTACTAAGAGCAAGAGAGAAAAAAGGGAACTAAAACACCTTCCCCAGCCCTGTAAAAAAAGTTATCAGATGTCATTCTCAATTATCACCCAGCTAGCTCGCAGACGTCAGTACAGAGACTAATGTGACATCTGTAATGCCTGAGAGAGTGGAATTCAAATTTGTTTCTGGGCAGCTGGTTGCTGCTTTTTCAGCCCATGCAGAACTAATGTTTGTGAAATATACTGTGCGTGTTCAATTTCCTCTAGCTCCCCAGACTGATAGTGTTCTTCTGTCCCCTTTTTCTTTCTAAGGGCTGAGAACACGGGAACTGCATCATCTCTTCTTTCAGGTGTCATTATTTCACTTACTAACTTGTTCCATCACTGCGCTTTCCCAGGCAGCTGCTATCTTAGACTTGCATTCCATCTGCCCGCAGTCAGATGATGTGCCCTGATAGAAAACAGTAAAAACAAAACCAGTCTCTGAAAGGCATTTTCCAAAACAATGCTCAGTTCTGGGGTTAAAGGCACCTCTGACTGTGACCTCTTCATGGCCTCCTTGGAGATGACTACACTGCAAAAAAAACAAAAAAACCCCAGAAAATCAGTGGTGAGTCACAGAGCCTGTGTCAACTGATTCAGGTTTTCAGGGCTCATGCGACAGGGCTAAAAATAGCAGCGTAGACATTCCCATGTGGGTTGGAGCCCAGACTCTGAGGCCCACCCTCCTTGCTGGGTTTCAGAGCCTGAGCTCCAGCCTGAGCAGAAATGTCTACACTGCTAATTTTAGCCTCCTAGCATGAGCCCTGTGAGCCTGAGTCAGTTAAACTGGGCATTGAGACTTGCTGCCTCACGGTTGTTTTGTTTGGTTTTTTTTTTTTTTTTTTTTTGCAGTGTAGATGTGCCTCTTGCCCTCACCTTGCTCAAGGTGGGAACTCATGTTCCTTTCCCTCCATACTAGGTCTTTAAATTGCAGTACCACCAGTTCTTCACTGTGATCATCATAGCAAGTCTAACTTGCAGCCCTGCTTTTTCCCAGGGGCTCTGACATTTGTTACCAGGGACCAGCCAGCATTCCCAAAGCACAGCACATTTACTTAGGTCAAAAGCAGCACACAGAAAACATCATAACATAACAGTCACCATGCATGCTAAGCTTAACGGGTGTCACCCATCAGACACATGAGTTCCTGGTAGGTCCGTGCCATTCTTCATTACGGAATGAATCTAAGTTTGAGTCAGATCAGCTTGACTTTTGATTCAAATTCTTAGTTCGTTGTTTGCTAGGTCTCTTGAACCCAGTCAAAACAAGTATGTGTATTTTCCCCTAGCAGGTTAATCTTTTTTACTTGTCCAGATATTTACATTAATTACCCCCTAGTGATTCTGTATTCCACAGGAAGCCCAACCAGTGAGCCAGGAACATACAGAAACACATACTGCTTATTGACATAATCGTCTATGAATATCCTATGTGCCCAAAGCAGCTGGCACATCTCAGTACAATAGTCTTTGAAGTATCCCCGCTGCCAGGCTCTCACACCTGTCACAGTACAGTATACAAAAGCTCAGTTTTCCAAAGGGAAGAACGTATGCAAGTCACTTTGTGACATTTTGTACATGGGGTATTACAGGGACACTTTGTGATGCAATGTAACAGGATGGTATCAACATGTCATTATGTTTCAATACAAACTTGCAATGTGGTGATGTTGTGTGGGCCCTGAAAGTTCTTTGAGCTGGGCTTTCAGGACATTGGATTGCTCCATCAAAACTGAAAAAATCCTGGTAAACCACACAGATGACAACCAGGTTTTGCTTAGCTTCATTTTCTAACATGTGAGAAGTTCTTGGTATTAAATAAATAGCTTTTGAAAAGACAGTTTATATTCTTAGGACAGAGTGATTTGATTCTTAGTTTATGAAGCAAAAACAACGAGGAGTCCTTGTGGCACCTTAAGGACTAACAAATTTATTTGGGCATAAGCTTTGGTGGGCTATAACCCACTTCATCAGATGCATATGTGTGAAGTGGGTTATAGCCCATGAAAACTTATGCTCAAATAAATTTGTTAGTCTCTAAGGTGCCATAAGGACTCCTCGTTGTTTTTGTTGTTACAGACTAACACGGCTAGCCCTCTGAAATTAGTTTATGAAGGAATCTGGTATGAATCTGCCCAACTTTTGACCCTTCTTCCCCCATCTATGTAGAGAATCATTCTACTCCCTCTGCTTATTTCTAGCATTAAAAGGTTATCATCCAAGCTGGGAATCTGAGCTGTACCATGTGCATATATGGCATGTTTCAGGCTGTGGTCCAGCTAGGGGCAGCTGTTGGTTGGATGGAGATGAAGGCTATATATTGAATGAAAATCAGTTAATGCAATCCAGGTGAACAGCCCTATTCTGTAATACATCAACTCAAATGAAGTGTGTAGAAAACAATCCAGTATGAATAGTTTGTGTTAGGCTGAAATAATCTCCCTTCCCCCTTTCTCCCAATGCCGATGCCTGGTCTCCTGGTGTGGAACTTCTCAATCAGAATTAGAAGCAAATTCTCAAATTAGAAGCACTTGTACATCTACCTCTGTATGTGTGAGGAAAAGTATAGAAAGAGATATTATATCAATGCTGTTGTTCAGGGTGGAAATTGAATGTGAATGAAATCAGCACTGAATCTCCCTCTACAAGAACCAGCTTGCCTGCTTCAGTTTTTCTGCAGATTTTTTGTGAATGCTACATAGTGTAGAGGAAAAAAAATCTCTTCTTCTTCCTCCACCACCTCCCATCCCTCCCCCTGCAGCTTGGAATGATGCACAAATGGTTCTGTTCATTTCTGGAGTTATAACAATTGAGTCCGCTAGCAAGTTGGAAAATAACAAATTACTTTAATAAGAGTTTAAAGGGAGGTAATGACCGGAAAAGTGACTACAGTATGTAAAAATGGCACTGTCTCCTTCTGTAGCTCTGTTCCCCAAGAATTCAGAATCTGTGTTTGCTTTGGCCAAACACAAGGTATTGCGCTAAATACAGAGGTAAATGGATGAAATGTCATGGACTGTGCTATACAGGAGGTCAGACCAGGTCATCTAGGTATGTCTTCTGGCCTTTCAGTCTACGAATGATCTTTGCTTAGTTTGCTAATAAAAAGAAATGTTTACTCCTTTTTTCTCTGGCTAGCCCTCCAGAGCCAGAACAACAACCGGAGAGCGAGCTGGATTTTGTTTCCGACTTGTGTTCTCTAAATGCTGACTGCAGCTTCTTTATTGTTGATGCTTACATGTGAATCACAAAGAACCGAGCTTGACTCTCAGCGTTCCGGTTGAGTTTGCTAGTGTGGCAATTAGGAAAACATCTTTTTATGTATAAATTGATCAAATTTGCTATGGAGTCATTGATAGATAACACACTGCCTTTGTTTGTTTGTTTTTTCCGCAAAATACCTTGTCAAAATACAGCCACACTGAAGAAGCAAAGGGATTTCTGAGCTTCCACATATTTATACCCATAAAACTCTCCAGAAGTTTATGTATGGTATGCATACATGCAAGACATGTATGGTATGAAACACAGAAATATTGGCTCACTGATTGACCATTCCCACAGGGACTGATACTGTTTAATCCTTTCATAAGAACCATGGTACCATTCTATATCCTTCTATAGAATCATAGAAACATAAGGTTGGAAGGCACCTCACAAAGTCATGTAGTCCACCCCCACCCCAAGGCAGGACCAAGAAAACCTAGACCATCCCTGACAGGTGTTTGTCCAACCTGTTCTTTAAAACCTCCAGTAATGGGGATTCCTCCCTTTGAAGCCTGTTCCAGAGCTTAACTACCCTTGCAGATAGAAAGTTTAAGCACCTGGCACTGGCCATTGTTGGAAGACAGGATATTGGGTTAGATGGACCTTTGGTCTGACCCAGGATGGCCGTTCTTAATTACTTCTTGTGCTACCTTCAGTGGAAATAGAGAACAATTGATCACAGTCCTCTTTATAACAGCCCTTAACATATTGAAGACTTATCCAGTCCCTCCTCAGTCTTCTTTTCTCAAGACTAAACATACTCAGATTTATTTTTAACCTTTCCTCACTTGTCAGGTTTTCTAAACCTTCTGATTAAGTTGTCTCCTTTAAAACTATAACACTTCCACTTTGTTAAAACTGGAGCTATGGAGTCTTTAAATTAAGACTGGATGACTTCCTAAAAGATATGCTCCCACAAATCACTGGGCTCAATAATGTTCACTTATACAGTAAAGAAGAATAATTCCCTCCACTGCAGAAAACACAGTAATAAAGAGCCCATGCAATCATAGGTCTGCCATGCACCTCTAATCTTTACCCACTCATTGTTACAGCAAGCACTTCTGAATGCATGGGCTCATCAGCCATTGTGGGCATGATGTTAACCTGATTAATATGCCTCTGGTTAGAAGTGCTGTAAATTCCCTGAGCTCATGGTCCTCTTCCTCCTGCCCTCGTCTCTCTTAGTAATATGAGCACTTCGGGGGTGGGGGAGGCATCATTGTGATTTATCCCGTGGGTTTGCAATGAGAGTGATCTGATGACCCTGCACATTCATCAGCTGCTCCTTCAGCCTGGTCCCATCTGTGATTTTTTTTTATCTGCTCCGGCTGCTTCGGGATATGTGGCACGTAGGCACATACGTCCTTGCACACACACGTTTGCAAAACTATACTTGTATAAACTTTGTCAGGAAGTCATCCAGCCAATGTTTCCAGAATGCTGCTTTTAACTCTTCACTGATCAGTATCTGGTATCCTGGCTATTCCCACAGCTGGTGGGCACTCACTCTCCTTCTCCCATTTTGTTTATTGATCACAATTGCTATCCTTCATGCAGGCTTTTTAGATCAATAGTAATAGGCAGTCTACAAACACCTGGGAGGAATTGCACACCTGACATCACACTACTTCCCATGAGTACGCACACACATGGCTTCACAATAAAATGCTACCTTTGCTTTACAGGAAGATGATACACCAAATGTATCTGCGTACATGTAATGTGTGGGAGGCTACCTGAAATTGGCTAGAATAAGCAGTGTTAGTGAGTTAAGAATGTCTATGGGTATGCAGGCATTTTGGAGTAGTTTTTTAACATCTGAATTCTTAACAGGCACATGAGTTGGGAAGGAAGTTCTCATAGCCTTTAAATGTTTACCCTGGTCAGGAAAAACCACTTCCTAAGGGACCACATCTTCAGCAAAGACATGGCTCACTCTGAAAAGAGGCAAGATCACACACCCACACGTGCACACAAACATCTCATTGGGATGAGAAAAGAAAACTTAGCTTATTTACTTGAGTCAAAAGGGTGCTGTTCTTTCTGCTGTCATGAATGAATGACAATTACACGTAAATGATGGTAAAAGTATTTGCTTAGTGTCCTTTAACCCACTATTAGTCCAGTAACAGCTTATCAGATTTGAATGGCTACTACAAGAATTTGGAGCCCACTCTAAAGGGATGGAGTGGGTGGGAGATTTTATCCTCTGCAAACAGGTGCAGAAAGGGGATGTCAGAGCCAGCATTGGCATTTGGTTTCCATTGCAGGTCAAATTCTGATCCTACTTTTATCACTGTAAACCTACAATATCTGTTATGCCAGGGGAATTACTCTGGATTTACACAATGGTAACAGAGATGGGAATTTGACTGTACATTTTTACATGAAGTTGAATCTCCCTTAGTGTGTATTTATACCATGCTCATCATCATACCTAAGTACCTGCTGGCTGATCCCTTATTTGGTTGTACACATTAATCTTCTATAATTATGTAAAAAATAATAACATATAAGTAGATGAAATATGTGAGCTTGATTCTTCTCTCACATATGCTAGTGTAAATTAAGAGTAGCTCCACTGAAGTCAATTGAGTTACACTAGTATGAATCTTGCTTCCCTATTAGAGGTGTTACAGACATGTGATCTAAGTGGACGGGGGTGTGTGTGAAAGAAGGGATGGCGGGAGTGGGGGGGTGTCTCACTCAGCTTCAGAAGGAAAGGGAGTTAAATGTCAAAAATTCCAGAAAAGCTAGGGATGTCTTTTACGGCAGGCAAATCCACTCTAGCTTCTCCTCTCTAACAGCTGTTCATGTGCCATAAACAGCAAAGAAACCTTCTGTTTCTAACTCCTACTGAAATCCACGAGCTTCAAACCACAACTGCTGACTGCTTCTAGTCAAGTGTTTTAACAGTGTTTCCTAGTTTACCATCTCTTCTACAGGCTTAGGGATCAGGAGTGATTTTTCAGGTTTGCATATTGGGAGCTTGAAGATGTTTTGTTGAGAGCTGTGGAACATTCAAGCTTTAGACCACAGGATACTCAGTGTGTGTACCTGTAGTTATGTATTAGCTTCAGTTCTTTAGTTTTTCTTAATTTGCCCTTTCCCTAATATATCTTGTCGGGGTTACTTACAGGTAGTGATATTGCTTTCTCTCCTGAGCCAGAAAGTCATGGGCTCACATTCTGCACAAAAGTTTAGGCTTATAACCAGCTTGACAGTACATTGCTGTGCTGAGATTGTTAAGTGAAGGGGCTATAAACAGATATTAAATGAAGAGATTCTCTGCCTCTCTCTGAAAGTGAAAGATCTCCTGTGTCTAGGTCACTATGCCTGGAATGTCTATTCTATTCTATTCTATTCTACCCAGGTTCTTACATTGCCTTCATTACCATAGCATCTGAGTACCTTCCAGAAGTGCATAAAGCAATGTGACTACCATTTGCAAATGTGATTCTCTTTCTTTTCCCCTATTAATGGTGGAAGAGAACTAACTGCATAAGAAAGTGCTAGACCCAGAAGATTCCAACTCCACACCTATTGCAAAGGGTGGGGTTGCTTCTTCCCCACTGTATCACCGTATCACTAGACGAACTGGAGGGCACAGGTGCTCCTTTTGTTAGGGCTGCCACTTTCAATGGCAGTGACAGGCAGAGTCTTGTCTCCAGGGAACCTCTGTCTTGTGGCTAATGCTGGCTCTACTGAGGGCACCATGGATGACTCCCAATATTGAATGGGTCTTCTCACTAGAAAAGAGATAGTAGTCAGGGCTGGGGAAAGAGGAGGGGGCACAATGTGCTTGACACAAATACATTTTTAATAGACTAGGGTTGAGCTTTTACTCACCATGAGCCTCATCTTTATCCTATGGGCCTGATCCTGGGCACTGTTGAACACTCTCATAATAAAACCCAGCTGATCCAAAGCTCATTGTAGTCAGTGGAAAGACATCCACGAGCTGTGGTGGGCTTTGGATTAGGCCAGTGTAGCTCTTTTCATCTGTAGATCTCAAAGTGCTTTGCAAAGGGGTCAGTATCACCCCATTTTTAAAGGCAGGGAAACTGAGGCACAAACAGGTGACATGCTTTGCTCAGGGTCACCCAACAAGCCAAACGTAGAGTCTGGGGTAGGGCCCAGTCTCTTGAGTTTCAGTCCAGTGCCTTATATACTGTGGGTTTCTGCCTCTCCCATTGGTCTCAGTGAGCTTTAGGTGAGGGTAAGCACAAAAATAACTACTCCAGCCACGCTTTACATGTAAGCCTAATGTAGTACATTACCATCCAATTTCTTCCATGAATTATTCATCAAAGAATTCAAATTAATACTAAGGACCACAGAATAGAGTTAAAAGGAAGGTATCCTCCTAATGTGGTAAGTCAGTGTGTGGACAGCACATAACCTTGTATGCTGAATGGAGAGACAACATTCTTGTAGGTGCATTTTCATCTACGTGCCATATCCTTTAGGGATTAGATGTACAATATTTAGGAAGAGAAAGGGCGTACAGTGCTGTAGTTCTGACCTTTCAGTAACCTGTTCGGGAGCAACAAAGATTCCTTTTAACCATGTATGGTGTAAGCAGAAAGCAGCAAAATTAGAAAGGAATCTGATTGATAGCCCCAAAGATAAATGCCACTTTAGCCCCAGTTAATCTAAACTGTTGACAGAAGCCAGTTCATACTTGAACTGGGAGAGCTAAGTGCTCCTCTGCTTCTGGGTGGGATAAGGTGCCATGTAAAATGTGTTATTTGTTTTTTGATTTATCTGCCTCTCTTGCATTTAACTCCCACTCTTCTTCTCCAATGAGTATGCACATGCTGGAAGCATTAAAAACAGACAGCAGCAAGTTCTCTTCACTAACACGTCTCCACATCAAAGGCTTTACTGGAATCTATTGATTCTGTCAGACTCACATAAACACTGTGATGGTTTTAGTGAGAAGTCATGCTCTTTTCTGTTGACTTTAAAAAAATGTTCCACTATGTATAAATATTCACCTTACAAAGAATTCAATACATTGCATAAAGCTTTTCAGAGTTCTCCCTCAGTGCCAATGAATATTCAAAAATGCATATATTGACAAACAGCATTGACCTCACTTATATGGCATCACAAAAAAACGAGCCATTTAGCGTTTAAGGTTTGCTTTCACTGTTGGTTTGTGTTTTGCATGTAGCTGTTCTTATCTGACCTATTGTTTACTTCCTGTTTTTAAAATGAATGCCCTCTATAACAGTGTGAATGAGTTTGGAATGCAGCCAGGTGAAGTGTGTTCAGAAAGCCCAGAAACCATTTGATGATTCTGGAGAAGAACAACAAATCTTAATAATGAATTTCTGGGGAGTTCTGAGTCAGATTCATCTCTATTTTAAACATGCCAAGTGTGTCTCATTTTGAGTCTCCTTAGAAGCTTAGATGTTGATCAAAAGTTCAACAAGTTTTTGACCAGAAATAGACCTGCTTTTAGTTTTTCATTACAGCCACTAGGATTTTCTAGTTGTAAATAGTTTCAACACAATGCTGAGTGAAACATAAAGGTTACTATAGAGATTTTCTTTGAAATATAGGGGATATTTGACCTTGAGACCCAAAGCAAAAGGTGGAGCGGGTGGGAGCCTACAGCCCATACAAACAAAAACAGTGGCATGAGGAACCCCAGCTAAGGGAAAGTGTTAAGGTTCACCCAGCTCTGTTCTGGGTGTTGTAACATGGGTAGGAATCTCTGACTTGATCTTGTTTGTGCATTGAAAAGTGTCCTAAATGCAATACAAATGAAATTTTACACTATGAATGTAGTGAAAGCGAGGGACTAATACACTGGCTTGACCCACATATAGTACAAACAAACCCTGATGCAGTGCTCATGGGCACAATACTAAAGTGGCCTCTTCTCCAGGAACATCTTACTTGGTGACTTCCTGCACCCTACTAACTCTCTTGAGTGCAGGGTTGCCCTCCTATAGAATTTCTCTCTCCCCTCCCCATTATGTCTTTTTGGGACTGCTCCTTTAAATTTAGGAACACCAAGTAGCTACAGTCCTAAAATGTCAGTTTTGCTACAAGCTGCTGCTGGCTGTACCCTTCTCTCTCTTACCTAATATGTTTCCCACATAGTTTTCCCTTTCTGATTGCTGAGGAAAATGGTACATTCTCATACGTTTGTATGAAAGCCTCTTTGTATGAGAGCCTCTTTGCACAGGCTTACCAGTGCACCCCAATGCTGACCTGCAATGCATCTTGCTATTCCACAATTGGGCTTCTCTTGAGCAAAGACTGCCAATAATGCCTAATTATATGGACTTGAAAAAAATCCATTCCGGACTAGGATGATAACCTAGCATGATATTGATTTAAAGGTGTGTTTTCCTTATAATTCCCATAGATATGTCTGTTTGTCTTGGCAGGATACCAAGGCAGACCAGGTACTTCAAGCCACCTTAGAGATGCACCTGTTAAGCAGAGAAAAAGTTAAAGGATTGCAGCTCTCTTTGCTTTCCCCTTCTATTTCCGTTAGCTACCGAGTCCTCCAAGTCTACACAGTCACACAATATAATGCCTCCCATAATTCACACGCACACATAGATAAAGAACTTCCTGTGAGGGGTTGGGGGTAATCTTTTGGGGATATTAAATCCAAGGGTGGAGCAAGTTGAACCTGTGTCTTTACAAAGGGCTCTTTCTGTCATTCCTCCCACAGTTAGACATGTCCATTCCTGTTTCAGCCAGGAGTGCTGACCAGAGTCCCATTCCTGGGTCTCCTGACTGCCTAGCAAATGCATTTTTTGAGCACCAGGCTCGGGTAGCGAGACCAAGACTGAATCTGAAAACAAATCTCCCAGTCTATTCCTACTCTTGTTGAAATCAATGGCAAAATCCTATTCACTTCAATTAGAGCAGAATTGGACCCGTAAGGCCTGATCCAAAGCCTGGGCTGTTGTTCATTTTAGGCATTTACCATGTTCTCTTTTAGATCTTAATTTTAGGGATCCTCTCCAAAAACATGAATAATCTAACTCACTGACAGGACAAAACTGCCAGGAGGTGGCTGAGATTTGACAAGCAGTGATATCAGCCTTGGGAAAGAAACTTTTCCGTTGACTCAAATGTGAGGCTGAGCCGGGGTGGCCAACCTGAGCCTGAGAAGGAGCCAGAATTTACCAATGTACATTGCCAAAGAGCCACAGTAATATGTCAGCAGCCCCCCCATAAGCTCCCCCCCCCAGCTCCCAGCGCCTCCCACCCACCGGCAGCCCTGCCAATCAGTGCCTCCTCCTCCCTCCCCGCACCTCCTGATCAGCTGTTTCGTGGTGTGCAGGAGGCTTTGTGAGAGAGGAGCAAGGGCACAGCAGGCTCAGGGGAGGTGGCGGGAAGGGGTGGACCTGTGGCAGGGGTTGAGCAGTGAGCACCCCCCAGCACATTGGAAAGCGTGGTATTGTTCTCTCTGTTGTCACTGCACCAGGGGTTACAGTCCACGCCTAGGGTTCACTTATACCTACAGGGCGTGTTGCCGTAACAGGTGTGTTATAGCTGAGCTGGCCTCTTGAAAAGCTTTTGGGATCAATCTCACCTGTGTGTGATTTACCTCCCAGAGCATGTGTCTAAGAACCAGGCCTGCAGGGGAGCCTACAGGCCAGCCTGTGCTCAGTATGAGACGAGACCTTCAGAGCAGCGAGCCCCCCCGGCACATTGGAAAGTTGACGCCTGTAGCTCCAGCCCCGGAGTCGGTGGTTATACAAGGAGCCGCATGTTAACTTCTGAAGAGCCGCACGTGGCTCCGGAGCCACGGGTTGGCCACCCCAGGCTAAGCTTTTGACTTTTAATAAATGATTCCCCTAGCGGTAACTTGACTGTTCCCAGTGTCCTTTCCTCAGTACATAGCACCTAGGCTAACAGAAAATGTACAGCATTCTTAACTTTCCTTTAGACCAGTGTTTCCCAAACGGTGGGTCACCACCAAGCAGGGGGTCATGGAAAGACTCTAGATGGGTCCCCACATCCAGGGCTGGATTAACCCACCATTGGGCGTTGCATAGGCAAACATACACTTCTCTTGGCTCAGTGCAGGGGAGACACCCTGTGGGGTGGGGCTTGGAGAGCGGGGTGTTGAAACCTGGCACATGGAGTCACTGCACCACTCACTCAAAGTTGTCCCAACTGCCTCCGGCATGACTCCAGGTGCCAGCTCACAACCCCAGGAGTGGGGAACTTGGCCCAGTGCCGTGGGACAGGAACCACTGCTGTGGGGTAAAAATGGGACAGGATCCCCCCCGCAAGGCTTCACCTCCTCACTGGGCTGGGCTTAGGGTTGCAATGCCAGTGCATATATGTAATTATGGATCGCCACAAAAGACAAAATGCAACTGGTGGGTCAAGTTCATAAAAAGTTTGGGAACCACGGGTCTCCTATGGATGGTCCCATCTTCAAAATTGTCCACACTGATATTTTTAACCCTTGTATTCAGTTAAATGCTCTGAATATAGATGCAATTATTTTGGATTGGTTTTTATTATTGATTTCCCCAAAAATGGGAGGTACGTGCACAGTGTCCAACTGCTGAGAGAGTGAGCTGGTTTCACTCCAGCTTCTCTAAGTATGTATCTCTGTGTCTTGTGTTGAATTCCATTTGGCACATTCTACAGCAATGCTCCTCTGTGGATCTTAATGTACATTATTACTCCTTTGCCTAAAACAGCATGCCGACAGGACTGGTTTTCATTTTTATGTGGCGTTAGGGTTATCAGGATGCTGCCTTTCCAATCCAGTGCATTGTCCGCTTTGAGCAGAAACCCAAGATTCTAGTTTAGTCTCAAGTATCAGGGGGTAGCCGTGTTAGTCTGTATCCACAAAAACCACAAGGAGTCCGGTGGCAAAATAAATCTATTAGTCTTTAAGGTGCCACCGGACTCCTTGTGGTTTTTGTAGTTTAGTCTCAGTTACCAGTGGCCTATGGAGACTTGATGAGTGTCCCGAGTTATGGAGCTACATAGGCTGCAACTTAAATGATTCTTCCTCTTTGGCAGTGCCTTTATAACACTAACACCGGCATCACACAATTACGTGTCTTTCCCAGAGGCAGTCGCAGACTGTCTCCTAGATCAAGGGGGCTAGGCAATCCCGTCAGAACAAAGATTCCCCCACAATGGGGATCAGAGAAAGAGGAAGTGAATTTCTTACACTGATTGGGAATGGCCACTTCATAACAATGCTGGTGGGTAGTGGGTCCTCTCCAGCAATTGGGGTGGGAGCTCCATTTCCTCGCTGAAAAATAACTTAGCTTATGACTAGGTTTTTTAAAATGGGCAATCTGGTTTTGTTCTCTCTGTTGTCACTGCACCAGGGGTTACAGTCCATGCCTAGAGTTCACTTATACCTACAGGGTGTGTTGCCATAACAGGTGTGTTATAGCTGAGCTGGCCTCTTTAAAAGCTTTTGGGATCAGTCTCACCTGTGTGTGATTTACCTCCCAGAGCATGTGTCTAAGAACCAGGCCTGGAGGGGAGCTAATAGGCCAGCCTATGCTCAGTATGAGATGAGACCTTCAGAAAATAGGAAGCATGGAAAACTCTTTAGTAATAGAGTTTTGAGCTAGGGGTTGGGGGAAGCCTCCTAGGAATCAGGAATTTTGTGCAGGGAGTGAGTTGGGACAGAGACTGAAGGGTTCTCCCCGAGGAGACAGTCTGCAGGGTAAATGCGCCAGGAAACAGTTAAAAGGGCTGTGTAACTTGTAAGTGAAGGAGATATGCTGCTGCCTCGTTTTGAGTCTCTGGGTTGGAGTCTGGAGCTGAGAGAGAGAGTGGGCTCTCCTCCATTTTAGCTGTGCCACCAAGAGGTGACATCCTGTCACGTGAAGGGGAAAAGAACTTACTGAATCTGAGCCTGTGGGGAGGACTTGGAAGGGGGCTGCTAAGGGGGGGATCCCTGTGTTAATAGAGTAGAAAAACTACCAAGGCTGGGAACAGACTCTTCTAGAGAGTTAAACCTCCAAAATCTCCCATCTAGTGGGAGAACCTGTGACTTATCTGTTGGAAGAGGAGGAAACTGAGGCAGCAGCTGTCTCTCCGCTCTCGGAAGTGGTATGCTGCTGTTACAGGGGGCAGGAAGGAGAGGAGTAGAGAGTGGTTCAGGAATGTGATGTACAGGGACTCATCTGTATGAGCTCTCTTTCCCATGAGCTGCTCTGTGCAACTGAGCTTCCTCACTCAGTCTTGCTCAGTGGGTGTCAAGGTTCCTTCCCCACTCTGAACTCTAGGGTACAGATGTGGGGACCTGCATGAAAGACCCCCTAAGCTTATTCTTACCAGCTTAGGTTAAAAACTTCCCCAAGGTACAAACTTTGCCTTGTCCTTGAACCCTATGCTGCCACTACCAAGCCTGCTATACAAAGAACAGGGAAAGAGCCCACTTGGAGATGTCTTCCCCCCAAAATATCCCCCAAGCCCTACACCCCCTTTCCTGGGGAAGGCTTGATAAAAATCCTCACCAATTTGCATAGGTGAACACAGACCCAAAGCCTTGGATCTTAAGACCAATGAAAAATTAATTAAAATTCTTCTTTTGAGAACTTGATTGAAGAAAAAGTAAAAGAAAAACCTCTGTAAAATCAGGATGGTAAATACCTTACAGGGTAATCAGATTCAAAACGTAGAGAATCCTCTAGGCAAAACCTTAATTTACAAAAAGACACAAAAACAGGAATATACATTCCATTCAGCACAGCTTATTTTCTCAGCCATTTAAACAAAACAGAATCTAACACATATCTAGCTAGATTACTTACTAACTTAACAGAAGTTCTGAAGAGCATTCCAGACAGACCCTTTGTCCCCTCTGCCCCAGCTTTGAAAGTATCTTGTCTCCTCATTGGTCATTTTGGTCATGTGCCAGCCAGGTTATCTTAACTTCTTAACCCTTTAGAGGTGAAAGGGTTTTGCCTCTGGCCAGGAGGGATTTTATAGTTCTGTACACAGAAAGGTGGTTACCCTTCCCTTTATATTTATGACAGTGGGTCATCCTGGATATGGTCCATTTGCATTATCCCTTTGTGTGGGCTGTATCTAGGACCCTTTGGGGACTTGCAAGAGCTGCTCAAAAGTCCACAGATGGTGTCAACTGTCTTAGAGACTTCAGAAAGGTGCAGCAATATGTCAGAAAAAGCTGGGTTGTGAAGTGAAGTCTTTCTGTGGAAGCCCAAAGCTATGGGCATCAATGAAGATCTCAGGACTGGTGGCTTAGGGGCCCATCCATGTTCAGGTGCCAATTCTAAGCTGCTTTTAACATGTCTAAAGCAACCGAGAATCTGTCACTTGAAACAGGTGCTTTTTACTATTAATAATGGCTTGACCACTTTGAGACCCGTTGAGACGCTGTAACTGATTGCAAGATGTAAATTTAGCTGAAATGTGCTTTAGAATGGCATTCCATTCTGAAGGAGTGTCATTTAGCTCTGTCCCACAAGGGGTGATGGAATGAATGAATATGGGGGGGAGAGGTTGAAACTGTCTTGATGGCTCTGTCTTACTGTGCACTATGTGGTATTATAATATTCTCTATCTTTACATGGCACCTTTGAGCTGAAAGTGCTTTACACCCTGCGTGTATACAGAAACCTGGAAAGCTGCTGTTCAGATGGTGGCAAGGGAGAGCTGAAATGGTGGCCGAGAAAACTGGAGCACATAGCATTGGTGATAAGAGTAGGCTACAGGCTCAGCAAGAAGAACCAGTTTCAGATGTCTTATTTTCAAGGCCTGCCCCACTCTATTGCATGGGATGCTCTTTATTTACTTTGGGAGGAATGAAGGGAAATAGTCAGCACTTGGTGGGACTTGCACCTGTGGTTCCAGAGAATCAAGGTTTTTCAAACCTCCTGTTCAGGCCATGGAATTGCATCTTCTGGTATAGTGCAGGATACCCTTGTACCAGAGCAACCAGTGGTGCCTTGCTCCCTGGCTCTGTGAAACATAAGCTCATTACAGGGATGTACTTGAGCAAAGGGGAAGTTTCTCCAACAGGTGGCTGTTCACACATGCACTTTCTGGTAGATTCAGGGATTAGCATTGGTGTTGGCATTAGAGTGGAGTAACAGTTAAGGGCAACTGCTCCTGTATTTGCCCTCCGTGTTCCAACAAGGACACCCCTTCTCAGCCTTCCAGCTCCCCAGCTGTTGCTTTTCTTACGTGGAA
This sequence comes from Eretmochelys imbricata, assembly GCF_965152235.1. NCBI lineage: Eukaryota > Metazoa > Chordata > Testudines > Cheloniidae > Eretmochelys > Eretmochelys imbricata. The sequence goes on from NC_135572.1 coordinate 158,254,381, forward strand.
ACCCACATCTTGCTCCCTTCAGACTGGGATATTTCCAGGCTGCAGTTTTCTGCCCTCACTGTGTTGTTCCCAGGAGACAGGCCCCCCAAGCAGGCCTACTTGTTTTTCCCTTCAGAGATGGTTAATAAGGTGACTGCCCACAATAATGGTTAACACACAACTTTTATATGCAAGTCTATTTTATTCTTAAAATGAAAACTCTACAGACAAAACATATTCAAAACAAAAAAGATTCTACATATTACTAAACTTACCAGAATCACCCTAACTCTAACATTGGACCCACACCCCAAAGGTATTAAACCTAATTCAATAAGGTTTAACTCAAGTTAATTCAGGATATTCTCAGTCTGGCACAAGCAGATTGCCTGCTCTCACACATGTTTGTCAGATGAGAGGGCATTACATAGGGGACTGAAATCGGGCACTGAGCTCTTCAGTAACTTGTATGGGCCAGAAAAAGAACTCTCACATAGAGGACAGGACATTAAATCATTAGGAGACAAGGACAATGGCTTCCTGAAAGGGTGATTCCCTATAACAAGAGACCAAGGTCAGTGGCCAAGTAAAAGGAGATAATGAAAAAAGAAATAAAGGATCCTATAAAGAGGAACTGGGGAGAAATTGGAGCGTGGTGGGGAAGAGGAAATGCAAAGGAGGGAGTGTGAGAGGAATGGAAAGCAGACGTGTTAGACCACAATCAGTAGGTGGCACATGCTGTTTCAGTATAAAACAAACTCGTAGCTGTTTCCCTGTTGTCTCCCTGATCAGGTAGCCACTGCTGCTTTCTGGGACTGCTAACTTCTCTCCATACTTCCAGTGCCTAGGACAGTGGCAATCAAGTGACCAAGCAGCAGATGGATTTGCTGTTTCTCCCCTTCCCTCATAGAAATGAAGGGCTAGAAGGGATCTCAAAGTCATCAAGTCCAGCTGCCTGCACTGAGGGAGGACCAAGTAAACCACATGCCAACGCCAGAGATGATCAGATAAGACTGTTGTCGGAAGTCAGCAGGGACAGGAGTCCGCCTGAGGATACAGGTGCTATACTGGAAGCTGTTGCATTTACAAACATTACCAGGCAAAGGTGGAGATTGAAATACCATGAACACTGGGCTGCGAAGAGAGGCAAATGTAGTTTAGACGACATCTAACAGTGCTGCCATTATAAAACTGTCAATAACTTCAGAGCATTCGTTTTACTAGACTTCTGCTGCATTACCTTGACTCTTCTGCAAGAAGTGAGCCCTCATCCACACAACTTTGGCATGTGATTTTCTCCAATTTTGATAGCTTTTGAAAACAGGTCATTTTGCATTTAACCTTGAGGGTACTTCACTGTACTTGATTCTGTATCAGAGTTACCTGGTTTGGACAGTTCTGGCATAAGATCAACTCCTAGTTGTTTTGAGTCCTGCTCTGATTCATCAGTATACCTGGTGCTTCACCCACTTTGTCACACCAAGACAGGCTGAGTGAGTCATTGGAGCAGGCTCTGAGCACCAGCACTTGAACTGGGCACAGCCGTGGTGCCAAAATACCATGCAGGACCTTGATGAAACGAGTAAATGGATCATCCTAGGTGTGGCCTGTGCAAAGTCTGATGCTGTGTGGGTACTGGGGAGTGTATAGTATTGGACCTGTTCCCTGATTGAACAGGGCAAGTTTATTGACTACACCTGACCTTGGACAAAGGAGGAAACTGCTATCCCTAAGGATTCTACTGGGATCATTCTGCACCTCCAGGTTACATGTTCTATTCGTTCTTATGTTAGTGTTCACTCTTGAGTAGGGAACTGAAGCTGAATGCGACCACCACAAAGGAAGCATTTATTTTCAGCTCTGGAATGTGAAAGGCCAGGGGAGGGGGCAAAAGTTTCTTAGAGGACTGAAAACTTAGCAGAGCTCTGCTAGGGCTTGGTTCTGCACTCCTTACCGACCTGAAACTCCCTCCGAAGCTGGGATATTCTAGATGCAAAGAACACCAGTTGAGCCAACCCAAACATTTTAGGGTGGACCTGAAAAACACTTTAGGGAGCTAGGGAGGGCACTCTTCCACACACTTAACCAACTCTTCTTCTTCCCCTTGATTGCAGCACTATGTGCAACCTTAAATATAAATGTGCGCTATTGATATCATTAGTGAACCCTCCAGTAAACATCACCAGGCTGGCACAGGCCCTCCACACAATTTAAGACCTGCCGGGGGGCTGATCTGGGGAGACCACTGGCTGAGCAGGGGTGTCTCCGTTCCCCTTACATGCCAGGGAAGCTGTCTCTGTGCTGGGCCCCACTGGCTAAGAAGACCACAGTGGCAATGGGTGGTGAGTGACCAGGAAAGGAACTGCAGACCTGCATCTGTGGGGACCAGAGGACCCAATACCCTCCACTAGAGCTGTTCTGGAAAATGGCATTTCTGTCCTGCAGAAAACTCTGATATTTCAACACTTGTTTTCATCCTGGAACAGGGCAAAAAGTCAAAATAGCAGGAATTTTGACCAAAAAAGTTCCTACTTCAGTTTGGAAATATTGGCATAAATAACATTGGTGGGTTTGATGAAAATGAAATGGGGTGTTTCAAAACATCAGATACTTTCTGACTGATGTAGAGTGGTAGGAAAACTTTCAGTCAAAAATCTCTACCAGCTCTACCCCCACACAGCTGGCCTGGAGGGGCCACGGTCCCTGTGCCAGTCCAGAGGCTAGAACGGGCAAGGGTGGGGCAGACAAAGGGGCTGCATAACATTCCTGCACCCTGGGGGGAGAAAGTGGCATTCACATCCCCAAGCTCCTCTCACTCCACTCATCTCGAACCCCCGTCTCAGACTTTGAGCAGGTAGGGTGGGTATACTGGGAGTGTCTGGGAACCAGAGGAATGGGATCACTCCTTGTGATTGTTTATATGCTACTTTTCTTGATCTGAGACCAGGAGAAACAGATGCAACACACAACAGTGGAGTTGTCTTTTGCCTCAGGCTCTCTATATCGCTGATCATTGCAGATGTACCAGTCTATGAAGTGCAGTGGTGCTTTTAATTTGGTAGTGAATTCTACTGTTTTTTCTGTCTGTGATAAGGTCAGCAAAGTCTGATAAGGCTTGCTTTACAGTTTCCAGCAGTAGAGAAGAATCTATTACATATTCCCCTTGAGAAGGGCCCCAGCCTACAAGTGAGCCTGCTTCATCTTACTAGTGCAGTGTCCGTCTTTGGTTGTCTGTGCTGCACATACACCTTGTCAGTCTCAATCTGAACGGAAATGCTCATTTTGATGGGGTGTAAAAAGATCAGATTAATAAATCATTAGGCCACACGCCTAATGACTCACCATCACAAATATTTAGACTGCTCTGACAGATGGATTAAGCCTGAATTTATTAAATTTGACATAGGTCGGTTTGTTGGTGAACTTTTCACTGTTGGAATTAACACATGACACTTCACAATTATATTGCGCACTTTAATCAAAGTTTTCAAAGCAATGTACAAACATTAATTAAGCTTCATAATTCCCTCAGGAGGTAGCAGTTACACACACACACACACACACCCCGTTGATCTGATGGGTAATACGAGGCCTAGAGAAGTTCAGTGATTTTTGCCCAAGCTGTCTATGCAAAACCAAAAGCAGATGTCTTAACAAAGTACGCTGCAGTCATCACCAGAACGCACAGCTTCTCCTCTTCTTGTGGTGTCCAGGTAGTTTTGTCAGTATGAAAATGAATAAACCCCAATGATGTCGTGCATCACTAGGGAAAAGAGATCCACACCCACATATGGACTTGCGGGGGAGGGGAGAGGTTGCGGTGGGAAAGGGTTCTGCTGAAGGGGTTTTTTACAATATCATCAGTCTCATCTGATTGAGATGGAAACTGATTGCAAAATTTCTGTTCTATCTTTATCAAAGATAAGGTTGATCAAGTATTTTAAATACTGTACCACATTCATGTTTTTAACATTAAGATGAAAAGTTGAACCTGATATAAAATAACTGGAAACAAACTCAAGTTACATAATTAACGAGTTAGCTTCCCTCAGTGATGAGGTGTAATTTCAAAAGTTGCTGTGTATCTTTCACCTTGTTGAGCTGGTTGATGTTCCTCTCTGCCTTCCAGATAGGAACCATTTCCTTTGGTCTTTCTGACAAACCCTTTTGAGTTGTGTAGAGCCAGATCTTGGCCCTTGTTCTGGCCACTCTGCACTTCCACAGCAGTACAGAGGCAAGGAAACATTCCTAATCCCAAGAATCCCCCAGTGTAGACGTCTCCTGTCATCCCACATAGCTCCATCAGCAGAGTTAAAGCAGCCTAGTCTGCCCTAAATTCCATTAAAGGCCAAAGGTGATGCGGGGAGCACAAAGATGACTTAAAATGACTTTCTTCCCACTATGCACTCTGAGTGCAGGTACACTGAGGATCTAGCTCATAACACTTGGGCACCAGTGAGGAAGCATTCCTCATTTCTTCCCTCTAAGACAGTTTAACCTTAAAACTAGTACAGCTTTCTTTAGAACTTGGAATTTATGAAGAACTTTCAAGACTTAAAACTCTCTGTTTGCAAATCAATAATAGTAATTAGCAAATCTCCCATGTACGTTTATAAGAGCAGGACTAGGCCCTGATTTTCTAATCTTTCCTCCAAAAAAATCAACATCAATATTTACAATATACAACACACAACACTGTAGAATGTTTTGCAAATACTCTTGAGCAAATGTTCTGAATGCTCCAATTTGAATAATTTTTTCCAGGAAAATGAGACACAGAAAAGCACTCTTCTTTACAGGAAACTGGTTTTTTCAGCCAAATGTAGCTTCCCCCATCCCCAGGACTCTGATTTCAAAGCAGTTTAATAACCACCCACAAGTACTTAATATGCACACTATATTCTTCATTTTTTTTAAAAAAAGTGAACACTTTTGCTTGTTTCCTTAATAGCTGTTTGTTCGTGAATATTTTGACTTGTTTTGATTAAATGTCAGATGTAAGCATTTCACAATGTTAAAATGTAAGAATCTTGAAAGAATTAGAGAGAGTCATTTTAAGCTGCTAAACTCTGATCCGCCTTGAATCTTGATCAGTGCTCCCCCACTACAGCTTGTGTGACGCTCATTGTATGATCAAGCCTGTGTTTATCAAACACAATAACTAATATCTATGTTCGTAATCTCATTAGCATACTAATCCAAATTCAACTGCTTCTCATGGACAAAAATGTCTGATCATGCTAATTAATTAAATCTATATTGGGTTAGAACCTCGGCTGGGGTAAAGGGGCGGAGCTCTATTGAAGCCAAGGGATTTACCCCCTTGAAAATTTGGCCCATTAACTTTATTATAATTAGAATTTATTTCCACATTAATCACAATCAGTTTGTAACAAAGAAGACAAATGCTGTTTTTCTTTTAACTGACTTGGTCGTGTGTCCATCTCGCCTCACTAGTGCATACTTTTCTTTTTTTTTAAAGACTATATAGGGGGAAATCCTGGCCCAACTGAGGTTGATGGAAGTTTTGTCACTGATTTCGGGTGGGCCAGGATTTCACCCTCTAGACAAGGATTGTTTTCCTAATGCTTCCCCACTGTTATCACCACTGCTTCAGATCCAGGGCTGATAGTTGTGGAGAGAGCAAGAGTGCGGATGGGGTTCCAGGAGGCTGCTGGCATTTTAATTATTGTGTTCGCTTACCTGGCCCTGAACAAGCCTAGATCACCCGCAGAGGTTAAAGAGCTGCAGCCAGCAGCACCTTGTCTACACTTGCTCTCTTTCCATTGCTACCACTGGTAGAGATGCACTGATGGTCAGAAGAATTGGGAACTTCCAGAAAACAAGTCTAGAGTAGACAAGATCAAAGGGAACTAGCGATGACAATTCTTCCCTCAGATGATCAAAGCAAGGCCTCTTTATGTAGCATAGGTAAGACATTAACTGTGTCCATAAACTGTGCTAATGACACAGTTGCTACCAAATGGAAGCTTGTTTTACGTGGGCCAGGGTTCAGCTGTGCTTTAAGCAGGTCTCCTGATCCAGTTGTGCAGGCAGGTTTTCTGATACTGTCTTGGCTGGTCTTTATCTGTATTTTCCTGCATTTCATTTTTCTAGCTGCTCCTTTTGTACACTTGGCTTTTTTTTTTTGTGGCTGCCACTCCTATCCCAAGTACTTCCTGCCTTGTAGTGATGGACTGGATGAAAGCAGGAACCCTGTCCAACTAGTGAGCAATGCTCTGTTGCTTGCCAGAGATAATGAGTTTCCTTATGTGTTGAGTCACCAGTTCCAAATGGCAGCTACCTAGAGCTCTGTGGAGGGAAACCTTTACTATGGTTGGCAGAGGGTTTGCAGGGCAACTCTCAAAATGTGGAGGGGGCTTCTCACCGTGTAATGAGTTCTCTGGTGGGGGTTGGGGAGGAACAGGCTGGATTATGAGTAAGGCTCTGGTTTTGTCACAGAGGTAACAGAAGTCACGGAATCCCTGACTTCCAAAGACCTCCATGACTTCAGCCCTGGTGGCTGGGTGCTGCAGGGTCCTGCCACCTCCCGCAGCGGCAGGCAGCTGTAAGGCCCCCAAGCTCTCAGCCGCCATGGGCAGCGGAGGTACCTCGCAGCTCCCAGCCACTACAGGCAGGGGGGTTCACCGCTGTTCACCGCTGCTGCTGTGGTGGGGACGGGGGACCTCCACAGCTTCCCACTGCGGTGATGGCAGGGGGACTCCCACAGCACTTCCCGCCGCTGGGGAGGAGGCAGTTCCCCTCTGGTGCTGGTGATAGGGGGACTCTGGAGCTCTGAGCCCCCATGGGTGGTGGAGGCCGCAAAGCTCCCAGCCACCCTGCAGCTGCCCAGTCCCTTCCCACTTTATCTTGGATATTTTTAGTAAAAGTCCAGGACAGGTCACGGGCCTCTGTGAATTTTTCTTTATTGCCCATGACCTGGGCAATATTTTACTAAAAATATCTGTGACAAAATCTTAGTCTTAATATGACTCTTAGACAGAGAGTTCTCATCTTATCTTCACATGCCTATCTAACTTGCACGAGAACTGGCTGACAACATTAAAGGAGCAGAGACTGAGCATCACTTGTGAGGTGGCTAATGTCCTTTGGAAGCCCAGTACTTACCACAAGTAGCATCGAGCTATCAATACACAGAGAGACTGATTCATCCTTGTGCTGTTGTTGAGCCCAGCACAGGGACCAACAGAGGAGGCAGTTTGCCTTCCCAATCCCAAAGCAGCCAGGACAGGGGCTGGATCAGCCCGTGGAGCAGGCTAGAGTTGCCCTGAGGGCTGCATAACCTACATTCTAGTTTCACTGCCCCAGTGGCTCCTGCTCCGGCAGTGTCACAGAGCTGGTGCACAGAGGCACCCTGGCTGCACTCCATCCCTCCCCTGTCCCACAGCCTCCGTCATGGCCCCTGTGCTGGGGGAGTACTGTGGGGGTGTCATGGAGCTGGTTCAGCATGTGGGGCCCCTTCTCCACAATGTTTCACTAGGAGGCTTTAGGGCTGCTTTGCAGTCTCTTGTCACTGCTATAGTAGCCAGTGCAAAATGGTCACAACTCCGGGGTGACCCCTCCCCGCCAATAAAGTCTCTGGCTAACTAACAGACTTCAAAGGATCAGTTCTCAGCCATCGTCTGGGTTATGGCAATGCAGCTGGCAAAGGCCTCAGGTTTATGCAGCTGCTCATGACGAGCCAGACTGCAGAGGGAGGAGGTGGGAACACAGGGAGCCACTTCCCATCCCCATGCTGAGAAATCAGGCACACAAGCTCAGGCCGGTGCAAGGTGACCACCCACAGCAATGCTAATACTATCCAAGGGGTTAGAGAAGGACAAGGGTGGGCGTATGGCCCTAGCCCCCCCTAAGCACACCAGTGCAGAGCTGGAAGTGGAAGTGGAGTAGCAGTTGCATTCCCCTGCTCCTCTTCATGCCTGATGCCTTTGGGAATTCCTGCTGCTGTGCTGAGTTAGGGGAGCTTTTCTCTGCTCTTTCCTGAAGGCTGGGACAATTGTCTGCACCGTCATAAATAGCAGAAGGCCCTGGTGGGAGGGAGAACAAAGGGGTGTGGAAAAGAACAAATAAGGGTGCTGTGGAGTGGGATTATGTTTGTGGCTGCCTACATTCTTCAGTGGTGTGTTCTCGGATTCTTCTGTCCGAGTTCCCATTCTTCAGATGCCAGGTTGGCTCTTGCCACGCTGCTCACTTGTCAGGGCTCACCTCTTGTCAACCCTGCCAGTCACACCTCTTCAGACCCCCGACTATCCGCCTGTATGACTTCCCTGCTGCTCAGCCCCTTACTTCTCTCTCAGACCCCTCCCCTCAGTCAAAACTGGGGTTAGGGAAGGACAGGCAGGGCAGAAAAGGTGGGGGAGTAGCACTGTATGTAAGGGAGCAGTATGACTGCTCAGAGCTCCGCTGTGAAACTGCAGAAAAACCTGAGTGTCTCTGGATTAAATTTAGAAGTGTGAGCAACAAGAGTGATGTAGTGGTGGGAGTCTGCTATAGACCACCAAACCAGGGGGATGAGGTGGATGAGGCTTTCTTCCGGCAACTCGCAGAAGCTACTAGATTGCACACCCTGGTTCTCATGGGCGACTTTAATCCTCCTGTTATCTGCTGGGAGAGCAATACAGCAGTGCACAGACAATCCAGGAAGTTTTTGGAAAATGTAGGGGACAATTTCCTGGTGCAAGTGCTGGAGGAGCCAACTAGGGGGAGAGCTTTTCTTGACCTGCTGCTCACAAACCGGGAAGAATTAGTAGGGGAAGCAAAAGTGGATGGGAATCTGGGAGGCAGTGACCATGAGTTGGTTGAGTTCAGGATCCTGACACAGGGAAGAAAGGTAAGCACTAGAATACGGACCCTGGACTTCAGGAAAGCAGACTTCGACTCCCTCAGGAAACTGATGGGTAGGATCCCCTGGGGGAATAACATGAGGGGGAAAGGAGTCCAGGAGAGCTGGCTGTATTTCAAAGAATCCCTATTGAGGTTACAGGGACAAACCACCCCGATGTGTCGAAAGAATAGTAAATATGGCAGGCGATCAGCTTGGCTTAACAGTGACATCCTTGCGGATCTTAAACATAAAAAAGAAGCTTACAAGAAGTGGAAGATTGGACAAATGACCAGGGAAGAGTATAAAAATGTTGCTTGGGCATGTAGGAATGAAATCAGGAGGGCCAAATCGCACCTGGAGCTGCAGCTAGCAAGAGATGTTAAGAGTAACAGGAAGGGTTTCTTCAGGTATGTTGGCAACAAGAAGAAAGCCAAGGAAAGTGTGGGCCCCTTACTGAATGAGGGAGGCAACCTAGTGACAGAGGATTTGGAAAAAGCTAATGTACTCAATGCTGTCTTTGCCTCTGTCTTCACAAACAAGGTCAGCTCCCAGACTGCTGCGCTGGGCAACACAGCATGGGGAGTAGGTGGCCAGCCCTCTGTGGAGAAAGAAGTGGTTAGGGACTATTTAGAAAAGCTGGACGTGCACAAGTCCATAGGGCCGGATGCGTTGCATCCGAGAGTGCTAAAGGAGTTGGCGGCTGTGATTGCAGAGCCATTGGCCATTATCTTTGAAAACTCATGGCGATCGGGGGAAGTCCCGGATGACTGGAAAAAGGCTAATGTAGTGCCCATCTTTAAAAAAGGGAAGAAGGAGGATCCTGGGAACTACAGACCAGTCAGCCTCACCTCAGTCCCTGGAAAAATCATGGAGCAGGTCCTCAAGGAATCAATCCTGAAGCACTTACACGAGAGGAAAGTGATCAGGAACAGTCAGCATGGATTCACCAAGGGAAGGTCATGCCTGACTAATCTAATCGCCTTCTATGATGAGATTACTGGTTCTGTGGATGAAGGGAAAGCAGTGGATGTATTGCTTCTTGACTTTAGCAAAGCTTTTGACACGGTCTCCCACAGTATTCTTGTCAGCAAGTTAAAGAAGTATGGGCTGGATGAATGCACTATAAGGTGGGTAGAAAATTGGCTAGATTGTCGGGCTCAACGGGTAGTGATCAATGGCTCCATGTCTAGATGGCAACCGGTATCAAGTGGAGTGCCCCAAGGGTCAGTCCTGGGGCCGGTTTTGTTCAATATCTTCATAAATGATCTGGAGGATGGTGTGGATTGCACTCTCAGCAAATTTGCAGATGATACTAAACTAGGAGGAGTGGTAGATACGCTGGAGGGCAGGGATAGGATACAGAGGGACCTAGACAAATTGGAGGATTGGGCCAAGAGAAATCTGATGAGGTTCAACAATGATAAGTGCAGGGTCCTGCACCCGGACGGAAGAATCCAATGCACTGCTACAGACTGGGGACGAATGGCTAGGCAGCAGTTCTGCGGAAAAGGACCTAGGGGTGACAGTGGACGAGAAGCTGGATATGAGTCAACAGTGTGCCCTTGTTGCCAAGAAGGCCAATGGCATTTTGGGCTGTATAAGTAGGGGCATAGCCAGCAGATCGAGGGACGTGATCGTTCCCCTCTATTCGACATTGGTGAGGCCTCATCTGGAGTACTGTGTCCAGTTTTGGGCCCCACACTACAAGAAGGATGTGGAAAAATTGCAGAGAGTCCAGTGAAGGACAACAAAAATGATTAGGGGTCTGGAACACATGACTTATGAGGAGAGGCTGAGGGAACTGGGATTGTTTAGTCTGCAGAAGAGAAGAATGAGGGGGGATTTGATAGCTGCTTTCAACTACCTGAGAGGTGGTTCCAAAGAGGATGGTTCTAGACTATTCTCAGTGGTAGAAGATGACAGGACAAGGAGTAATGGTCTCAAGTTGCAGTGGAGGAGGTTTAGGTTGGATATTAGGAAAAACTTTTTCACTAGGAGGGTGGTGAAACGCTGGAATGTGTTACCTAGGAGGTGGTAGAATCTCCTTCCTTAGAAGTTTTTAAGATCAGGCTTGACAAAGCCCTGGCTGGGATGATTTAGTTGGGGATTGGTCCTGCTTTGAGCAGGGGGTTGGACTAGATGACCTCCTGAGGTCCCTTCCAACCCTGATATTCTATGATTCTATGAAAACCATGATCCCAGCAGTTACCTCTGCCCTATTCCTTTCTTTGACTCTCTTGTCCTCTTTCACTGCCTCTCTGTCTGCCCTACCAACCCCCAGGCTAGGTTTGCTGTCTCTGCTCCTGTTTCCAGTCTGAGTAGATTTAAAGGAAGAACTGTTCTCAGGCATTTTCAAACATTATACATTTGCCTTCTTACCTTTCAGTTCCAATCTATTCTTTATTTATTAACCCTAATCCTTCCCCTATGCAGAGCTCCCATGTCACCAGCCCTGGCAACTCTCCCACTTTCCCCTCTCCAAAAATTTCACCTCCCTTACTCTTCCCTGAATCTTGGCTATTTGAAGTTAAGATTATTTTAGCAAGACTCTTAATCTCTGCCCCTTCCTCCTCTCATCTTCCCTTTCCTTCGCTCGCTTGGTCTCTGAGATAGAGATCTCCCTGCTTTACATCTTTAAATCCTCTACTTAATCTGTTGCCCACACTTCCTACCTACCTTTTGTCCTCAACTGCTTCCTCACTTATCCTCTACTTTTTTCCTTTGACTCTTTTCTCTCTGCCTTCAAGCATGCTTGTGTCTTTTTGATCCTGAAAAAATCTTCTCTTGGCCCAACCAGCCTCTCCAATTACTGTTGTATCTCCTTCCAGTTTGCTACCAAGCTCCTTGAGTGAGTTGTTTGTTTCTATCACTATAGCGTCCAGCATTCTCCTCATGGGACTTTGGTCTGTGTTCCATCTTCTTCTCACAAAGGTCACCCTAGGACTACCTCCTACCCAGACCAAAAAAGCTTACTCTTTCGGTATTAGTTGTCCTCGCTCCCTGTCTCCTTGAACACTACCACCTCCCTTATGCTTCTGGTCTTCTCCCTGTGTTTCTGTGGCATCTCACTTTCTTGGCTCCCCTCCTACTCTCTCTTAGTGCTAAAAGAAAAAGGGTACTTGTGGCACCTTAGAGACTAACAAATTTATTTGAGCATAAACTTTCGTGAGCTACAGCTCACTTCATCGGATGAAGTCTCTAAGGTGCCACAAGTCCTCCTTTTCTTTTTGCGAATACAGACTAACACAGCTGCTACTTTGAAACCTCTCCTAGTGCTGTAAGTGCTGTTCCTTCCTCTCCCTCTGCATATATCCCTTAGGTGACCTCATCTACACCCACAAGTTCTGCTACCAGTACGTTGTATGTTGGTGATTCAGAAGTCCACTTCTCTACCTCTGAGTTGTGCTCAAACATCCATAGTCCTGCCTCTCCAATATCTCTTCCTGGATGTCCCACAGGTTTCTCAAGCTACGCATGTCAAAAACTGAACTTGCCTTTCTTTCTGTCACAGATAACTGTTTCCTCTATCCTGTCACTCAGACTTATAATCTTGGGATCATCTTGGATTCCTCTGTCCTTCTCTCTCTGCAGCCAGTCTCTTGCCAAATCATGTTGCTTCCATAACTTTTCCATGCCACATTTTCTGTCCTATCTGCTAAAATTGTGAGTCATCACTTAGACTTGTAACCACATCCTTTCTGGCCTCCCATCTCCAGGTTATCAAAACTGGTTCAGCTGAAGTCATACTTCCCTCTTGCTGCTCCAGTCAACCCCATCCCTGCCACTGGCACCCTGCTCTACATCTCAGCTTTGTCTTTCCTCCTACTCATCCTTTCACATCCAATTCTCTGCACACTCCTCTCTCCATCACATTCTCCCACTCATGCATCCATAAAAAGAAAAGGAGTACTTGTGGCACCTTAGAGACTAACCAATTTATTTGAGCATGAGCTTTCGTGAGCTGCATCTGATGAAGTGAGCTGTAGCTCACGAAAGCTCATGCTCAAATAAATTGGTTAGTCTCTAAGGTGCCACAAGTACTCCTTTTCTTTTTGCGAATACAGACTAACACGGCTGTTACTCTGAATCATGCATCCATGACACTTTTCTTTTCATGCTGCTCCCTGTGACTAGAACAGGCTTTTTACTTTTGTACACCAAGCAACCCTAGCGTCTTCCAGATGTCTCCTCAAAACTCACTTTGTTCAACTTGTTTTTCATCCGTGACCTCAACTCCAGTGCTATCGGTTCCCCTCTCATGCCCAAACAAGACAAAAATAACCCCCCTGCCTAACAAAACTAATGATCAGACTTCCTTGTGAGCAGTCTGTTTATTTGCTGGGCAAATAAGTTTCCCCAAAGGAAAACAGAAAATAGCCAATTTTCCTGTGAAAATTCTTGTGCTTGGTTCACATGTTGCTGCTTCTTTCCTTTTTTTCCCCCTCTTTAAATTCTCTTTAGTATACTCTTGATTGTCCCCTTTCCCCCGCTCACTCTCACATTGACATTAGAGGTTGCTATAATGTTGCAATTCATTCACTGAAAAGCACCCACTGTCCACAGTAAGTGCCAAAAGCTTCAAGGATCAAAGTCATACATATTGTTAACATGTCTCTCCTGTTTGCTCTCTGGTGAGGTATGCTTTGAGTCTGCAGCTTGTGTGCTCTTCCCTGGGCATCCACAGGTCTCCTCTCTGTCACCTGACAAATATTTGCTTTTAATGAGCTTTGACCTGATGTGGTGTGGTCCTTACAGTGGAGCACAATGGAGGGGGGAAAGGGTAAAGAGTCTTTCCCTGTTCTTGCTTGCCTCATGTAAGACTCAGGCAGAACTTCAGCCCCTGGGCTTGGAAGTTCCTAGTGCAGAGGCAACATGTGTGCTCTTAAACCCCTTCATAGGGTGCAGCCAGAAAGTGAGACTGACTCTACAGTCGAGTGGGCGGGCACTCACCTGGGAGGGATGGGAGAGACACCTGGCTTCTGGTTTCTGTTCTTATGCACACTTATACAAAGTGGAACAGCTCCACCAGGAGGGATTAAGATCCACCCAAGAACATCCCATAGCCTGGTTCGGGCAGTCACGTGAGGTATGGAAGACCTGATGTGGCTTTCAGACCCTGCTCCAGAGTGGGGATGTGAACATTATTCCCACATCTCATGTCAGTATGCTAACCATTGGCAGTAAAGGGCGGGGCACCACCTCCGCCAGCTGTTTGCTGACTGGTGCCTAATCTCCTTGTGAATCTAGTCTAAAAGACCTACGTGGTTAAGAAGTGTCAGACTATAGACATTTCCTATATATATATATATATATATATATATATATATATTTTACCAAAACAATTTACTGAAGTCAACACTGAAACACAAAATGTTTATTGAACCAAATCTGCACTTTTTGGCCCAAAAAGCCCAAAGCAAAACAACCCTGTCCTCTCCACCCAAAAACCAAGCTTTGGCTGAGGATTTTCACCTTGCTGTAGCAGTGGGTGTGCTGTGTTCCTCAGGAGCTCTGATGCTCCCTTTGCGGCAGAGCAACTCCTTGCCACCGCCAGTGCAGGCCAGTGTCCAAATGTTGGGCAAACCACATCTAAATGTTGTGACCTGCATCCCCTCATTTAAGAGATAGCTGTAAGAGACAGCTCAAGAAGTCCACCCTGAGATACAGAGGGTATATGAGCTCACGTAGAAATGTTGACCACATAGGCAGAGGACTTCACAGGTATTGTCTCTGGATAAGGGTATGTGGGAAGAGAGAAGTGAGAGAGAGTTTTTGGAGGGTGCTCACTGAATGAGTTTTGGTGCGGTGAGCAAGGACGCTGTCTGCGGTTTGGTTCCTCCTGTGGTAACGGAACTTAATATGTTATTTGCAAATAAAGAAAATTGCATCAAAAGTACCAGACTCCATCTTTAAATATCTCCTCCTAGCTGGAACCCCCTACAGAGCTCCAAACTTTGATTAGATGCTTGAGTTAAAGGGTGTAATAACATAATCTCCCCTTTGGGGTTCTGGATTCCCTCCCTCAGCTAGCAACAACAAATGGCCAGTGGGGATATAGCAAGTCAGCACTCAGGAGCAGCCTTTCATTCAGTCTCAGGGCTACTTCTTCCATTCCTGGGGCTTATTCCTATTATGATTCCAACTCTGACACCACCACTCCACCCTCACACCTGGTGCATTTCACTTCCCTGACTCAAGCCTTTGGTGTTCTAGACATTAAACATGCCAGTTGATTAAATGGTATTATTTATTGTGCACCAACAGTGTGCTTGGCTCTGTACCTAAAAGACATGGCTCCTGCTACAGGGAACTTTTGCTGTAACTCTGATACCGATGAAACATGTCACACACAGTCCCTGGTGTGCCAGTATGAGATGGAAAGTACTGGGGTGACCTAGGACTGGTCATTCCTGAACGCGTGTACAATCTTGATTACCAGAATGTCAGGTTAATGTAGCCTACCTTCCAGGTTCTCTGGGTTGTTGCATTATACCCTGCCTGGCTGTATTTTGGTGCCCAGTAGCATTTGAAGGTTACCAAACACATATCTGTCTCAATGTGTCTGGCATCTCTGGGTGCATTCAATTAACTGGATTTTTTACTGAATTATCACAAATGAATGGTCCAGCTACAATGTAATAGAAAGGAAAGGGAAACAACCTCTGCAGAATGCTGCATGAAAGCAAAATACTGTGCTTTTGCTACTGAGTGAAACAGAAGCTGGAAGGAACTAAATCTATGACTAATGGAGCAAGCAGTGCATCCAAACAGTACCGCAACCTCTAGGAATGTGGGTGATAAAATCAGAATGATGTGGGGCCTGGTGCAGGAATGTTTTGGAAGGGAAGCAAAGGACACTAAAATTCAAATGCGAGCATCACTCTGGGGCTGGGACCAGCTTCAGGCAAGCTGTAGCTTAGCTATTGCACAAACCACTTCCCGTCCCATTCCTGATGATGTCATGACGACAGCAATTGGTTTCATGGAAAAGTAATAGGAAAATATTCAATGTGTTTTTAGTTTCTTTCTTTCTTTTTCTTTTTTTCCCCCTCCCTCCCTCATTATGGGCCTGATCTAAAGCTCCTTGAAATTCATGGGAGGCATCAGGTCCGAAGTGATTAGCAGTCAGCCACACAGTGCACTCTGAGAATCAGTGTGCTTCTTGCAGAATTCTCAGTCCAGCTGAGTGCAAAGATTTGAGCTTGGAGACTTGTTCCCACTGCAAAGACTGTGTTTCAGAAAAAGCTACGATCACATAGTCTCACATTCATAGGAGCAGAATGTGTTTTCCTTTCCTTAAAGAGTAGTGTCACTCTCTTGACCCTGGCTGGGTCCTGGCTATTGTAGGGGACAGTAGGAGCTGGACTGAGAGGGTGAACTTTTTTTCTTCCCTGTTTGTCTGAATTCTCTGTTTTAAAAAAATATGAACTTCATTTTGTTTTCAGGCTTTAAGTTTGTTGCTGCTTACTGAACTGGTAAATAAATGTTTCATGGGCTCATGTTTAGTTGATTTAAGAGTTCTTTCAGCAGGGGTTGGGAGAAACAAAAGGTGACTGCTGGATGGGATCACAGTGTTAAGAGAAGACCTCCATGATGTAAATACACTTCTGCATGAAATTAATTAAAGTTAGATCTTAATGCTGATCACTAAGCAGAAAATCTAAACTAATGGGTGGGCACTCCAGCCTGCCAGCCTCACTACATCCACTGCTAGGGAAACCTAGAGTACTACCAGGTCTTATCCAAATCCTCTGAACAAGGCTCTGCCAAATTTTGCAGACACTTCATATTTATTTCAGGATCAGTAATGCAGCTGCATTGACCCCACTGACTATGTGGTGTTGCTTAAGCAGAAATACAGTACAGCCTTTGAAGCTAAAGCTCAAAACAACACAATTTATGACAGGGTGTGCAGTTTCTTATAACTTCTGCAGTTACCTCTGGTGAACTCCCTGTATGGCACACTGGAGCCAAAAGCTCATGAAGATTAAAGTATTAGGAGTACAGGTCCTCTGTTGCCCCTGTTTACCAAGTAATTATGCTGTAGTTTCTGTTGTCTTTGCCGTGTGTTCATACACCATAAAAATTGAGATCGCAGGAGCAGCTAGAACGAGCATCCTAGTCACAGAAGAAATGCTAATAAACCTGTCTTCCCTAAAGTCAGATCTTGATTAGCCAAATGTAATGAAGGACACTGACTCTGGATTAGGATGATCAGATACAAGTATGAAAAATCAGGACAGGGGACATGGGGTAATAGGCACCTATATAAGACAAAGCCCCAAATATTGGGACTGTTCCTATAAAATTGGGATGTCACTGGATCACTGAGGGAATTTTCAGCACAATTAATACGTACTGGGGGCATTTTTGAATCGTCAAGGTTTGATAGTATGGCCTTTCATCCCAAAGGCCTCCAAACCAAGTTACAAGTTACAGGAACCATGTTCCCCACCAGTGCAATGCAGCTGTTGTATAGTGTGCATAAACACAAGGCAGCTGTTTGGGCCAGAAAGAATATTATACCCACTAGAAACTGCGGGGTAACTCTTAGGTAGACAGAATGCAGTTAGTCAAAACTACTTCCCGGAGCTGATGTGCACCAATTATCCTGGTTTCAGGGCTACTGAATGACTCAAGACCTGCTGTGAAGGCTTTCAAGGAGAATGTGCTGGATCAGGAAGGAAACCACAGGGGTCAACACACATCTCCATTACCTAGGAGTAGTGGGGGGGAAGACTCTCATCCCTCAGGCCGCTCTGTGGCCTGGCCCCTTCTGCTGATGTAGCTTGTGCTCTTGGTGGTGCTTCTCTCTTATAAGGGAGGCAAGAATTTCTGGTTGAGCCATGTCATTCTAGAATGACTGCCCGTCTCTCTCCCCTGCCCCCTTTTCACCCCCACCAGTAGCGCGGAATGACCTGCTGCACAGCTGGCTTCATCGGCGCAGAGGGAGCATGGGCTTCTGGCATTCTGCCTCTGACTCACACAGCGTATCTACACCAGTTCCGTGGCTGTCAGGGACTTCAGCAGCCGAGGAGGAGGAGGGGACAGGATTTGCCCTTGGGGAAAGATCTGGCATGATCAGTAGTAAAGCTAGACCTTCCGGTGCTTGCCCTTGGCTGGGGCTATGTTAGGAACCCAGACAGTAAAGAGTTCAGTCAAAGTTCCCAGAACAGAGTCCCTATGAACAGTAAAATACAATTTTAACAACTTCTTCCAGTGTCTCCGCCATCTGACAAATCTGAACAGTCACAGTACCTTTCTTCCTATTTACATGGCAGGGGAATATGCTGTCACATGGTGGAATACCTTACATGTGTTCCAGGTTCTCAAAGTGCTAAACAAATAGTAGCCCTGTGAGAAAGGTCAGAATGATTGTAAAATGTGCATAAATGGGGAAACCAAGGTAAAGAGAAGAGAAATGACATCATACAGCAGGTCACTAGCAGAGCCGGGAACAGGCAAAAGGCATCTGGCACCTGCATTCAAGGGTGCTGGAACAATTTTTATAGTGGGGGTGTTAAGATCCATTGAATCAAACTGTAAACCCTGTATATAATGGAAACCACTTCAAGACAGGGGGTGCGTCAGCACCCCTAGTTCCAGAACCTATGCCTGCATTTTCTGTACAATACTAAAATGTGATTTTCCCATTGTTCACCAAACACATACACAGAAATATGGAGAAAACACTCACCCCCCTTCTGAATTTGTCAGTACTGATTTTCACTTTCCTCCCACAATCTACATACCATAGGTATCACCAGGGCTTTTCTCCTTGCTGGAGAGACAACAGCAGTACGTCATGCATGCCCAGTAGCAGGAGCTGAAGAATTTTTCAGCAAATGGTTGACACCAGAGGCCACTAGAACTGAAAGGGCAAGGGGAAAACAATATATCTGTGCTTCTTTTGCACATTTGACTACATTGTATATCACCAGCTTCATTGCCTGCCCTGGTTAGTAAATTAGCATAGATGGTTTTATAATTTTGGAGACTTTCCTGCAACGTATGAGTTAGAAGCACCATCCAACCTCTCCTGCCATCAGTATCCGATCCCAGATACTGCTAGCTAATAAACACATAGATTCCGAGTGGACTCCATTGTAGCATATGTGTGTCACAGATCAGGGCAAGTGCACCTGTATTTCCTTCTCATAGTCCAGCAAAGACACCCACTCTCAGCTCCTGGCTCCTCAGGCATCATGTCTCTTGGGTGAAGATTCGTGTCTCTCTCTCTCTCTCCTGTCTGGGATTTTTCCAGGCTCCACAGTTTCCTGCCTACGCCGTGAGTTTGCCAGCAAGTCAGACTGCTTAAGCTGCCTGTGTCTATACTTTGCTTTCTCTTCCGAGAGTATAATTGCCCACAGGTGTAAATTACCACATAGCCCTTTCTAAGCAAGCACTTTTATTCTTAAGGTGAACACATTACAGAGAAAACATATTAAAACAATAAATGAACATTCATGCATGATAATAAGCTTACCAGAGATCACCCCAACTCCAGCAAAGGTTCTACCAAGTGACCAATTCATTTTTGTCTGATGCAGTGTTTAAAATAGCCCTTTGAACATCCAGGCCCACAATAATACATAAATGTTGCATTTTTAATACCATGGACTCCAAAGCTACTGAAGTTAATTTAATAAGGTTTTTCAAAGACATTGCAGGAAATTGCCATACCTGTCACACTGCACATACAAGATGAGATAACACACCCTCTATTTGCTAAACAGACTTGATGTGCAAGCACATAATATCTGACACAGGTTTGCAGAAACTATCCTAACAAAGAATCTTTGAAAGAATATCCTCCTGTTGTTGCCCTTCCTATTACAGGTCTGAGATATGAACTGGCCTGTCAGATGATTTCTGGCTGCCTATCACACATCCTATGGGCTGCTCTCCACTGTGTCTGAACCATGCAAACCTACAGCAATAGGAGGTTGCCCATCCTACCATCCAGCCTGCTCTTGTGAGCTTCTTTATTTACAACACCAAATAGTTCTGCAGTTACATGTTTCACAGCCTGCACTACATGACATCATGTTCCAACACCCGCTAAAAAGCCCATGAGGGAAAGCACCGATTAGCATAAACAAATGCGGCACACACACCTTGTGGTGCGTCAGCTTGCTATCATAAGTAATTAATTGCTCAGTTGGCTGAAGAAATTATTTACCAGTACTGCTCAAGTGATAACGCCTGGATTCCCAGGTTAAGTTTGACTTCACATCACAAACAACCATAAATGTTAATGCTGTCAAAGAATTCACCATAACATGTATTGATTTTCTTATCTGGAATCTCATAGTCATTAACAAAATAAGATTAAAGGAAGGTTTTGCTGTCGGACTGCTCTTTAGCGGCAAACAGTGAAGCAAGAGGAATTTACTGTAGGGCCAGGCTTTCCAGATTACACGCCGTATTACAACCAACTCTTTCAATCTCAGTTCATTACCATCAAAGAGACTTAGGAGGGCCATCTGCAGTGACAGGCTAATGCACGTCTGTGCCCACACACAGTTTTACCAGACGTGGTTCTGTGATGGCAACTCAAGTGAATCAATATCTTTTCTTTTTTTCTTATGCTTCTCTCTTCCTTTCTGAAAGGCAGAACACAAAGTCTTTCAGCATACCATAGCCCCACTGAAATGAATAGATTCATAGATTCTAAGGCCAGAAGGCACCATTGTGATCTTCTAGTCTGACCTCCTGTATAACACAGGCCATAGGACTTCCCTGAATTAATTCTTGTTTGAACTAAAGCATATCTTTCAGAATGCCCTGTACAAGAGAGATTGCATCTGTTAAAATACTATGAGCCAGATTTTCCTGAGTTCATCTCCAATTTAGGCATCTGAAAAAGGGACCAGAGTTTAGAAAGAGCTCAGCAGCCAAGAACTCCTAATGTTCTCATCATTCTCAACAGGAGCTGCTGTGTACGGAGGAGCGCCTTTGAAAATCTGACTCAGGTGCATCAGAGAAATCCCTTAAAATGAATACCTGCTAAAGGAATGACCTGGTTAAATTAATAACGTCAAGGACACCAAGAGTGAAAATGCTACTGAAATAGATAACTTCCACGGATATCTGCTTTGTAACAAACCTAAAGGTATTTCATAATGGAAGGTAACCCTCTTAAGAGTAGCTACCAGGCTAGTTAGGCCAAAAAAAACCCCCAACCCAAACCAAAAAAAATCTACTTTTAAATTGTCTTAATTCGAGACGGAATATCCCTCAAAATACAAAACATTCCCCTTCTGTGTGTGTGTGAGAGAGATTTCTTTCTTAAAAACCTCTCACTTTCCTGCTGTTGAATTGAAAAACAAAGCAAGGTCCACTATTTTTGTGAGGACCACAACAGACAATCTGTGCTCCCTCTTCTGGCTCATATTTGCAGTCCTGAAGATTAACCAGCACAATTTCTCAGTGGATGATGCTGGACTGGCTCACAAACTGAGATATCTCAGAATAAGACATCAGACAGAATGAAGCTGGGGTTTGTTAGACAAAAGCTGTGCTATGTAATTTCAATTCCATTTCAATCAATGGTGGAGAGAGGAAAGAAACAATGGATCAAACCCTGGTGTCCTGGGCTTAACATTTTCAAAAGTGACTAGTGATTTTGGAGGGGCTCAACTTGAGACTTGTTAAAGGGGTCTGATTTTCAGAAGCATTGACCCTTGCCCTCTGAAAGGTGTCTCAAAATTGGCCATCCAAAATCACTAGTCACTTTTGAAAATTTAGACCTTTACTCATTTTTTTCTATGGGCCCAGGTAGGGACAGTAAGGTTTGCTACAATGTTTGCCAAATGGAAAAGGGCAAAACTAGTAGGGAAATAAAACAATAATTTTGATCATCTAAAAGGCTGTGACTACCAACAACGACAAAAACAACCGAGGAACCTACTTCTGACTTGTAGTGCCCTGAAAAATGAAGACCCCATGAAAGAAATAAGGCCTGTCTGATGTTTGCACAAGGCTGTGTGATCCATGGAAATTTCCATTGTGGAACAATGGGATAGGCGTTGCTAAATAGAGTACAAAAGGCTGATCTCTCACTTCAGAAATAAAATGCAATTTTTTCAGTTAGGCTCTGTGTAAGCCTGAAAGCTTGTCTCTCACTAACAGAAGTTGGTCCAATACAAGATATTACCTCATCCCCCTTTTCTCTCTAATATCCTGGGACCGACACAGTTACAACAACACTGCATACTCCCTCCTTCACCTCACCCAAAGTAACACCTGTTTTAAAAAAATCATTGCCTGTTTTAAAGTATCCTTTTCGGTGTGTAGCGGTACAGCAGTCTCAGACATGTTACCAAATTGCGAGAGCAAGAAGCTTGATATTTCTTGGATCACTCATTGGTGTATAACTTTATTTAGTTGCTTGCGTGATGAGGAAGGGGGGAGGGGGTGTCCCCTAATGGTCAAAGCACTAGCTCACTATAACCCCTTGGGCTCAAGTATCTGGGTTGGTGGTAGTACCTTGCAGCTCAAATTCACAGTCAGCAGATGCACCTCGTGCAGCAGTTCCCAAATGGTGGGTCACAACCCCATGTCATCAGCAGATGGGGTCACAGACATACCCTAGCGTGCAGAGGATGCCATTTTGCTTTGCACAGCATGACTTTGCATGTATGTCATGTGAGATGTCACGATGCACAGAAGACACCATTTTGCTCTACAAAATAGCAAGAGTTATTTTTTCCTCCGGAGATCACAGGCTATGTGCTGAAAATGTGTGTAATAATGCATGATGCATGACTCAATGCCATGAGGAAATTACGCTGAGCTCCTCATGTTCTGCAGATGTAGTATATCCTCAATCAATCCGTGAATGAAGAGAGCTGACTGCTGACAGGGTAAAGTACATCTGACCTTTTTTCATTAGAAAAATACAAAACAACCCTCTCCACACACACACACAAAAGCCTCCCCAACCAATTCCATACAATCCCTGCCTTGAAATTAGTGCTCACTCTCTGCGTCTTCCTTTGTCTCTCTTTGATTTAGGGTGAATGCAATTGAAAATGTCAGAGATGCAGCTCATAGCTAACGTAAGAAGAGGATTACAGTTTTCCTGACATAGGAGGAGGGGGATTACAACAATGCATCTGACGTAGGAGGGGACAGATTACAGTGTATCTGAAATAGTAGCAGTTACAGGAAAATTATTTACAGGGATGGATGGAAAATGAATTTAATATGTTCTGCCAGAGAAGGACAATAAGACATGCTGTAACAGTACTTCCACTTTCTGTGAAAGCCACATTTCTCACTTGTCCATCAGCAAAAACAATCTGTGCTATGCTACAGGAACCTTCAGATGCAAATATCCTATTAATCTCTAAGGAAGGATACCTGTTTTCATAACTTGTTCACTTGCTAAGGTCTCTTATTAGCAGCTCAGACAATAAGAGGATATAACTGTTTTTCCCATGGGCTACCAGTACTACAGGCATCTTGCTGCACTTGTGACTTTTATTTTGTTTCTGTTTTCTTCCAAACTAGCAATTCAGTATACAGGATACAATAGTGCTGTTAATATGCTGTTCAAAACAGGCTGTACATACCAACCTGCCAGGCAGAGGTACAGACAGGCACAAGCAGATTATGTGATTACTTGGGACACCAAGAAAATAATAACCCTTGAGTTTCAAACAACAGGAAAGCAAAACAAATCTCAAAACCGAACACATTATAAAGCAGGGGTTTCACGTTCATTTTTACTAGGGAGGGATGAAAAGTGAACTACCATAATTATAGAAAGGGGGATGGCTCAGATAGTGGGACATAAAACCTGTCACCTGTAGGTCATGAATTCAGATCCAGATCAAAAGGGACCCAAAGTTCTTACCATCTAAAGGCTCTGGGGGGGGAGGGGGGTATAGATAATAAATAGCTGCAATTAACTAAGTAGCCTCAGTTCATTTCCCATCCATGTGCTACGTCACTAAGAACTCCACCACAATGGCACAAAGTGCTTAATCCAACTCTCGCTGAAGTCAATGGGAGCCTTTTCAGGCTCATGTCATAAGTGGCAGTCTCAGCAGAAGGCCAGCGTCTGAATGAGCATGCAGCCTGAATTATACTCCCGTCCCTCCACCTCAGGGTTGAGGCATATTTATGGCTGGGAGTGGGGAAAATGGGCTCTGGTTCTGTATGTGCTGTCACTGATCTGGGGATAAATGGAGGACCTCAGTCTCCAGGGAGGCCAGGACAAAGCCTCCCATGGGCATGAAAATCACATGAAAATGTTAAACATTACTAAACAAAATATTGCAGTGGCTCAGATTCTCTTCCACCTTCTGGCCTGCCCCAGGGAGGTTTCCCCTCTGATTTGCAGCATGCTGCTGAAATGTGTTGAATGCTGAATGGATTCCCAACCCTCCTCATAGGGCGGGTTCTGAGCAACTGCAGAGCCTGCAGTTGCAGAGGTCCGGCACAGGAAGGTACAGAGGCCTGAGCCAGTGCTTGCAGAGCGGTTCAGTGTGCCCCTCTCGCTATACCTCCCTCAGTTGCCCATTTTAACAGTTTATCCTGCAGGACAAATTCATTTCATTGTACCAGCACATCCCAATGAAATGACCTCACATCTTGATGAAACATCATTAAGCAACAGGAACAAAAGATCTTTGTTGTGATTATAATTATGCAACCACGATGCAGCATTGTGATTGAATGACATGCCAATCGTTTGACCTATGTTTCAGTACACTCATGTGATGCACCAGTATGCAGCTGACTCCCTCTGAAATCAGGAATCTTTTTCAAACATTGGGGTGGTGACCCTAACTTTTACAGTGTGATGTCAAATCTACCCTTGCATTGTGTTACCAATACTTATTCAGTGATCTAATCAAAAGTAGGTCTTTGTCTTTAAAACTGATATCTTCATTTTACTTTACTTTTAAGGTGACTAAATCGTCTACATGTCTAGGGACAAAATACATATCATTTGTACACTGCGCTGGCCAGTTTCAGACCTGATGTTCGCGAGCACAAGTCTGTTGACTTAAACAAGGTTGCACCTGCTTGCAGCACCTCTGAAACTGGTCCAACAAACTTATTTATTTCCAACACAGACACACTGGTGCGTCTTGGGTTTTTTGTTTTTTTTAAGGAATGCAGTTATGAATACCAACAATGACGGAGTAATCCTACAATAACAAACGAAGCTTCCACCAACCAGGGAGGGCAAAATGGCAGTAAGGAAATACATTTCAGTTTTTTCCTTTTTCTGTGCGGGAATGGTTAGTATCATTGCAATTGTCCTGGAACCATTTAAATAAATAATTAGGGACTGGATCTTTCTGTCCTGTGGAAATACCTGCAGGGTGAGCTCTGGAAGGAAGACTACTCTATAAGCATTGCCCAAATCTCTCTCCATCCAAAGAGAAGGAGAGGGTGTGTGCCCCCAAATGCAAGAGCTCACAGTTCTGCCCTCAAGAAACTCACAAGGAGCATCCATGTGAAAAGCCTGTGCCTCCGTCCTGATTCATGGACACTCTGCCCTGCTCCCCAAATCTCTGATAGCAAGCCTGCACTGGAACCATGCTTTACAGGGCCAGCGCTGTTTCTTGGGATTCCTCCTCCGGGAGGCTTCCTCAACACTCAGGGGGTCACATCAGAGTTAAAGCAGCAGTTAAAACAGTAAATGCACAGAAATAAGCTAGTTTAAGCATCTTAATGCCAGTATAGCTGCATCCACAGTAGGTCATTGTACCACTTTAACTCTATCTGTCCGTAAACTGATATGGTGGTACAGAAACTGTGTGTAGGCCAGCTCTAAGTGGCTGTGCTGAGAGCAATCATGACCCACAGGTTTGCAAACAGAACAGAATTTTCAAAGGGATGCTGCAAGTAACAGGCACAGTATGGACTCACTTATTTAACCTACCATACAATTAAAAACAACATCCTGGTCCTGACCCTTATAAACCCCATGCCTTCATTGCAGGAGCTTGGCATGCCTGGCTGGCTGTGTTAGGGATCGCCGATGCAGATGTGCACCTCTCCACCCCTCTCTCATTCTCCTTGCCTCCTCCAATGTAGGCAGTTTCCTTATATGTAGGGCCTGACTCTCCCCTGCCTTGTACTCTGTGCAGCATTTCACACTCACTTGCCACGGGTGTAAATGTCTGCACATGATGCAAGGCAGAAAAGAATCAGACCCTTGCACCAAGAGCACCAAATTCTTGTGAATTCCAGCTCTCTGCTCCTGTTTGGAAACCATGAATCACAAGTACTTTTTATTTTTGTGGTACGTTAAACTTTGGGCTTGTCTGTCTAAAGCGTTCCTTGGAAATATCAGTTCTGTTTGCAGTCTGGAAACACCTAATATTGAAAGAAAACAGCAACTATAATAACTATATAGATAAAGGAGGGTAAGATCCACTCTAGCAAAGGAACTGTTGTTAATGTAATGTTTTCTAATATCTGGGGCACTGTTTGCATACAGTTGCTTTTGTAAATGCTGTTTATGCTTCATCTCATCTTCATGAGCTCCGCTGAGAATAGAGAGTTAGCTTAATAATAATAATAATTAATAAAAATTGAATGTTTGTCATGTGAGGTTCTCAGAGCACTTTGCACACATTAACTGATCCTCACACCACTCCGTAAGCTTTATCACCCCCATCTTACAGAATGGTACAGAGATCAAGGTCACACAACAAGTCAGTGTTACACCCTTGTATTGAATCTGACTCCAGACTCCCAATTCCCAGTGCTACAAGACTATGTTCTCTCACCTACATTTCATCCTCATGTATCTCTGTACCATGCCTGCTCACAGTAACTAAGTGGAAGGGCCAGTGTGATATGGATGTCCGAACTGCATGCATTCATAAAGCAAAACAAAGCTTGAGAGCTTCATTTTAAGTCTGAAGGTTTGAACAGTGACCCATCCATTATTACTGGGGGGAAAATATCTGAAATGTAATTTTTCTTTTAATGGGACAGTGTCAAAGTTATTTAAACATACAAAAAGACATATGCCTTGAAAATTCTCCTATATTGTATGTAAGTCTCACCTCTGATCCCAGTAATGTATTTTTTAATTAAAAGAATGATTTTGCTGTAGCCAGAAATTAGAAAAATCCCATCCAATTTATTGAACATCCCAATGGAACAAACAGGTATATATGGCATAGAATTATGTAGATAACGTGCAGCTCATGAACCGTGTAATTGACTGAGTTATAAAGAGTAAACCTCAAAGGCTAAAGCTCCTGCATCCAAGGCATCATCTTAATCCAGACAGTCAGGCTGAACATTGCATGCTAGGACCTGTCTTCTAATAAGCTCTGTATTAAAGATGAGGATTGCTGCATTGTTCCATTTAATGCAAATTAGGTTAAGCCTTTGGGCTCCTGGCATGTGGCCAAAGTGCCAGCTATTCATCTGAGCAAAGTCTGTGCATGACCCTGGCAGCAGCAGATCAATTTAAACAGAAGAAATGGCAGGAGTCATGGTAGGGTGACCCAGAATTCGGGACAAACTTTCAAGGTTAAATCAGATTTTTAGCCCTAGACACTAGGTGGATTATTGGTTCACATACTATGTTAAAGCTGAATATATACTTATCCCAATGCACCTATGTCTCTTTGAAAATGTGGCCTAAGAACAACCTTTTGAATGCTTCCAGCATGCTGGAGCTTAACCCAAATGGTACACCTTTTCCTCTAACATTAGAAGGGGCTAACGTCTTGTGCCTCGTCTCTTGCATGCATAGGGTTAACAGTCTCGCCAACCCCAAGGATTCCAAAATCATGAGTCAGGCCCCAACATATCATGAGATAGACTTAAAAACCCTAGGACTTTCAAAAATAATCGGTTGTGTTTTTTTTTGGTTCTGATTTGTTGTACGGGTTTTTGAGACTGTGGGGTTCATGGTTTCCCATCCCCCCCCCCCCCATGACTGTGCAAGCTAGAAGCATACTTTCCTTTGAAACGAAAGCTGAGGTTCTCCTGTAATAAAACGGCCCCGGGAGCTGGGGCTGTCAGAAAAACACCAAATACTGCATAACATGCAGTAGAATAAACAGCGAGAGCGGGCAACAAGTGCCACCCCACCCTCGCTCCCTGCTCGCAGGGCTTCATCCCCGTGTCATCTCCGTTCTCTTCCCAACATCCAGCCTCTCCTCTGGGCCACGGCTGCCCCAGCAGACAAAGGGTGAAGCCGCCCAGCCCGTCTTGGCGCTAGCGTGCCCGGGGGCCGGTGCACGGGAAGCGCGGCAGCCACGCGTACACCGACAGGCCCCCCGCACGGTACTCCCAGGCTAGGAAACACCGTGGTCAAAACCCCATTGTTTGCCTAGTGCAGACAGGCTACCGAGGGGTTAACGTCCCCGGCGGGGCCCCGGCACCGCAGGGGTGAAGGGCCCCTGGGTGGTCCCAGCTGGCCGGGGCTAATTTGGTCCGGGGCGGCTTCCTTAGTCGCTTCGGCGCCGGCGCGCTGGGGGTTAATTCATGGCCCGGCTCCAGCCCACGGGGGGTTAGTCCGGGCCGCGGCGGCTCCGGCAGGGGGCGACCCCGCAACGATAACAAACGGGTCACGTGACGCCGGGGACAGGTGCCCGGTTGTCTCCCCCCCTTTTGCCCTGACGTCACCGCCCATTGGTCTCCGGGGCGACGGCTCCATCAGGCCGCGCGTCAGAACAGCTCGTCTCTTGGCAACGGCCCGGTGTCTCGCTCTCATTCAGCCTCGCGCTTGGGCGCGCGTCTCTCTGGCGTCAAAGTGACGTCAATGGGTCTGTCTCGGTTTTCGGGCGAGGGGGGGGGGCAGTGGGCGGGAGAAGGGGGATCCCGCGTGCTCCTCTGCCCCCAGCAGCACGCCCAGAGCGCGCGGAGGCAGCCGCTGGAGCAGCAGCGCCGCGAGAGCCGGGGACTGGGGAGCCCCCGCGCGCAGGTACCCGGAGCCGCGGCGGCGGCGCTGTCTGAGGAGCGCGCGGGGCCGCTTGCTGGGGAGCGGGCGGGCGGTGCGCGGGGAGAGCCGCGGCGCTGGCGGCCGGAGCTGCGGGGGGAAGCGTGGCGGGGGGCGCGCTCCCCAACCCGGCCGCGGCGGGGACAGGAGCGAAGCGCCCCGAAGCGCCAAGCGGTCCCCCGTCCCTCCCCTCTGCGGGCGCTGGGCTCCTCTCCGCAGCCGGGGAGCCGCAGCCCAGTGCGCGCCCGGCGGGGAAGCCTGTGGCTGGGTCGCGGAGGCTCCGCGGGCAGCGCTGCGGCGCCTGCTGGGTGCTCGGGGCTGAGGCGGAGTGTGTGTGTGTGGGGGGGGGGGGGTTGGCTGCTGTTAACGATGCCTCTTTGGGCTGGGGGGACGGGGTTGGCGGCGGCTTGGTGACCGGAGAGCAAGTGTGAAAAACGAGGACGGGAGGGGCGGGGTAATAGGCGCCCGTATAAGACAAAGCCCCAATATTGGGAGTGTTCCTATTCAATCGGGGCATCTGGCCGCTAGAATTGGGAAGCTTTCTTCCAAGGGGAACGAGGTAGAGGGCTGGATCCCAGGGATCTGAAAAGCGCATGGCTATGAACGGGCGTGGGGTGTCTTTTTATTAGCTGCTCTTCGCGGCGAGTCGCTAATACCGGGCTTTTGCTAGGAAGAGACTCCCAGGCCGTTTCATAACTAACCTTGGGCTCTGAGCGAAGCGTAGGGGAAAGTTGGTCCGTGTCTCCAAGAAGTTGGGTTGTGCGGTCTGCCTGACTAGTTCAAAGCTTTCCACCCTGCACAATTTAAAGATTCGGTGAAACCTTTAAAATCTGATCCGTGTTGTTTGAGTGTTACTAGTTTTCATCTGGAGGAGAAAGCAAAAGCTCCCTTTGATTTATTAGTGTCTCTTATCTTTACACAGGTGCAAGGCTTAAAGAGGAGCGCTTATGCATACCTTCTAAATATTGCTTGTTGCCCACCAAAATCTAAGCCATGGTGATCATGTCAGATTATACCTCTGTTCCCACTCCAAATCAAGCCCAGCGAAGGCCTCTCCGGGTTGGATTTTATGATATTGAGAGGACCTTGGGAAAAGGAAATTTCGCAGTGGTAAAGCTGGCCAGGCACAGAGTAACCAAAACGCAGGTGGGTGTGAAATCTACTCTATAGTTTCATATAGGAAACCAAATTTTAAAGGGCATGAAACTTTCTGGGTAAGTTTTCCACTACCCCCTCAAATGTGGTGAAATAAACTAACATACAGTAATATTGTGGTACTGTACAAAATATAATCAAGGCGATAGATTGTGTGATAGTAATAATAGATAAAACTATAGGTGAGGGTTTTTTTGTTTTTCTTAGTGGTTTTATAAACACAGATGATGTAAAATAAAAACACAAGAATAGATTTAAGAAAATATTGCCAACTGTTTTAACACTTCAGTTTAATTATTTAGCCCTATGTGTATCCTTAAAGAGTAGGTAGGGTTGTGCAAATTTAAAGTAATTTGTGTAGAAAGAGAGCATAAAATCTTGCTATTTAGACTTTAGAGTTCCTTAGTTTGTTTTTCATTAAATGAGGAAGTTATTCAGAAAAAAAATGAAGAATTTTCATTTTTAAATCTATGTGAGTAAAGAGTTTTCTTATTAGTTGGTTTATAAATTAAACTACAATTGTAATATGTGTATTAAAACCAGACTAGGCAATGCAATAGAAAATAGTTTATCGGGGATGATCCTGCATTAAGGGGGTATGGACTAGGTGACTTAATAGGTCCTGTGCAGAAATCAGAACTATAGTTATTTGAGCATAAGCTTTCATGAGCTACAGCTCACTTCATCAGATGTAGCTCACGAAGGCTTATGCTCAAATAAATTTGTTAGTCTCTAAGATGCCACAAGTACTCCTTTTCTTTTTGCGGATACAGACCAACACGGCTGCTACTCTGAGAACTATAGTTCTGTTCATTACTTTGCGTAATTTTTTTATGTGAAATAGGGAAATTAAAATATATAATATAGCCTGCATTTAATAATGGAAACGAGACTCAGTTTGGCAGAACTCATACGCTTTAAAATTGTTTTGTTTGAACTATTCAGAATTTCAGCAGCATAAGTACATATTTTATAACTGTCTGGGTTTGTGTTTTAAATTTATAGGTTGCAATAAAGATTATAGACAAAACAAGATTAGATCCAAGCAACCTGGAGAAAATTTACAGAGAGGTCCAGATAATGAAGCTTTTGAACCATCCCCACATTATCAAGCTGTATCAGGTAAGATCTGTTCTGATGACTGCATTCATGTTAGGTCTACTTGAATCCCATGGGTTTGGTTGCTAATGATCTTATCTTGCACATGGTTCTAAATTGCACGTGCAGGGAGAGAACTTACATTGTACTTTTTGAAGTATTTAAACAAATACAATAAGCATTGTATTTAATATTTTTTTTAGTGTTCTCTTTGAGCAGGTTTATCGTATGATTAACCTCAGTGGGCTTTTTTAATTTTTAAGCACTTTTAGTGGAAAGAGTCAAAATTGACTCAAGTTAGTTTTGGATCAAATGGAATTGATCTTGAAATTGATGGAATTGGCTACTTGTATTGTTAAGGAACTCATTTTCCCCCTGATTCTTCTGCTTTTTCAGTTTTTAAGAGCTATAGAAATATCCTACTTGCAAATTATACTAGCAAAATTTAAGCTCTTGTAAAATAAAACAGAACCAAACTTGAATGTCATTTTTGTTGAAACCTCTCAAATAGTGAATCAATGGTCAAACTGAGCTGCTCTAAAATTTGTGAATTTAAAAAAATGCATTTTTTTTACCTTTATTTAAAGACGTTACCGCTACAGGCCATTATGCATTTGTTTGCTTCTTACACTAATCATGTTTGTTAGTTTTGGAATCAAACCAAAAAACCAAAACCCCAACATCTTCCACATTTTATTTTGTATGTGAGTATTTTAATTTAGTTCATTTCTTGTTCCAATAAGTATTAAGTGTAAGGACAAACTAGTGTGCTGTGCAGAAAATGGGATCACTGCTGCCTGATGAGCAAGGGCTGCTTTGCAAATGCTAAATACTGTATTTGATCTAATTGGCATTTGGTGTAAGTTCCCCCTAATCGTCTTAAACAGTACCATGTGGATTTAAGAAGATGTGGTATCACGATTTGTCTGTGAGAGGGGTGGGGAAGGGTAAACGATGGATTAAGAAATCTAGCAGCAGGTCTGAAATGCAGTGTGAAGTAGAAAATACTGTCATCAGTTTGGATCTTTACCTTTTTTTTTTTTTTTTTTTTTTTTAAATGTTGTGGAGGTCAGTTAACACAAAGTAGAGTAGAAGAGCCAGTAAGGCAGGTGCTTAAGTGAAGACATTGGTTATTGAGTACTTGATCTTTATATTATTAATTGTGAAAAAATTATTTGGCATTAATATTTGATTGACGTCACTCTTGCCAGTAGAGCTATATAGGATACATAAAGGTATTGTAACCATTCTGTTGATTGCACTTCAGTGGAATGATGCAGGTGAAAATTGTATTTCAAGGCTCTAAAAATTAGTTTAAATCCCACCTTGTTGAACCAGATTATTTAACTGAACAAATGACACAGGTAATAGATCATAGTTTAACTTTCCAACTGAATTTTCTCTTCTTCGTTGTTGTTGTAACTGATACTGTACCTATTTGTTGGTGTTTGAAAAGTAGGGGTGGAACTAGATGACATATCAGTGTTGATGGGTTTTTTGTGTTTTAGTTTCAACACCACCATCTAACTTTCATCCAGCTGGCACCTTTCCCAGAACACTTAAACTCCTTCCCTTCAGTTTTTAAAATTGGAAACTTCTCTTCCTTTTCTCCCGTTTTTATTTGTTTTCGTTTGTGCATGGCATGGCAGGGGAGATGAGAGCGCTCCCTTCCCTCTCTTCGACATAAATCCTTTTTCAAAGAAAGTTGAAAATTGTGGCCTCTGAAGTAGCATTGACACCTGTTTGGTTTTTGTAAGCCTCTACCGAAGGAGCAAAAAACACAATTCTCATTGAAGAGCCATTCTCGGTAAATAGTTCATGCTAACATTTGAAACAAAAAGGAAAAATATGTCCCAGTCACTAAAAATAAATATGTGAAATGCTGTACAGGGTTATTTTGGTTAGGGGGGGTGGGGGCGTTCTTCCAAAGAAAGGAAGTATATTGGCTAGTTTATAACCCATTTTATGGAAGTCAGTAGCAAATGTTTAAAAGTAAATCAGTACTAGCTCAATAAATGAACTTTTGGCTAGGATTGACACTTGCTGTTGACAGACATGGAGCAGTACAGTTTGCTCAAAAAGCAAGCTTTTGTTGCTTGCCCGGCAGAGCTGTCACCTTGCAGGCTAAGGTATCATATCTGATACCAGGTGGGACTGGGGTATATGATATCGCTTCTTCACTGTGTTCTTGCTGTAAATTTCTGCTCTAATGATCTTTGTATCTGCTAGCCTTTTTAGCACAAAGTCCTTGAATTCCAGAAACCCATTTTTTAATTTAAAATGTCCTTGAGTGATCAAAAGTGATTACTGAACTCTGTTTTCATTAAAAAATGTATTGCAATTGAAGTAAAGCTTGCTGAAATACTCCGTAAGCCTATTTCATAGACATTTGAGGATATGGGGGGGAAAAGAGTATGGAGGAAGCAAGTAACTGTGTATGTTGGATATGCAAGCATTAATTCGCTATCTTTCTGAATAGCTCTGTCTGAAAGGAGTACTGCGGTTCAGGAATGAAGGCCTTTGGGTTGCTGCCTAAAGTGGCTGTAAATAATTGCACTAAGAGGTTCTAGATTTAGGACATGGCATTTTTTTCGTAAAAACAATTTCAGAGACCTGTAACGTGTCCTAATTTTTGTCTTGACAGGTTATGGAGACAAAGGATATGCTTTACATTGTTACTGAGTTTGCAAAAAATGGAGAAATGTTTGGTAAGTTCTCACTGAAATAACTAACACTTACCTAGATTTAGAAAACCCTACTTTATTGTTGGTAGTCATGTAGGGTAATAAGAAGATATGTTTTTGACGTAGTGTTAAAGGTTTCCAAAAAGTCAGAGTCAGGTGTCACAAATACAAAATGGTGCATGCAGCTTTGTCAGGGTAATGAAAACATACTGCCAGGTGTTAATTCTTGTTCATAATTTATTTTTGTGTGCTACAGATCATTTGACTTCCAATGGACACTTGAGCGAGAGTGAAGCTCGAAAGAAGTTCTGGCAGATCCTTTCTGCAGTGGAATACTGTCACAGCCATCACATAGTGCACAGGGATCTCAAAACTGAGAACCTTCTGTTAGATGCTAGCATGAATATCAAGTTAGCAGGTGAGAACATTTACGTGGTTACTTTTGCTAAAATATAAAGCAGGAAATGAAGTCCTGTTTCTATAGTCTTAGAGCTAGGTGCTCCTATAAATATGTACAATAAAATAAAACTTTTTAAAACTGCTGTATAGATGCACATACTGATAGGACTATTTTTCTGAATATATCTTCTTGTTGAAAAAGCCTAGGTTAAATGAATAAGTGTAGAACTTCTATGCAATAAGGGCTTGTGTACTTGGTGAGATAAGGCATACTACAGCAGTGTGATTTCTTAAGTGCCCTAACATATTGCACAGTAATTGATCCATGTAGTCCCTGCTGGTGCACAGTAAAATTTCCCTAAGTGCACTAGGGAACTGTACTGTGTATTACCCCACCATGTAGACAAGTCCTAAGTCTGGTTTTCCTTCGTTTTCTCTGATTTCGAAATGTTAACCTGGTATTTCATGAAGTCTCACTTCAGACTCTTCTCTTTACTTCAGACTTTGGATTTGGAAATTTCTACAAATCAGGGGAGCCCCTCTCCACTTGGTGCGGAAGCCCACCTTATGCAGCCCCTGAAGTTTTTGAAGGCAAGGAATACGAAGGACCTCACCTTGATATATGGGTAAGCTTTATGTTCTATAGTGTTCACATTTTATGCATCATCAAACTCTTCCTGGGCTTTCATGATTGCTAACTGTACTCCAGTCCCTTACATGCTGTGCTATTTTCTGTTAACAGAGCCTTGGTGTGGTGCTGTATGTCCTCGTTTGTGGCTCTCTGCCTTTTGATGGACCCAATTTACCAACTCTGAGACAAAGAGTGCTGGAGGGACGATTCCGCATCCCCTACTTCATGTCCCAAGGTACGTTTCCTGGAATCTTAACACCAGAAAAGGGGCTACCAACAGGGGGCTGATTGGTAAATCTGGGTCTTTTTGTGAAGGAATCAGTTTTCTGCCTCTCCATCTGTTAGATTTTGCGTTTGTATCTTTTTCAGGGCAATGACAGATGGGAATATTTTGCAATCACACATTGTGCTTTCACTTTCTTAGGTTTTCAGCAGAGTTTCTTTAGTGTTGTACTTGCAGCATACACTAGCACATTTTCTTTCCTGGGATCTGTTATACATCTAAAGGGTTTACACTTTTCCTTTTTTAGATTCAGTATAGATTTATTTATTTATTTATCTAATGGCTAATTCACACTCTTGCTGGAGAAATAAGTGGTTTTTTTTTAAATAGCATTTTAATGATATTAGGCTGTAATTCTTAGGTGGGTGTAGTTCTCAAAAGATTGTAACTATACAGTAGCATATTCCGAAATTTTAAAATATACTACTATCAAGGACAGTAAAAACAATAAGGTTTAGCAATCTAGCTCATTCTTGAACAATCTCTTGTGAAAAGGGGAATTAAAGGATATTGTTACTACTGTGACCTAGGCCTTAATAGTATCCCTTACCTAATTTAATCTTAACAATATAGTCAAAGCTGCTCACTTACAAGTAAGTGCTAACATGGAGACCAGCAGCGTGTGTATGTAACGGACTATGTGCCAAATTCAGATTTACTGTAAATGGATGAAACATCTGTAGAATTGCACCCCCTTAAAACTGGTCTGATATAATGTTGCTGAAGAGATTTCCTAGTGCTGTCTAAATGCAGCAGTAAAATAACTAATAGCCTCTTGTATGTGGCTGGCTTTTATTTTTACCACTTGTTAAAGGCATTTTCTGTTTTGTCTAGACTGTGAAACACTAATCCGACGGATGCTAGTTGTGGACCCAACTAAACGAATAACCATTGCCCAGATAAAGCAGCACAAGTGGATGCAAGCAGACCCTTCTCTCCATCAGCAGCAATCTTTGTCCTTCTCCATGCAGAACTACAACTCTAACCTGGGTGACTACAATGAGCAAGTCCTCGGGATCATGCAGACTCTTGGCATTGATAGGCGGAGAACAGTTGAGGTGAGCCGTGGCTTGCCCTTCTAGTATGAGTGGTGCTTACTTCTTAGATACTTGCTCATTGACTAATAAAGTGCCAATGGTGAGACAACACTTGCATGCAAATCGGTTACTTAGGAAAGAACAAGAGGTTAGCTACTCAGTTTTATTTTTATATATAGTGTGTGTGATCAAAAATTAACTTTGATTCAATGTAACTATAATGTTCAGTAAAACTTATTCACAAATTATTGGACACAGTGCTGTTAAACTCTGAGCCCCTGTTGCTGCTTTTTGAGTTCTTTAAATTGATTTATCTGTATCTCAAGAATCCTTTTCATATCTTCTAGTCTCTACAAAACAGCAGCTACAACCATTTTGCTGCAATTTATTACCTTCTCCTGGAGCGCCTCAAGGAGTACCGAAACAACCAGTTGTCCAATCGTCCAGTGACTGGCCGTCAGCAAAGACCAAGGAGCTCTGAGCTCAGCAACATTGAGGTAAGAAGGTGCATTATCTAATATAAAGTCACATCTGCTGGTATTCTTATTCTGTTACTTTGCTGTATCATTTACTTTATTTAGCAGACATTGCTGCCCGTAATGTCATGGGAAAGCCATAGAGAGGCCCTCTGAGTCAAACTTAATCTCTGTCCTCAAACTAGAGGGTACAGTATTCCATTCTTCAGCAGGCTGCTGATTGAATTTGGTGCTTGATTGAATACTAATGGCCCATTTCCTAATCACTGGCACTAGTTTATGGTCCAAAGAACAGTCTCTCTCCAGTGCTCGTCAGTAATTCACCAAGTGATCAGGCTTCTCATTGAAATATACCCTTTCAGAAGCACAGCAATTAAACTTCCTCTGATTCCTTGTTACAGCCACCTCAGAGAGATTCCATGAGTCACTTAGATTTTCTTTTCTTTCATTCTTTTTTTAACAAAAAGAAGGGATGGTTGGGGTGGTGATTAAGACACAGAACTGACATCAGGCGATCTGGGTTATATTCCCTGCTTGCCACAGACTTCTTATGTCACCTCCAGGCAGTTGTCTTAATCTCTGTACTTCAGCTTTTCCATCTGTGAAAGGGAGCTTCATGGGTTCCTACTTATGTGTGAGTTGAGAGGGTAAATTTGTTAATTCTTGCCAAATGCTTTGAGAAGCTTGGATGGAAGATGCTTTAGAAACTCGGTATGCAAACAACATATGAAGTTTTTGAATTGAAGTTTATAGGATGCCTTCTCTAAATCTTTTTTTTTTTTTGCCTTCAGATGCCTCAAGACAGCCTTGCAAGTGAATCCCTGAGATCATCTCTGCTTTACCATCAACCTCAGAACTTGATTCAGTCATCCTTGCAAGCAGAAATGGATTGTGACATGAACAGTCCATTACAGGTTGGTGCTCTCAACTAAATCTCACCTACGGATTTTTATTGTTCTATCCATTTGACATGACAAAGGTTTAAAAGTATATTTAGCACTTGCCGGTTTCCGCCTCTCCACCCCTCCCTCCCCAAAATTTAAACATAAGATATAAATACAGTGTCACAATGCCCTTTCATCACAATATGCATAATAAAGGCACACTGAAGAGCTTTGCAAAGCTCTAACAAATGAGAATATTTTTTCGAAAATAAACTAATAGCTTTTCACTTAATTCCTGTATTCTAATGTCTTTGCAGCCAGTATTCTTTCCTGTGGATCCCAACTTCAATGGTCTCTTCAGGAATCGCTCCATTTCTCCCAACAGTTTGCTAGAAACCACCATTAGTGAGGAGGTGAGGCAGGAGAAAGACCTGGAGGAGGAAATCAAGGCCTACAACCCTCTTCACCTCCCCAGCAACACCAGCAGGAGGCACACGCTGGCTGAAGTCACTACTCATTTCTATCCGTGTACCCCTCCATGTAAGTCCTGCAGGGAGGAAGGTCTCTGAAATACGGGCTGTGAGGGGTGGAATACGGTGACGGCTCCCATAGAAGATTGCATACAACAAATATCCGTGATTAATTGCTATTTTCACCACCATTCTGACTTAGGGTAGAGAAGGTCAGTAGTAAATGGTCTGCAATGTTCACTCATTGGGTATTTATTTTTAAATTTAAATAACATGGTTTCTGAAAACTCTCCTAGAAATTGCATAATCTTACACAGTTGTATTACTTGGGAGAGACCCCAGCTAGCAGTAGTTTGGGAAGTTTTTTTTAGTAATTACCTACATATTTTTAAAGGGAAGTGTTCTTTCTTTATATCGTACCCTCCAACTCCTTCCTGCACCCCTCCACCACAGTAAAACCTCATAAAGTCTCTCCTCTATTGGAATCAATAGAAATGTTGCTATTGACTTAGCTGGAGCAGGGGAGAGCCTTGTGCAATTGAAAAAAACAAAAATCCGTGTTAGGGCTCTAGCGCCAAATAGCACACAGTAAGTGCTGGTCTCAGGGAAACAAATTCTACATTGAGTGTGCACACTAGATTGCAAGTGAACACTGAATTCAGATTGTGTATGACCTCAGCAACCCTTGATGGAATCATGTCCTAGTACAACATGAGTTGCTGTTCTATTGTTATCTGAGACTTCTGATGCTGACAGGTTACGTATAATTGCAGTGTAGGTGGACAGACTAATCTGATGGCAATTTTTTCTTCCTGTACTCCATTTTGGAAATGTTCTCTCTTCACCTTCCCCTTCTCCCCTTCATCTGTAGGCATAGTCATTTCCTCTTCGACAAGCCCCACAGAAGGAACTAGTTCCGACAGCTGCCTCACCTCATCTTCAAACAACAGCTCAGTGGCTCTGAGCAGCTGTTTGGCAGATCAAGTAATGACTGGTAACCCAGCCACAGCCAGGATGACATCACCATTTCTGACTTCCCAATCTGACACTCCAGGGCTGCAAGCCCAGGACTGCATGGGAGGTGCTTCTCTGCTGCCTGTCAGCTTCCAGGAAGGAAGACGTGCATCTGATACCTCATTAACTCAAGGTAATTCCTTTCTTGCTGTATAGTTGGCTGTACACTTTTCTAATTAGCAACACGGTAATATTTTGGGAAGCTTACTCTGACTTATCGATCTTAGGGCTTTCTGTTGTGTCCATCATGATAGTGCCATAGAACATAAGGGATAACTTGACTTCATGTAAGTCACCTACCCCAGAGGTTCCCAAATCCACAGACCAATATAGAATTTCCCATTTCTGTGACAGCTATTCTTGGTGTTCTACTCTTTTACACTGAGTCCAGTACGCCACTACTGCCCACTTCCAATTTAGTTGTACAGACGCTCCCCGACTTATGCAATCATTCTGTTCTGGAATGCCTTGCGTAAGTCGAATTTTGCGTAAGTCAGTAACGTATACCCAACAGTTATGCGCCCGCCCTCATCCCTAAAAAACCCTCCTATTTCTAGCTTACAGAACTTTTTCCGTAAATGCGGATTTGCGTAAGTCAGCTCTTGCGTAACCTGGGGAGCATCTGTACATGCCCCAATCTAGTCGAGCTTGAGCTGCCCCAAACCACAGTCTTGCAAGTGCATAAGCTTCATTGCTGACTATAAGGCATGCAGATGAATGTGAAGTGTCTGTTTCACCTGAAGTCTCACTCTAGTAAACGAGTGCAGTTGCCCAGAGAGGTTGGGAATTGCTGATCAACGAAGAAGTGGAGCATCCAGGCAAAACGCTAATGATGAATACACATATTTTTTCTTTTTTTTCTTGCCTCTAGGCTTGAAGGCATTTAGACAACAGTTACGAAAGAATGCTAGAGCCAAAGGTTTCCTTGGGCTGAACAAAATCAAGGGCTTTGCTCGCCAGGTGTGCCAGTCTTCATCCGCTCGGGCAGCACGCAGTGGCATGAGCCCTTTCCAGCATTCTCAGCAGAACACGTGCATGTACAGCAACGGAGGAAGCAGCAGAGAGGGCCGAAGCCTGCTAGAGGAGGTGTTGCAACAGCAGAGGTGAGAAAGCATGCTTAGCATAAAGACTTGAACAAGGCAGGGACATATAATCCATGTTGAGCTTCCTCTACAAAGAGCTGTTCTTTTTTCATAGAACCTCATTTTTGGGCAGGGAATGAGGCTGAGGGTTAGGACTACTGGGTTCTCTTCCAGGCTCTTGCCCTGTGACCATGGACAAGCCTCTTAACTTCTCTGTAACTCTGCTTATGTATTTGTGAAATGAGTATAATGCCGACCTACATATTTCACAGAGTTCTTAGGTTTTAAGATCATCATGTAGATTTTAAGATAGTCACTCCAAACGCCATATGTATTGGAAGGGCAAAACATACTACTTCTGCCTGTCAGAGCTTTATTTTTGTTTAATTTTGGGGAAAGATACTTTCCTGTGGCATGGAGATAGGGCCTTGTAATTTGGTAGAGTTACAGCTCACAAGTGAAGCACAGTTCTTAGTCACTGAAATGTATATTCATAGTGGACCAAATTGTGCCCTAATTTTGCTGTTGTAACTTCCAAAGATTACCATATTTGTATCTAGTTTTACTAAACTGTTGCTCAAAATGCTTTAAATGCCCCAGTAAGGTCGGCAGTGTTTGGGAAAGTGCTACAGGGAAGAACAGTATGATCAAGAAGTATTAATTTCCTTCACTCTGGAATCTTATTCAGAATGCTCCAGTTACAGCATCACCAATTGATCCAGCCAACATGTCACCAGCCCTCTCGGGTGTCTGCCACACACTGCGTCTTCTCTCCTGACAGTACAGGCACTTACAAAACATCTAACTCTCTTCTGCTGTCAGAGCTACGAAGGGAGAACTCATTTGAGCTGGCATTTGGTGGCAACACCCAACTGCTCCAACCTCACCTCTTTGGAGTCAGTGTCTCACCAGTGTCTTCAGCTGCTCATCTTCTAGACACCCAACTGTACATCAGCAGCAATGTCTCTCCGATCACCACCACCAACTTCTCTCAGCAACAGAATTTCTCTGTGCCATCTCCGAGCTACGATGCTGTCACTTTGCAGAATGGGGACTGTGAAATGGAGGACCTCACTTCCAGCCAGCTGGGGAAATTTGTCCTGGTGAAATGAGAGCTCCTGCTGTTGTAGCTCACACCCCTCTTTTTATTTTTGCAAAGGACTTCCACCATTGTTCCACAGCACTAGTTCCACGGATTGCTGGTGGCGTGTGGATGAGTGACTCTCAGAAGCAATAAATATTGAAGTATGTGAAGAGGCTGTCTGGTTCAGAAAGCTAACAACTTTATAGAACTGAAACAAGCAATATGTATGTCTCTTGGCTTCTATTATTCTTGCACTGAACAAATATGAATAGAAACTGAAAAATGTTTTTGAAGACAAATCATGAAGGGTGGGTAGGGGGTGGGAAGCAGGGATGGATGAGGCCGGGTAGAACACTTTGGTACTGTACTTAAGTCAGACCAATACAGCTCTGCTGTTATGCAAGACTTTAACAGCTGTCAGTAGTGGTGACACAGCAGGGAGAGGCTTTTCAAAGAAGGGACCACAGCCTCCCTTTTTCACAATATTCTTTTATGGGCTTGTGAAGCTGATTACCTCTTAAAAAAAACAGTGGCATGCAACATTATGCATTGATAAAATTAAAAATGGAAGCATTGCCATTTGTTTTTGTTTAGTTGATACTCACTTTAAAGGAACCAACACCTCCTCCCTAAAAACACTTACGCTTTAAATGAAAACTGTGAACTTCTTGCTTGATATATCAGCTAGAACAGCTAAAAACAAGTTCTGATCATTAGCACAGAAGCAATTAATCTCTCTTGGAATTTTATCCCCTGATATCCTGATCCAAATTGTGTAATGTCTTCTTTTTTTTTCTAAATCTCGAGGAATCTTTTCATAAATGTTGTCTAAGTTGATTTCCCTGTATTCCTGCAGAGGCACTGGGATTGAAATGAGTAAAATTGGGCTCTGGGGTGGAACTATTTCTTTCAAAAAGCCTCCCAGAGGTTGCCTGTGAAGTTGCCTGAGGGATATTTCTTAGTGCTGCACATTTTATTTCTGCTGCTAATTACATTTTTACGCATTTCATTATCCGGGTCCAGCTAGAACTGACTCTTGGGGAAGCGTGCAATATCGAGGTTATAATTATACAAAGACAAAAGGAATAGGCTAGAACAGAATTCTACTCCTAAAGGAGTACAGCTATTTCTGAACAAAACGATTAAAACTGAGTGAAACAGCACAATCTTTGGGTGTTTGGTTTGGTTTGTTTGGGTTTTTTGGCATATTATCAATGAGGTTTTTGATTAGGTGTTTTTATGTATGGTTTTTAATACTGTATATGTGTATAAATAGGAAGCAGAAAACAATATATACACTACTTATTTTTTATACTTTGTAATATGCTTCTATTGTGTTTCTGGTGTAAACTCCCTCTCTGACAGAGCGTGACTTATGTTGGTGTCGATGGAAGTTTGTGTGTATAAAGGGGAGAATAGACCACAACCTCTTACAAGAATTAGTGGGGTGAGGGTTCAGCTTTGGTAGCAGGTGAGTAAGCAGTGAGCCAGTTTAGCCAAAAGTTACCATCTGAATGTCAGAAAAATAGTTTCATTCTATCTAAATGCTTAAAGGACCCAGGTCTTTAGTGTGACACAGGGTGCCTTCAAGTTACCTTGGCTTCTTGTAACCTGCAGTATTACACGTTTTCAAAAAACACCCTACTTTTTTAAAAAAGCCAAAGATCAACCAGGTTAATTGGTTTGAGGGGGAAGGGGTAAAGATGTTATGTGGCTCAGTGTCTGTGGCTTTCATAAATTACCTTTTTATCTGTGTACAGTATCTGCGTGTCTGTATTGAGATATCTCCAGCTTGCTGCTGCTGCTATGTGGTCTGGAAGCTTCAAGGTGTAGGGAAATTACTTTGATTGAATCTTCGACTGGTTGGTGCCTTGCAGCAGAGAAAACACCAAAGTCTCATGCTAATTTGCAAAGTGTTTTTTTTGCTTTTTGTTTTTTTTAAAGGGGGAGAGGGAGGAGGGAGAGAAGAAGCCAGCTCATCACAAAGCAGCAACTTTGCCATCATTGTCACATGAGATAGCACAAGTACTTAATACACAGAATTGTTTTCTTTTCAATATTTGTTTTAATGCCATAGATCAAAGGCCACAGAAAGTCTTTTGTTTCCTGTTCTAAGCAATGACAAGCACTTTACTTTCATAGGTTTTTCTGTTTGTTTTTCCTTTTCCAGTTGGTGTAGAACCTCTTTGGAATTATTCCTGGAGCAGAAAGAGGTCACTTTTAATGTTTTGGTTTTTGTAGATATCTTGACAGTGCTGTTCTGCAGACTGCAATGCAATAGGCTATTTAAAGACACTATGTGATTGGTTTAATTAAGATGTATAGTTTTATTTTTTACCATGACTGAACAGATCATTTTATTTCTTATGTTAAAATGAAAAATGTACACCAAAATGATTGATGTGTTATTTAATATTTAAATAAAAATGTTTTAAAATATTTTTGTCTTATGTGTATTGTATCTTGATTCTGCAGGGCTTTTTCTTCTGAGACACTCTGACATATCAACTTTGCTTATTTCTGTATGATTTGTGGATTTTAGACTTCATTTAAAACTTACGTCCATAGGACGTTACTGGCATTTTTATTACATTACTAAATGAGAGGAATAGCTGTTTTAGAGGGCTGGTAATTGAGTCTTTCACCTGTAGGTAATGTCAGAATCCAGCCCACGTCTGTGGTAATCAAGTGATGGTATCTGACAGTACCGTGGTCTATGCAATGCA
Source organism: Eretmochelys imbricata (assembly GCF_965152235.1). Classification (NCBI taxonomy): domain Eukaryota; kingdom Metazoa; phylum Chordata; order Testudines; family Cheloniidae; genus Eretmochelys; species Eretmochelys imbricata. Next base: position 158,298,161 of record NC_135572.1, read on the forward strand.
AATGGTTTCAGCTTGGTTCTCTCCTAGTAGACAAGCATTCCATCTGCGTCCCCTTGAGCCGAGAGAGGCCCTAGGCCCAGTAAGGCACTACAGCAAGCACAGAGGATTCTGGCATTTGTAGCGGTTCCATTTTTTCCTTCAATATTAACCTTTTAAATTTTAATTTGAGGAATTAATTTAGGAATGTAAATCTAAATCTTCAAAAAGATTTGGGCTTAACTAAAGCACCAACAGTTGTAAGAGAATTTAACAGCTGCCTCTGAATTTTTAGTCTGTTTTAAATACAGTATGTCATAAATAAGACTAGTTGGGGGTTGTTTATTTAAAGATGTTCAGGAGAAAGCTGGGGCTTGCTTGTAACTGGTCATTTCTTAGCAAAGGCAACTACCATCTTTAGTTCGTAGTGGGACTGAAGCCAGGCTCATCTCTGCTGAGATGGCTGCCCCCTCCCGACATCATTTGCGGGTGGAAATGAGACTGCTCCTGCTAAATAGTGCTACCATCCACCATTGTTTCCAATGAGATTGAAGCTGGTGAAGATAGCTTTCCCTACTTGCCGTGTGCGACCCAGGCAGGAGACACAGGAAATGTGAAGGAGAAGAGAGAAACTGGATGCAGGGGAATGTGGGGGTGCAGGAACAGACTGGAGACAGGAATGTGGGGGACAGGAATTTTAGGGGGCAGGGAGTAGGAAGGGCATGGGAATGTGGGGCTGGGGAGGGGCAAGACAATGATGGTGTTCGGAAGGGAGTGTCTAGGCTGCCAGTTGTGCTACATATCAAGGTGTTCTGTCCATCAGGTCTCTCGAGTTTCGAGATCTTTTCAGGAATGCAAGGTCTCAGCATTGAATCTTGCTTTTGATGCCCCACAAACCCTACCTTGGTTTGGCAGAAGATTACTCTCCTGCCCTGGGAACTGAGGGGGAAGAGCTGTGTAGCTTGCAGAGGACTACCAAATTGACCAAGAGATGGATATCGGCTGGAGAAAAGATCGGTTTGTCTCCTGCTTTCAGACTTCGAGAGATGCTAGCAGTCTTGATCTGTCACTTATTTGCATATGCATTTGTATTTGCATAATAGGAGGCTGCCGGTTTCTTTATGCATTTGCCTCTTCCAGTGCACATGCAGAGGTAAACTGCCAAAAATGTTGTATGTGTCCACCAGGCTGCAATTTTGATGTGGCTGCATAAAAATGTAGGCCCTGTGCCCCCATATAACCTTTTGAAAACTGGGCCTTTAAATGTATTTTTAATGTAAATTGGTCAGAAAAAAAAATCCCAAGTGTCATCGTCCAGCAACAGAATGCAATGTTTAAAGTCATGTTATCCAGGTGAACATCTCACATGCGGAAAAGCATGAAAACGAGATTCTCAGCTGGTGCAAATCAGTGTAGCTCCTTTGACTTCAATTTACACCACCTGAGGATCTAGTCCATGAGTGTGTAGAGACCAGAGCACCATGACTTGCTATATATGTGAAATAACAGTTTTTTTAAAAAAAAAATTCTTAGATCCCTGGACATAATTTCCATGTATATAAAATTTCACCCTCAGGCCTGGCCTACACTTTAAATCTATACCAGCAGCTACAGCAGTCAGGGGTGTGAGGATGACACCCCTAAAGACACACACCAATGCTAACGAAGCCCCTAGGGTAGATGTAGCTATGCCACAGAAGAGAGCTTCTGTTGGCACAGCTTCATATACAAGTCCTGCCTTATCTCTAACCTCCTTTATTGCGCTAGCATCACTCACTGTGCTGAGACTGCCAGTGAAGAAGAACTAAATTGGTTTGGGACCAAACTACCCTTCATCCACGTGGGGAATCCATCCAAAACGTGGCTAATGCATTGGCAGTGAAGGGCAGAGCTTAGCTTAAGCTGTTCTCTGTGTTGTTTCGACTCCATGCAAAGAGAAATTCACTACTTCTCATTGCCATCAATCTAGCATTGATTAGATATAGTAACACCAATTTACACCAACTGAGGATCTGGTCCAATGGTCCTAAGCTTGGTATCCGTCTAATGGTGGTGAAAAGGAAAAGCCTATTTCATCACTTGAACTGGTCCTGAGAATTTATAATCATTGGAATGACATTGCTTTATGACGTTTGAGAATCTGGCAATTTATGTGCAGTATTTATGGTGCATGGAGACCCTGCTTTGAAATGATTCCCAAAGGTGGATTGTTTCATCTTGTGTTTCTTCAGCCACTGAGGCAACGAATTTTGATACATTTTGTCCAATGGATCTTTTGTATTATCATGCACTAGGCTCTTTATTTTTTTATCATTTATCTTATGTCCCTTTCCACGGATCTCTTGCGATTTTTTTTGCCACTTCTGTGTTTATTTTGTGTCCAGGAGAAGGTTTTTTTCCCCAGTCAGGAGCTGGCAGGGATTTTACAAATTCCAGCCAAGTACTTACTGTCTATCCTGCTGATGACTTCTTTCAAATTCCCCTTTATAATCGCATAAACATAACCTAGCTGATTGTGTAAGATCGTTTACTTACTCCAGGGGAGGGAGGGAGCTTAGATCTACAGTCTCTGTTATTGCAAAACACCTGCAATATTTGCAAAAAACAAAAACAAAAACCCCTACTTGTAAGCAACATCTTGCAAAAATTAGAATATTAAGCACCTGGGTAGAGCTAAATTGCAATAAACAGTATGAATTGCAATAAACAGTTTGATCTTAGCTTCCCTTTTCTGCCTGTATAATGCCTGCATACAACGTTATTCTTGCATTTATTGGAATTTATTTGATCTTTTTGAACTTTTTACTCTGGATTAAATGGTAATATTCCAAATTTGAGCCATGTTGCCTAATTGTGAGTGATCAGTTAGATCTCATGGTATTTTTCCTATTCTTCCATTGAATGAACGTGCAAGCACTTCTACTGAAAATTTATAATTTGATTTCCAGCAATACTTACACACATGGCTTTAAAATTCCTTTTCCATGAACATTTTTGGCCTCAGCTGTTCATGAAAAGTGAACACCACAAGAACATGACCATTCAGACAATTATTTGCATAATCCACCTTACTCTACCTTTTGTGAAAATGTCTGTGATGCAGTAGGGTACCTTCCTACAATTGTTTCTTTAGTTTTAAAAATGGTTTTAATGGGAACTCAACAATGAATTCAATTAAATGTGGACGTGAATGGGTGGATCTTTAACTGTCCCAGAGAAGAAAAAGTTGCCAACTGACTTGTTTGGGCTTGATGCTCATGTGGTTTTAAAGGGTTTCAGCAACAACTCCCTAATGGCTTTGACACAGGGAGGTGTGGTCTGTAGTTGTAGTTCTTAATTGCCCACTCTTTATTGTGAATGATTTGAATATGTTTATGATGCATCCAAGGTATGTGGACTAATGAGTAAAAAGAAAAGGAGGACTTGTGGCACCTTAGAGACTAACCAATTTATTTGAGCATAAGCTTTTGTGGGCTACAGCTCACTTCATCGGATGCATGCAGTGGAAAATACAGTGGGGAGATTTTATATACACAGAGAACATGAAACAATGGGTGTTACCATACACACTGAAAGCTTATGCTCAAATAAATTGTTAGTCTCTAAGGTGCCACAAGTCCTCCTTTTCTTTTTGAGGATACAGACCAACACGGCTGCTTTTCTGGAACTAATGAGTAAACACTCACAGAAGAGCAGAGGGTGAGAAACAACCTACATGATGGGATTAGATGACATTTTCTCAAGCCATTGGGCTTGCTCATGTAAACAGGCATCTATTAAAAGTGTGGTGTATTTTAAATGTCTGATATGTGGACAGGGGTGCAGGCACTATTTCTCTCACTTCTCTAAAAGAAGAAAGGGAAGTGGGGCAGAATTCAAGCCTGAGATGAAAATTAAGAATAGAGAGAGATACCTAGTTCCATTTGGTGTGTTTTTATGCTAGTGCAGGAGACAGGTGCCAGGCCACGATTTCTAAGAATGGAATTAATCATTTGCAGTCCTCTCTGCTATCATGAACTGCATGAGATTAATGGTATGAGTGATGTCAATGACAGATGCATTCTGGGATTTCTTTAGTAACCAGGAAATTCCATGGGATTTTACAATAGAGGAGAGTATTTTTGGTAAAGTAAGTTACAGTTACTTAGACAGCGAATGGGACTCCTGCAACCTGGCTAGCATTTCTGGACTTTAACTCTGTTTTGATTTCAGCTTTGCAGTTCATCTTTAAAAGGAAGATACTTATTTTGCCCAGCAGAGGAATTATTGGTGCATCTGACTAGGATTGTGGGACCAATCCCATGTCCATTAGGCTACCACCAACTTATGTATTGCAGCATCAGGTCCATTGTGTGTGACAGAATGTCCTAAAGCTTTTAATTAAAATTAATATTTCCAAACTTTCAGTTGCCCTCTTGGTGAAATGGTAGATCCATTTGTGATTCCAGAAGTACAGAGATCCAGCAGCTTGAATCCTCTGTTCTGATTCAATGCCAGTTCAATACTAGAATGATAAAGTAATTGGCCAAATTCAGCCAATTTGGAGTAAGCCGGTGCAGTGGGAATGGCAACTGATTACACAGCCTAGAATGTGGCACTAAATCTGGGTAATCCTAGTATCATAGCAACCAGGTAATAAGAGCCAGGTAATCAGAGAATTTTGCTGTCTTAGAGCTGCTTTATTTAAATAGAGTGAATTGAGTTTTTCAGCAGCTGGGGCTAGGCCATGTGAGCATGGTAATAGCGAGGGATGAGCCTTCTGAGCAGGTGATAAGGGCATCACAGTAAACTTGCTTCCCTTTGTCAAAAGGCAATCCTGACTTCTCTCATGCTTTCCTGACGTATGCCCCATTGTGAACTTTTCCAGTAGAGGAATTTCTGAAGCCAGCAGCACTTACGTGGCAAAATAGCTGATTCCCAAACAGTAAGCACAAACAAAAAGAAGACTTTTCACTAGTTTTGCTGGCTCGCACATTTCAGGCTCTGCTTGAGTTAACCTGTTTCATGTGACTAAAGCCTTGATATGCCCATGTGGTCACTATGGGGGATAACCACATGTGAACAGTATAGGGCAGTTACATTCTATTCAATTAGTGTTCAATGTTTTCCAAACTTTTTACAATGTCCAGAGTTCTTGCCCAAGACAAATTTTACCTGTAAACTGCATTTAGTTACTCCGCTGCTCTCTGCTAACAAGTCTGTGAACAAATTAATCTGTTAATTTTAACATTGCCCCAAAGCTTCTCATGGAAACAAAGCTTGCTATGAAATGAAGCAACTTTCATGGGTGTGTGGTTTGTGATCTTGGAGACTACAGTATCCCTCAGCTTTCTTAGTTGAATAAAAATTTCAGTTCTTTAATAAAAACATTTTTTCACTTAGTTTTCCCTCTGTCATATGGACCGTTAGATGAACAAATGAGAGGAACACAATTTTTTTGTAGCATTCTGCAGTATTATTTGCATGTAAAAATTCTTAGTCGTTCCCAATATACTAAAACTCTCTGTAGCATCATCAAAATGTAATCCTGTTTAATTTCTAAGGCAGGAAGTTTTATTTTTCTTCAGACACTTACTGTGTTCTCTTGCTTTCTAAAGTGCCATGAATCCTATTCTTATCACCAAGTGGTTGAGTGTTTGGACTAATAGTTATTAAGAACTCATTGCCAAATTGTTGTTTCTCTAATTTGCCTCTGGAATCTTAATCTACGACAGGATGGGCCACAGTTGAGATGACTGGGCAAATTAATCTGAGTGTCATGTGGCCAGAGCTGAACATTGCAGCAGCCAGAGAGCTGTCATATCAGGCTGTTCTAAATGTCACGGGCCTATATCCTCAGAGGTATTTAGGCACCGCTGCTTTCAATGGGCTATGGTCTGAGTCAGTGGTGACCAGTGTTGTCTTCCCTGTCAGCTTCTGGCAGTGAGACAACAAGAGATCATATATTATAGCACCAGCAGCTAAAGAGGGGAGGCTAGTCTGGTCAAAATAGAATAATCCAAGTTAGGTCAAGTCTCCATTGGCTGTTTCTCCATGTTAAGGAGGGCTGCAAGCATTGAACTCCGTGTACTGCATTTAGAGCCTAAATTAGAGAGATTTTGCAGTACTAAGTGGAATTATTTTCCCAGAAATAATGACAAAACCCATAAACTTTTCTTGTCCTAAGCACTCAGTGATGATTGCCTCTTGTTAGTGGTAGCTGGTAATGAGGGGTTAGTGGGGCCATCTATGTCCCGCAAATAAAATCTCTTCTTTCTTTAAAGAAACTACCAATTCTGGTGGCAGATGCATAATTTCCTCCTCCTCTCCAGCAGCACAATGGAGAGGGCATTGAAGTACAGCGAAACGGGAAGGGGAGTGGGAATTTGCTGATTCTAGTCACTTCAGTGCAGAACCACAGAGGACAGTCAGGACAAGGTGGGTTTATCCCCTTTGAGACTCTGCGCTCCCTTGAACAGATAAAGCGGGGTTGAGATCAGAACCTGCTTAGAGTCTCTCTTCCCAGTCCTCTTTGAGGCTGAAGATTTGCTCCAAAGTGTTTGAGTTCAGGTGCCACCCCTATCTCAGGGCCAACACCAGGGGCTCAAATCGGAGCAAGGAGCTAATCAGCTTAAGTTTGCAAAGAAGCAACAGGTAAGAGTCTGTGACTGGGAAATAGAGGGGCCCATGGCCTGGGGAGGAGGTGGGGAGCAGAGAAAGAGGGGGAGGGGCTAGCTGCTCATTTTCAGGAGGTGGCAGGTGGCAATGGTGCAATGGTGGCAATTTCAGCAGAGGAGTGATGGCAGTGGGGGGAGGGATAGAGCCTCCAGTTGGTTAGTTGATTGATTTTTTTTTAACTTGGGAGATTGGAAATGCTGTGTGTGGGAGAGACTATTTTAAGGGGAGGAAAGGTGAGGAGAAGCATCCAATCTCTAGCCTCAGCCATGCTAATTATTTTCGGCACCAGCAACTGCTGCCTCTTGCTGGCATCACACGGAGGGAGGAGCAGGAGCTGTGTCATTTGGGCTAGGCCACCTGCCACGGAGAATTTCAAATGGAGATCAATTCTACTCTGAGGGGAAGTGCATAAGGTTAGCTTCCTTTTAAAAGTAGAGAGACACCAGGCGGGTGAGATAATACCTTTTAGGGGACCAACTTTTGCTGGGGAGAGAGATGAGCTTTTGAGCTATGCTGAGCTCTTCTTCAGGTCTGGGAGAGGCAACCGGAGTGTCCCAGCTACATACAAATACTGCAAATGATTTTCGAATTAAAGTTCAAAAGATATGGTGCTGGTTCTAAAGGGGCTGCAGTTTATGCGACTGTCTGGTTATGAGGGCCCAGTGGAAGGTATCTGGTCTGTTGGTTGTTTTGTGTGGTTGTCTTTTGAAGGCAAGACTATCACTTTTTGGCAGCTGTGTGCACTGGCAGCTGGTGGAGAGAAAAAGGTTTAGATTATATAGTTTCTAAAGGTTTAGATTATATAGTTTCTAATTCCTCTGTTTAATCACAACCGCCTAGGAGGCACTTTACCTCAGTAACACTCCCAGCTGGAGTCCAGATGAAGCCAATTATTCAGACAAACAAGCAAAACCAGAAAAGCTCCAAGGCTTGTGCCTTGGCTCTAGATAGATTATTAACTTTAAAAACCAGTCAACAAGCACAAATATTCCAGCCTTGCTCCCTCACCCTGTAAATACAGTGTGTGTGTGTGTGTGTGTGTGTGTGTGTGTGTGTGGAGGGGGGGTGGTGGTGGTGGTGGTGAGGTGTCTGTATAAATCAAAGGCAAAATCTATGGGCGGTGGGAGGCCTACCGTGCACTCAGATGTTCCAAAATAGGAGTTGTCATTCACTTACACCAAAGGTCACTATGATCCCACAAAGCTCCAATGTATTGTACGCAACATAGAAGTGGACACACCCTGAATTTCCCACAACACTCTGCTGGCTAAAAGTCATATCAGAGACATTATGGATGGAAACTGCCTATTAGGTCATCTGGACCATTCCTTATTCCCTCCAGTCTAGTCCATTTTCCAGTATTTGGTGCAGTCCATTGTTCAAATGACTCAAGCTTCTGCTGCTTTCCTTGGGGAGTATTTCACAGTCTAATAGACCTCACTGTTAGGATTTTTCCTCCCTAATATATATTCTAAAGATTCTTTTGCTTAACTTGTTAGTTAATCTTTGTACGGCACATAGAAGTTGAACTGAAGAAGTATGACATTTATTCATTACCCTTTTGCACTACCCTATCCCTCGCCTTTCTCCTTGTTTATCATATCATATACCTATTCCTCTCTCGAGGCCCGATCAAGCTCCCACTGAGATCTATTGATGGACTCCCATAGACTTCAGTGGTGGTTATATCAGGGCCCTTAGCTACAAGAATATATTTCCATTTGAGATGCTGATCAGTTGAATAAACCACTCGAGCTTTGATATTATTACAATGTACATATGAGAATACTAAATAAAAAGTGATAGTAATAAACTAGTGTAGAGCTGGGTAGTAGGAAAAATCCAGTAGTTAACTGCTCAAGATGAATAGGTGCGGATGAGGAATTTAAACTCTTTGTTGATATGTTCTTTTAAAATGATCTTTCCCCTTCCTCCCCCCCTTAAAACACTCAGATATTAAACAAACAACAAATAGCATTAATGAAAAATTCAGATTGCAAATTTGCCACTGAGACAGGAAATTAAAAAAAACATTAAATTTCCTCTGGAAACATTAACTTGGACCTATACCACATCTTGTGCATTTTATGTTATAGTTATAAAAAATTATCCTGATTCTTATTTACAGTTGTGGCATTGGTATAAATGTAATTCATGTTCACTTCGGGGACTCTTTACTCTGGTCAGATCACTAATGTGCTGAAGTTTACATTTAATAAGTCAAAGGGAACACAGAACATACTGTAGCTGAACAAGGTGGCTGAGTTCACATTATCAGAGCTATCTTAACTTTGAAGAATTCCGAGACTTAGTAGTTGATCTTGAATCTTAACAGTACAATAAGACTGTGTAAATTTAAAAACTAAAAAAGAAAGATATTTTTGCATCTGCTAATGATGTTTTCTAAGCTGCAACACCAATGTTTGAAGGTTGCTTTTGCAGAGACTTGAGGCGGTTTGGCTGAAAGTGGTGTTGAGATTATAATTAGCTGGGTCTGGCATGATTGACTGAACAGGCATAATGACATGTTCTTGATTACATTAATGGCACTGTATACATTAATTTAGGATGATGCTCATGTGAAGAACATTAGTTACTGGCTTAATTAAGAAATCTTCAATCATTTTTTTTAAATGCACTGCAAAGTTATCTTGTTTCTATCAAATGATGTCAACTCCTGGTGCACCTATATCTGTTATTTTAGGAGAGGCTTCAACGCCTCTTCAAAGTCCTAGTCAACTGAAGCTGCCCTAGCACATCCAGATTCTTACCCACCAACTTTCCCCTCACAAGCCCAGAGAAACTGGTGAACTGTAGGACAGCCTTTGTTGCCAATTATAATTGGTTTTATCAGTCCCACAGCTTTGAAGCGTGGCCTCCTACCTGTGACAGCTGGGGGGGCCTCCTCAGCAGTGCTATACTGTAATAATGCAGGGCTGCATGCACAAACTTCAGAACTGGTCAAAAAGTCATGATTATTTTTCACTGAATAAAGAAAGAAAACCGCAACGTTTTTTCAGCAGATTTTCAAAAACAACGATTTTGTTTTGTATGAACATTTCCACACTTTTTTTTAGGTTTGTTTGGTTTTCATTATCACACCTTTTTTCTTTTTTTCTGCTCCTGTATCCCTTCCCCTTTGGCCTCTGAAAAAGAGGCTTTGGGGAAAACTGAAAAATCAAGATTTTTTTTGTTTTGTTTTGGGGTTTCATATTAAATAAATGTTTAAAATAAATTGATGGGGTTTTTATGTGTTAAATTTTTCATGTAATAAGGCCTTTTTATGACACAAGAATGACCACCTCAAGCAAAGATACAGTACCAAAGTCATCAGCAAACACTCATCAATACAGTGTGGGAAACAGAACTTGCCCCCTGTCAGCCTCTGACGCATACTTGAGCAAAAAGAAACTAGCCATTACTTCTCTCATATTGGACTTGTACCATCTTTGCTACAGTCCAATCAGATCTGATTCAACCTACCAGTGAACAGAGGTATATGCTCACTAGTTCAGTTCTTTGTGCTACTCACAGTTTTGAGCTCTCCGCTTTTGTTGTTGGAAGCCACTGAAAGATTAAACACACTAGGTTTCCATTAGGCTCCATGGAGATATTTAATAAAATACAAATGCTACTAGCTTCCTTATCAACTTTTCAACGTCACCTGCACAATCTGTCTCTACAGCTTTTGCCATGCCTTCTCTTTAGATCCTCTCCAGGATTATAATTTACTGCTATAAACTTTCTACTGCAGAACAAAAATACAAACTCACTGATAGAGGCACAACATTGGCAGTCACAATTGGCTCAGCTCCAATGAAGTCAATATGCCTACCCTGATTTACACCAGCTGAGGATCTAGCCCAGAAGTTTTAACATAAGATTGTGAGCTATAAGGGAAATGGCCACATCTCTCCTATTATTAGACAGAGGTTGTGGCCTTTCATTGTCAACAGAGCTATCTATCTAGGGTTTTATGCTGCTACCAGTCACCATAGTATCTGCGTGTCTTCAATTTAAAATCAATTAGCAACCGTGAAATCTAGCACACTTCATGGAGCTTCTGGCACCATTCCATCCTGCCACACCACATACAAAGGTCTACATGATGTCTAACTTCAGCCACTCTTTCTTTCCAGAGCACTAAATTCACTGACAAAGTAGAATTTTGATACTTTTCCAATAAAAGACTAGCATGAGTCTATCATCAGCCTAATTGACAAGCGAGGAAGCAAAGAGGACTTTATTGTGACAACTAGCAGATGCGAGAAGTAACTTATAGCTGATGGGTATTGTAAACATTAGATCTACAAACCAATCTAGATTATGTTTTCTACCAGAATGTCTTGGGAAAGTTATAGTATCATTCATTTTAAATGGATTTCAATGGCTAGGAGCTCCTAAAGCTGCCAGTAATAACTAATGAGAAAACAGCGGGCCAGGTCCTGGCAGTTTAACATTGCTGTGGGTGTCAAACACACAAAATACCCAGTGCTGCTATTCCTATGCAGACACAGGGCTAGATCCTTGACCTCCTTCCATCTGCTTTGTACTGCTCTAGCTGTGCAACGCAGCAGGAAATCTGGCTGATCTGGCCATCAGAAGACTTTGCCAATGTGGGGGAATCCCTCAGTGCCATTAAGCACCCCCCTGTCCTGTTCCCTGGTGCTCCCAGGGAAAAGGAGGCATAGTTAGAGTGCCCTAGCATTTTGGCAGATCCCAGCTACAGGAAGAGCCCTTTGAGGCTGTGGACAGCCAAATGTAACTCAGACCAATCCTGAGGCATGGCTAACTTGCTGGAAAGCTGCCCATGGTGCCTCTCCTCTCCTCCTCTTATGCCAGTGCATATGATACCTCCTCTAATAGGGAAGGAGTCTGAAGATGGGGTTATGAAGTATTACATATTGGACAAAAAAAGAGACCATATGGGCTTAAATATATTCAGGAATCACTTTGCCCACCATTGAATTGTTGTAAGAGTTTAAGCAGTCCCCAGCAGTCCTGCACAATGAGTTGGGGCAGGAAGTAAAAAAGAATATCGTATCCTGCTTGATCTGCAGGGATGTATGCATGGGACAGTTCTGGAAAAGAAGGTTCCCTCTGAAGAATCGGTTCTCAGGAAGGGGAGAGAATCTATTCAGATTTAAAAAACAAACAAACTCATTCGATCAGAGTCCTCGCTGAGTAAGGTCATGGTATCTTTTGGTCCTCTTGGAAAAGCATCTGCTAGTCAGGAGCATTCTCCCTGAAGAAATACACTGGGTCTGGAAAAGGTGAACCGGATGAAGCCAATTCCCTTTAAAAACAACAATAAGTTTAAATACCAAGCATTAAGCATATTATAATTGAAATGAAAAGTACGTTATTATCATTTAGAGGACAGCCATATAAAGGTTGCTCCCATTTATATAGTGCCTTTCATCTGGAGGATAAAAGTCCTACTACTCATAACTCAGCACACCTTTCTCAAGCAGAACTCCTCCTGTGATGGCAAAGATGATTACTAGGGCTCAGTATTAATAATCTGTTAAAGGAAGAGAATTGTTTTCTGTATGTCACATAGAAATATATACAGGAATAAATCAGGAGTTAAATACATAACCTAGCCATAAACAGCCAGCATATCTAAATGTGTTTTTTAAATGGTATACTGACCTGCTCAAATAATGGCCTAATCACATCAGCCACACTATCAGAGGCTCGTTCACCTGCACATCTACCAATGTGATATATGCCACCATGTGCCAGCAATGCCCCTCTGCCATGTACATTGGGCAAACTGGACAGTCTCTACGTAAAAGAATAAATGGACACAAATCAGTCGTCAAGAATTATAACATTCAAAAACCAGTTGGAGAACACTTCAATCTCTTTGGTCACTCGATTACAGACCTAAAAGTTGCAATTCTTCAACAAACAAACTTAAAAAACAGACTCCAACGAGAGACTGCTGAATTGGAATTAATTTGCAAACTGGATACAATTAACTTAGACTTGAATAAAGACTGGGAGTGGATGGGTCATTACACAAAGTAAACTATTTCCCCATGTTTATTCCCCCCCTCCACCCCCCACTGTTCCTCAGAAGGTCTTGTCAACTGCTGGAAATGGCCCACCTTGATTATCACTACAAAAGATTTTTTTCCCCCGCTCTCCTGCTGGTAGTAGCTTACCTTACCTGATCACTCTCGTTACAATGTGTATGGTAACACCCATTGTTTCATGTTCTCTATGTATATAAATCTCCCCACTGTATTTTCCACTGAATGAATCCGATGAAGTGAGCTGTAGCTCACGGAAGCTTATGCTCAAATAAATGTGTTAGTCTCTAAGGTGCCACAAGTACTCCTTTTCTTTTTGAGAATACAGACTAACACGGCTGCTACTCTGAAACCTGTCATTAAAAGACACTGACATCCCATGGGAAATTATAAAACATTCATTTTATTAAGAAATATTTCTGGAACATAGGAAGTCATACTGGATCGTCTATCCAATATCCTGTTTCTGATAGTGGCCAGTACTGGATGTTCAGCAAAAGGTGTGAGAACTCAAGAAAAAACAGATGTAATCTGCCCTGTATGAAAATCTCATCCTAATCCCTAATAATTGAAGATTTGCTTAAACCAGGAAACATGAGGTTTTATCTCTTTTCAAATACTCTCTTTGTCAGCATTAACAATAACAACTATGGATATTCTGGATATGCATTTAAATGTCTAATCCCTCTTGGAATTTTGGTGAATTTTTGGCCTCAGTGTCATCATGAGACAATACATTCTATAGTCTAAGTACACGCTGTGTGAAAAAGTATTTCCTTCTATCTGTTTTGAAATTGCCACTTTTCAATTTAATCCCCTTGTTCTTGTGTTGTGAGAAAGCGTGAACAGAATCTCATGATCTACCTTCTCTCTGCCATTTATTATATTTTATACTTTTATCATGTTCCCTCTTATTCATTTCCTTTCTCCCGTAAACAGTCAGTCTTTTCATATGAGAATTTTTTATGCCCTTAATTATTCTCATGAACTTTCTCTGAGCCCCCTCTATCTAACTGAAATATCCCTCTGAGATGGGGTGACCAATGCTGCACATAGTATTCCGGGTGAGGCCATGCTATATTGATTTATATAATGGCATTATATTATTTTCTGTTTGTTTCTTATGCATCCTAACATCTTGTTTGTTTTTTTGACCGCAGCTGCATATTGAGCAGAAATGGTCATTGAACTGTCGACCGTGGCGCCCTGGCTCCTTTCCTTAGCGGATATAGTTAATATAGAACACTGTTCTGCTCGTAGGGCCTGACCCAAAGCCCACTCAAATGAGTGGGAGTCTTTCCATTGACTTCAGTGGGCTTTGGATCAGGCCCACATGGGGTGTATTGTCTTATCCCCTGTTCTTTCTTATTCCTCGGGAAATTTGCATGAAAATTAATTACTTGAATCTCAGTCTGTGCTAGAGGCTATATAATAAAACAAGTGTCATAAATGCTTGTTTCTCTGATCAGGGGTCCTTATCAGGCACTCAGTGGCAGATTAGCCACTGGGCCAATGGGGCCTGTGCCCAGGGGCCCTGGCCAATTGGGGGACCCCTGGAAAAATGGGCACCCCCATGCCCCAACCCACTCCCCCTGCTGGGCCGGTGCTCCTGCTGGGGAATGGGGGCAGGGCATGAGCCCTAACCCAGCTCCCTGGCAGGAATGATTGACTGAGGGGGAGGGGACCCGACCCCATTTCCCCAGCAGGAGCACCAGAGGAGGAGTGGGGAGGGGCCCCCACTTGCTCTGGCCTAGGGCCCAACAGACCCCTAATTAGCCTCTGCAGCCACTACTGACTGGGACCAGTTGAACCTGAGCTCGTGTGGGCCGGGAGAACCGCACCCTGAACTAGAGCAATTTATACTGCTACTACCTGCTATTGCTCACATGCTGCTTGGTAGGATGTTGGGCAGTCGACAAGGGACACTGTCCATACCCTCTCGCTTCTGGCTGAGCTGCACCAAGAATGTAACCGATTACTTTATGTGGCGTATATCAACATCAAAGAGGTTTTTGATTCAGTCAACAGGTCAGCACATTAGCTGTCACTGAAAGGAGTTGGCATTCCAGATATTCTGCTAAATCTGGTGCGTGTTCTACACACTGATACTGGTGCAAGAGTGAATGTTGGTTCATGGCTTTTGTTGCATTTCTACACAACCTCTGGTGTGCATTCTCACCCCAGCACTATTCTGTTAAGCTATTATCTGGACACTAGGACTTGCTACTCCACGTGTCAGAATGAAGGTTGGTCAAAAAGCGTTCACCTGCCAAGACTACGAATAGTGCTGCCTGCCCTATGGGGTTGAATGTCTCATAGATTCATAGATTCCAAGGCCAGAAGGAACTGTTGTGATCGGATAGGCTGACTTGTATAACACAGGCCATAGAACTTCCCCAAAATAAGTCCTAGCACATACCTTTTACACAAACAACCAGTCTTGGTTTAAAAAATGTCAGTGATGGAGAATTCACTATGACTCTTGGTAAACTGTTCCAATGGTTAATTACTCTCACTGTTAAAAATGTAGGCTTTATTTCCAGTCTGATTTTATCCAGCCATTGGATCACGTTATCTTTCTCTGCTAGATTGAAGAGCCCATTGTTAAATATTTGTTCCCCATGGAGATATTTATAGACTGCAATCAAATTGCTCTTTAACCTTCTCCTTGTTAAACTAAATAAATTGAGCTCCATGAGTCTATCACTATAAAGCACATTTTCTAACCCTTTAGTCATTCTTGTGGCTCTTCGCTGAATTCTCTCCAGTTTAGCAACATTCTTCTTGAGTTGTGGATACCAGAGCTGGACACAGTATTGCAGCAAAAGTCACACCAGTGCCAAATACCGTGGTAAAATAACCTCCCTACTCCTACTTGAGATTGTCCTCTTTATGCATCCCCGGATTGCATTAGCTCTTTTGGCCACAGCGTCACACTGGGAACTCATGTTTAGCTGATTATCCATCACAACGCCCAAATCTTTTTCAGAGACACAGCTTCCCAGGACAGAGTCCCCTATCCTGTAAGTATGGTCTACATTCTTTGCACCTATGTGTGTACATTTACATTTAGCCATATTAAAACACATATTGTTTGCTTGTAGAAAAGGAATACTAGTGACACCTTAGAGACTAACCAATTTATTTGAGCATAAGCTTTCATGAGCTACAGCTCACTTCATTGGATGAAGTGAGCTGTAGCTCACGAAAGCTTATGCTCAGATAAATTGGTTAGTCTCTAAGGTGCCACTAGTACTTCTTTTCTTTTTGCGAATACAGACTAACACGGCTGCTACTCTGAAACCTGTCATATTGTTTGCTTGTGTCCAGTTTACCAAGCGACCCAGATCACTCTGAATCAATGACTGGTTCTCGTCTTTATTGACCACTCCATCAATTTTTGTGTCATCTGCAAATTTAATCAATGATGATTTTATGTTTTCTTCCAGGTCATTGATAAATGTGTTAAATAGCATAGGGCCAAGAAACAATCCCTGAAGGACAGCCACCTGCTCAATGACCATTTCCCATTTACAGCCACTTTTTAATCCATGTAATGTGTGCTATGTTAATTTTATATTGTTCTATTTTTTTAATTAAAATATCATGTGGTACTAAGTCACACACTTTCCGGAAGTCTAAGTATATTACATCAGCACTATTACTTTTATCAACCAAACTTGTAATCTCTTAAAAAAAAAAAAAGAAAAAGATATCAGGTTAGTATGACAGGATCTATTTTCCATAAACCCATGTTGATTTGCATTATTTACATTACCCCTCCTTTAATTCCTTATTAATTGAATCCTATGTAAGCTGTTCCATTATCTTGCCTGGGATTGATGTCAGGCTGACAGGCCACTAATTACCTTGATCATCTCCCATACTCTTTTAAAAAACTGGTATGTTAGCTTTCTTCCAGTCTTCTGGAAATGTCCCCCAAGTACTCCAAGATTTAACTGAAAATCAACTTAATGATCCAATGAGCTCCTCAGACCACTCTTGTAAAACTCTGAGATGCAAATGATATGAACCCGCTGATTTTAAAATGTCTAACTTTTGTAGCTTCTGTTTAACATCCTCCAGAGATACTAATTCACCATATGGTGAAACTATATCATCTTTTTTTCACCAAATATAGAACAGAAATATTATTGAATATTTCTGCCTCTTCTGCTTTCTTATTGATAATTCTACCATTGCCATCTAGTAATGTACCAATTGTCAGGATTCTTTTTGTTCCTACTATATTTTTAAAACTCCTTTTTTTTTCGTCCGTAACTCTGCTGGCCATAGATTTCTCTTTGTGTCCCTTTGCTTCCCTTATCAATTTTCTATTATTCCTAACTTCTGATTTGTATTCATTACTGTCAACTTCCCCTTTCTTCCATTTGTTATATATTATTTTTTAATTTTATAGCTGCTTTCACTTCCCCAGGTAGTTTTTTTAACCAACACAGCCTTATTCCTCAGTTGTGGGATTGTAGTTTTTTGGGTGTCTACTAAGTGATTCCCAATTATCATTCATACTTTTCTGATTAAATTCTTCTCATGCCAGAAGACCAAGGTCCAAAACCTCTGGGTGCAGGTGGAGTCGAATAGTGGTGAAAGCATCAATGAGTTCATCTGCCAAAGCTGCAAGCAGAGTTCAAAAGGTTGCAGCAAACTGGACATTCTTCGATGAATAAGTCTTGATGTTTCCTGCACGAAGTCTGTGTCTTGGTTATGGAAGTAAAAATGTCTTTGCACTGAGACAAAGTCCAGGAGCTAGCAAACCTGCGTACTGCCTGTATTGCTATAGGGGTCAGAAACCTGGACCCTTTTAATAGGCACAATTGGAGAGTGGCTAGAGGCATTCCATAAAAGCTGTCAGTGCCAAATCCTGCGCCTAAAGTGGTTGACTTTGTGCGAAATGTCACAATCTCACAGAGATCTGGCCTTCGTTCATTATAGTCAAAAGTGCCATTGCCTGCTCTGTGGTCATGTTGCCAGGATGGACAAAAATAAACCAGCAAACCATATTGAAATACATGGACATGTGAAGGGGTGCATGCACTGACTCTACCTGGTGCCACTCATGGGGTCATCCCGGAGATGTGTGAATTTGAAGGACTGAGCCAGATTTGGGAATTTCACTATACAATGCCTGATCATCATGCCATGGTCACTCTGCCACAATGGTCTTCAGTAGACTACACATGTTTGATGATGATGATGGGGTCTGGCTTGAGGTTTGGGAGAAGGTTAAGGATGTTCTTTATTTTGTCTGAACTTGTTCATTCATCCCTAGTGAAAACAGGATCAGAGTGTTTTGAACAAGTCCATTTTCACCCACTGCTCCTCATCCCCTGCCTGAAGCTCTAATCCTCAGAGTCCCCTCAATTGATTGCTATAGTAGTGACTGAAAACACAAATGGAGGATTATGGTTTCAGGTGAGAAAAAGGTAGTAGGAGCAGACTAGATCCTAAAATCCAATTCTACTCTGAAGAGCAACACTACTAAGATCCGATGAAGTTGCATCCGATGAAGTGAGCTGTAGCTCAGGAAAGCTTATGCTTAAATTAATTGGTTAGTCTCTAAGGTGCCACAAGCACTCCTGTTCTTTTTACTACAAAGATGGCATTGTAGGCTCAATGTTCATTTTCTTTAGATCAGAGGTTTTAAGTTTACAAGTAATTCATGGGGTTTTTTCTTTCCAGCTCCACAAATGCAATCTGGAAGTCTAGCTGTATTCTCTCCCTCCCATATTATCAACACCTGGAACAGTTAAAAATTCTGTTGATAAGTGAGCCAGATAAGAATCTGACTGATCCTCCACAAGCCCTATTGGTCCAGCAGTGCTAAAATGAGTGGGAAAAATGTACTGGAAGCTTGTTTTGTCACTAAAGTAAGAAGTCAAGGCTGTAAAAACTGACTTAAGCTAAATCGAAACGAGACACTTTGATCTCAGATAAGAATTTTCCCACACACACCTACACTGATATAACAAAAAGTTTTGTTATTTTGGCTGTACTTTCTCTGTAGACCAGCCCTTACTCACATTTAGAAATTACCTCATTCTGGTCGTACTCCCTTCATTACAATGGCACTACTCAGGGAGTAAAGTACTACCTAGAGTGAGTAAGGGTGACACAATCTGTGCCAAAATGTCTTAAGCCCTGTGTACCCTACAATGCTCTATAGCGACATGTGGATGAGTACAGGTCTGGTGGTAGTCACTCAGATGAGATGGGTTTCAGAGCGGTAGCCGTTTTAGTCTGTATCGGCAAAAAGAATGAGGAGTACTTAATAAATTTGTTAGTCTCTAAGGTGCCACAAGTACTCGTTCTTTTTTAGGATGAGATGGTGATGGATGCATTATAAAAACCTAGATTGTTGTTATTATTCATGCTTACTTAGACAAGGGTCTTTCAAAATGTTATACTAAAAAGCACGTGGAGAATATAGCACAGTTTGGTTAACTAGTGTCTGAAAAAAAATCTTTCTGCCCACACTGCTCAGGGAAACGATGCTAGAAATAATTATGCTTATACATAGTTGTTCAAAATCGGCTGCTACTAGCACAGTTTTAACTGTAGTACAGGCAGGACTTTCTTACCCAGTGGGAGGAATGGGTCATGTAGGAGGTTTGCTTTTGTCTCTTGATAGATGATATTTAGATCAAAGTTTTGCAGGCGGGTTTGCTCTGGGTGGTGGAATTTCCCTGCACTGTGTACCAGGTGAATCACCTTATCACTTGCTTTCTTCTCCCCCCATACACTATAGAAAGTTAGTCATCAAAACTCCTGCTTTCTTTAATTGCCACAAAATCTGTAACCCCTGGTGTACTCTGTTTGGAGCATGTGGATGCTAAACAGCAACAACGACAAAGAAGAAGAAAAGGAGAGGGAGGGAACAGAGCTGCCATCACATTGTAAACATTTCTAACTCTGAAGTGGGTTCTTAATATTAGACAAACTGGTCTGGGTTAGGTTGTTTAGTTTTAAGAACTCCTGAAATTTGGCTTTTGGAAGTGGATAGAGAAACACCCAAGAAGAAATAAGCAGCTACTTTCTAAAAAAAAAGCAGGTGATGTGTGTTCAGTTTTTTTAAAAAGTCAATCTTGTAGATAATTACTAAGGGTACCTCTGCACGGCGCACGGCAAGTAAAGGTGTGACTGCAGCACAGGTAGGCATACCCATGCTAGCTTTAATCTCGCTAGTACAGATAACAATAGTAGTGTAGATGTGGCACCATGGGCTAGCCTCCTCAGTACAAACACAGGTTCTCTGGCAGGCTTGTACTTGTGTTACTAGCCTGGGTTGAAGCCCGTGCCGTTACATCTGTATTGCTATTGTTACCCATGCTAACTACATGAAAGCTAGTTTGGTTATGCCTACCTCTGCTACAATCACACCTTGCCTTGCAATGTAGGCAAGAGTTATGTGGAACTGGTAAAAAAATAAAAAGTCACTTGAAGTAATAGGTTTTAAAGAGACAATTATGTAAATAAGTGTGAAACCAGAGCCATTGCAGCAGGGGGCAAGTTAAAGCTGCTGGAAGTTAGTAGTTCAAAGAAGAAGTTTCAAACTTAAATAAAGATTTTAAGTCTGTAAATCCATGCACAAAGCTTTCCTCCTCCCCAAAGATGGCTGCCATTGCATCTCAGGTTACTGGGAGCTTCTTATCACAAAACCCCTACACTACTGAATTAGAACGACATATTTTATTGATCAAGTTTGCGCTACAAAACAATTTTTAAATAATTGTTCTTAACCTATAGTAGCACCCAAAAGGTGCTAGGCACAGTCCTTGTTTCAGGTTACTTACAGTCTAAAGACACAGAGAGTAAGGGTAGGGGAAAAGCAAAGTGATCAGGATAATGCTGGACAGTGCCTCTTATTAGTGTTTTGATTTTGATTTTTAAATTCAATTGTCCTCATTTTCTGTGGGCATTGCTGCAGAAGTGAATTTTTAATAGTGATTTGAAACTCCTGAACTCCTGCCTCAGCACTGTAAAATCAGGAACTAATTGTGGGGCAATCTCTTCTTTGGTTGTTCCCAAATCCTGCTCAGGAGATGATCTTTCTAGTGCTGTCATCCTTGTACCTCACAAGAAACCAAATGCTAAAAAAGGTTAATGTTTGTCCTGATGGTGATAGGTGATGTCTTGATATACTGTTGTGCAGTATTGCCATGGAAACATTGCACTGGGCTCAATGTGTAAGTTGTATAATGACCCTCCGCCACAATTCATCTGTAGGGACAGAACCAGAATGATTGAGTACAAACAACAAGGCCCAGATCCTCAAAGGTATTTTGACAGGTTTCAGAGTAACAGCCGTGTTAGTCTGCATTCGTAAAAAGAAACGGAGTACGTGTGGCACCTTAGAGACTAACAAATTTATTTGAGCATAAGCTTTCGTGAGCTACAGCTCACTTCATCGGATGCATTCAGTGGAAAATACAGTGGGGAGATTTATATACACAGAGAACATGAAACAATGGGTGTTACCATACGTGCATCCAATGAAGTGAGCTATAGCTCACGGAAGCTTATGCTCAAATAAATTTATTAGTCTCTAAGGTGCCACAAGTCCTCCTTTTCTTTTTGCGAAAGGTATTTTGGTTTCCTAACTGCCATTGGAAGCAAGTTACGCTTGGGACAGTATCTCAAATATATGTTAGGGTTCTGTAAAGTGCATTTCTTCTCTGAAAAGTGACTTATTTATTGATTCATGATCTCCCCATCAACAGTGTTCATTTTACAAGTAAAAAAAATGTTTTTTTTTTAAAAGCCACCGACACTGCTCTGGGCTCTGAGTCACACTAGGTTCTTTCCATCGGGCGCATCACCAGTCAATAAAGGTTCTGCTGTTCAGATTAGGACCTCACTGACACTTGGGCAAGCGATTGTCCCCAAATTATACCCTAGTGACACCTGTGCATGCCCATTGCCACCAGGGCTTTTACAGGTGTCATCAATTGGAATTTGGAAAACAGTCTAGTTGATGAGCAAGATGAAAGAGAATCCACACTTACCTTGTCTTAGTGGTGTTGCTCTGCTGGGCTAACTGAAGTAAAAAAGCAAAACACACCCCCTCACCTCATTTTGATCATTAAAGTCAGCTGATATGATTATATACTTAGGGAGCAGATCCTGCAAGTGCCATTTTTATATCGTCAATCTTCAAAGTAAAATCAAACTTTAGTGACCCTGGAATGGAATAATATCATCAGAGTGATAGCTGGCAACTCTACGAGACGAGGGTCATTCCTACTATGTGCTGTTTCTTTCACAAGGTCAGTATAGGTATATAGGGCGTGTGGTATAACTGGGCAGAATTTTTTTTGAACATTCTAAACTTTTTGTTAACACCTCAGTATTTTCAACTGAAAGTTCAAATTTCCTCTGGAGAGCAGACACTTTTTACAAACATGTTTAATTTAAAACCCAATTTTCTGTTGAAAAAAAGTTGAGATGGAACATTTTCAACTAGTCCTACACGTGGACTTGATTTGTCAAAGGAACAATGGGGAGAGATTTTAAGAAATGAGCATTTTCATTAATATGCAGCATTCCTATTTGTTGAGTCCCTAACTCTAGAATAAAGCACTTCATTGGTATCAGGTGAATTTTTGAGTCTAGAAAAATAGCATTTCTTAACTAGGGAACTCTGTTGTAGTTGGATGGATACGAGGAATGCTTGGGATGAGCTGGCAGGTTGCTGGAACATTGCTTCATGGAAAATATGCTTTATTTTTACAGCTATAAAATAAATAGAAACCAAAAACAAATTACATGCATTTTAACACCAGAAAAACAACAAAGCCCTGTAAACACTGGTGCAAACTTGCCGCATTGATGTCACCACAGCTCACTGCAAGGTCTTCCCTCACCATAAGATTCAGAGTCGGGCTCACTGAATCCACACACACCATGAAGGGAATGGGAAACTCTAAAAAGTGCTGTTGACAAGAGAAGCAGGCTACTGGAGGTAACTGCTTGTATACAGGATGTTGAAATTGCCATCCTATTCCTAGGGAAGGCCTTACCTT
This sequence comes from Eretmochelys imbricata, assembly GCF_965152235.1. Classification (NCBI taxonomy): domain Eukaryota; kingdom Metazoa; phylum Chordata; order Testudines; family Cheloniidae; genus Eretmochelys; species Eretmochelys imbricata. The sequence goes on from NC_135572.1 coordinate 158,320,875, forward strand.
ATATTTGCAGGCTCACTCTGAAGTCTTCTCTGGCCCTGTTTTGGAATATTTGTTTTAATCGCCAAAACAAGACTCTGTATTCAGTCCTAGGGTTAATTGACTCTGTTTATTTCCTGATTCCTGTTCCCAAAGACAGGCCAGCTACCTGAGTCTTTTTTTTTTTTTTTTCAGATAGGCCCTGTGCTGAAATTCTGGTCTTCCTTGCCAAATTTCTAGCCATTTATTTCTTCACCCAAAAGCAAATGATCCATTAACATGAAAAATCCCCTGGCAAGGAAATAGAAGAATGAAGGATTACTGTTTAGCAGAAAGAGAAGATAAAGTGGAGTTTACACAAAGGCCCTCACACAAGTCTGCTCTCATTTGCCAACCCTATAAATTCACCTCCCAGGGCTCTTCAGATAGGTATTTTCTTTCATTTGCTTTTTAGATTTGTTAGAAATGTGGTGGGTTTTAATCTTTTACCTGTATCTCTGTGAAGGGCCTTAGCTTACTACAGTCCCCAGTTAGCATGTAGGAAGCCAGGGAACTCAATACCCTCAGTATCTACCCTTACATAAAAAAATCCTGCATTTACACCACATACTCATTACTCTGCTGGAAGCATCACAAGATGGGACAGAATCTGAGCTCACTCTCTTTTAACTGGTTTCAGAGTAACAGCCGTGTTAGTCTGTATTCGCAAAAAGAAAAGGAGTACTTGTGGCACCTTAGAGACTAACCAATTTATTTGAGCATAAGCTCCCGTGAGCTACAGCACTTTTAACTGTGGGGGGTCTGCAGGGAGAACAGGAGTAAAAAAATAGGTGGGGCAGTATTTTTGTCATAAAAATAAGTAGTTATGATTCTGAACACGCACAGGGAGTAGATTGAGACAGCAAGAAGTGATCCTTTTTGCACAGTCATTTTTCAGAGTACAGGTTTTATGAAATGTACCACGAAATCCGGTGAGGATCTCTTTTCTGTCCGTCGAGTAAAACAAAGTTGCTGTTTGATACTACATTGCAGGGGGGCTGGAACAATTTTCATGGTGGGGTTACTGAAGGCAGAAACCACGTATTCGGGTTGTTATAACTACTTCAAGCCAAGGGGTGCGGCACCACACCCAGTTCTAGCTCCTATGCTGCATTGTGAGATTTTGGCTGCATATTTCACCATAATTCCTATAATTGTGTAGCTACTGCATGTCACCACTGTAGCCCACTTTCAGGCCTATTTTTATCACGTGGGTTTATTTTTGTGGATTTTTTTTAGTCTCTTCTAATTTGAGCAACCCCCTCCCATCAGTGATGAGCTGCCAAAATCTTAACAACCGGTTCCCTCCTCACCCCACAAGGGGGTTGTGGCCCCTCCTGCCCCCCTCTCGCGTTCCTTGATGCCCACCCCCGGACCCTTGACCCATCCACCCCTGTCCCCTGACTGCCCCCAGAACTGGGCAGGAGGGTCTCGTGGGCCACCGTAGTGGGTGTCCACCCCGCCCCTAAGAGCCAGAGGGACCTGCCGGGGGGGCGAGGTGGGGAGACCCAGTGGTGCTTACCTGGGGCAGCTCCCAGGAAGCATCCGGCAGGTCCCTCTGGCTCCTAGGGGCAGGGGAGCGTAGCTGGGGGGGAGTAGGGGCAGCAGCTGCTCCCCCCACTGATTACATCAAAAGTGGCACCTTAGGCACCGACTCTGTGGGTGCTCCAGGGTTGGAGCACCCAGAGGGAAAATTTGGTGGGTGCAGAGCACCCACCAGCAGCTCCCCGCCCCGCGCCCGGCCCCAGCTCACCTCTGCTCTGCCTCCACCTCCTCCTCCTCTCCTGAACGTGCCGCCCCGCTCTGCTTCTCTGCCCCCCTCCCCCACAGCTTCCTGTGAATCAGCAGGAAGCCTGGGAAGGCTGAGAAGCAGGTGGTGGCTTCGCGCTCAGGCCCAGAGAGGCGGAGGTGAGCTGGGGCGGGGAGCAGTTCCCCTGCGTGCCCCCCCCCCCCCCGGGGTTACCTGCTGCGGCACGGGTGGCCCTCCTCGCACCCCCCCGCCCCAGCTCCCCTCCGCCTCCCTGGGCCTGAGTGTGAAGCCGCCGCCTGCTTCTCAGCCCTCCCTGGCTTCCCGCGCGAACAGCTGATTCGCGGGAAGCCGGGGGAGGGGGTGGAGAAGCAGAGCGGGGCGGTGCCTTCAGGGGAGGAGGCAGAGGCAGAGCGGAGGTGAGCTGGGGCGGGGCGGGGAGCTGCCAGTGGGTGCTCTGCACCCATCAAATTTTTCCCGTGGGTGCTCCAGCCCCAGAGCACCTACGGAGTCAGTGCCTAAGGCACCACTTTTGGCTGGTTGTTACCTTTAGAAGCCCTTTTAGAACCGGTTGTCCCTCGGGGGACAACCGGTTCTAAAAGGGCTTCTCAATTTAACAACCCGTTCTAGCAAACAGGTGCAAACTGGCTCCAGCTCACCACTACCTCCCACCCATCATAACCCCCTTAAACATAACCTACATTGCTTGTCCAGTAATCAGTGGGACCGCTTGTGCAATAAGGTTCAAATCAGTTTGAGTCAGGGTAGCAGAATCTGGCGGAAAGTAAATTAGTTACATCACACTTTATAATAGGCAACGAAGGGGAATAAAGAAACCATAGCTGTTGTCAGAGTCTTTTCTCCTGGTTTATTCACACCAGACTCCCCACATAACTACAAACATCAGCAAAAAAAATCTGCATAGCAGCTGGAATATACGGTAGTCACCAAAATTTGTTTAGGGTGTGTCATGGAATGAGGCAATGGGAACAGCGGAAAAAGTACTAAGGAAACGCTGAGTGTATCACAGATACAAACTGAATCAGATGGTAGCTATAGAAATGTACGTAAAACTACTAGGATACCCAGGTCATTAAACAAATACCAAGTGATTATTAAAAAAACATTTATTGAGGAACAGCCAAGGAATATTTATTTTTTAGGTAGTTGATAATCCCTAATAAAGTCTTCTAATAATTCATAGGTATTGAATTATCTGCCTTTTATTACATCTTAATTAAATGCATATATAAGATGCTTAATTTAGTGTTCCTTGTAATTGCTGGATACTTTCACCTTTGTGGCAAGTGGAGAGAACTTGATCAGCATCTGCTGCTTCTCTAAGGCTGTTCCTCCAATTAATTTAATGTCTGGAAGCAGTGGGGAGCTTTTTCTTATACAAATTAAAGCTGTGGTATCACCACAAACATTTGTTCACATTGCTTATACTTTGGGCCCCTTGTGTTCATTGTAAATGTAATCCTATTTAGTGCTTGTCATCTTCACAATGCTTTAAAGACAACTAGTTAAACAAGAGGTGTGATACAGTGGTTACAGAGCAGGACGGGGCATCAGGATTTCTGGGTTTTAGTCCCACCTCTGACTCACTAAATTCTGCTTTCCTAGGCTACTTGCAGAGTAATACAACATGCTATTTGACCTCAGCAAAGGTGGTAGAATCTCACTCTATCTGACCTTAGGCAAGTAATTTAATGTCTCTGGGTTGAATCCATCAGGGCATTTGTGGCCCCCTGTGGAATTCCCCCAATGTAAGGGGACGGGAAATGCTTTTTTCCCATTAAAATTTTTGATTAAAACAAAACTGTTTTTGTCAAAACATATCTTTTGAAAGTGTCCAGGTTTTAGTGTTTAAAAAAAAAAAAAAGCCTGAAAATTTGCCAGACACCAAAAAAAAGTCAGATTTTATGCACACAATTTATGCACACAATATACACAATTGATGACTGTAGACATTTTCCACAAAAATGACCATTTTGTCAAAAGAACAGTGTGACGTTGCACTCCATATGTTTTAGGGAAATATGCTATTGAGTATGAATATAATGTAACTGGAATATGCTTCATGCAAAAGGTCTCTTGTAAGGTATCATTACAAAGCTTATGATCTACGGAGTGTGGTTATCCTATTTGTTTGCATGTATTATTTCTATGTTAGGAGAATAAGATAAAAAGTTGTATTACTGATGTAAACATGTTAAGTGGAAGCCATTAAGGGTGCTTCAGAATCCATGAACTGTGAATGGGTTTGTTTACCTGCAAGCCTTCCTGCGGACCTGTCTTCCAGCTCCTAGGCTATGAAGGAGGAGATCTTACAGTGACATGTGATCATGTCATCTGAACTGGAATCCATCTTAAACCTAAAAAGAAAAGGAGTACTTGTGGCACCTTAGAGACTAACCAATTTATTTGAGCATAAGCTTTCGTGAGCTACAGCTCACTTCATCGGATGCATACTGTGGAAAGTGTAAAAGATCTTTTTATATACACACAAAGCATGAAAAAATACCTCCTCCCACCCCACTCTCCTGCTGGTAATAGCTTATCTAAAGTGATCAATCTCCTTACAATGTGTATGATAATCAAGTTGGGCCATTTCCAGCACAAATCCAAGTTTTCTCAAACCCCCCCCCCCCCAACACACACACAAACCTTCTCTCCTGCTGATAATAGCTTATCTAAAGTGACCACCCTCCTTACAATGTGTATGATAATCAAGGTGGGCCATTTCCAGCAGAAATCCAGGGTTTAACAAGAACGTCTGAAGGGGAGGGGTAGGAAAAAACAAGGGAAAATAGGTTACCTTGCATAATGACTTAGCCACTTCCAGTCTCTATTCAAGCCTAAGTTAATTGTATCCAATTTGCAAATGAATTCCAATTCAACAGTTTCTCGCTGGAGTCTGGATTTGAAGTTTTTTTGTTGTAATATAGCAACTTTCATGTCTGTAATCGCGTGACCAGAGAGATTGAAGTGTTCTCTGACTGGTTTATGAATGTTATAATTCTTGACATCTGATTTGTGTCCATTTATTCTTTTATGTAGAGACTGTCCAGTTTGACCAATGTACATGGCAGAGGGGCATTGCTGGCACTTGATGGCATATATCACATTGGTGGATGTGCAGGTGAACGAGCCTCTGATAGTGTGGCTGACGTTATTAGGCCCTGTGATGGTGTCCCCTGAATAGATACGTGGGCACAGTTGGCAATGGGCTTTGTTGCAAGGATAGGTTCCTGGGTTAGTGGTTCTGTTGTGTGGTATGTGGTTGCTGGTGAGTATTTGCTTCAGGTTGGGCGGCTGTCTGTAGGCAAGGACTGGCCTGTCTCCCAAGATTTGTGAGAGTGTTGGGTCATCCTTCAGGATAGGTTGTAGATCCTTAATAATGTGTTGGAGGGGTTTTAGTTGGGGGCTGAAGGTGACGGCTAGTGGCGTTCTGTTATTTTCTTTGTTAGGCCTGTCCTGTAGTAGGTGACTTCTGGGAACTCTTCTGGCTCTATCAATCTGTTTCTTCACTTCCGCAGGTGGGTATTGTAGTTGTAAGAATGCTTGATAGAGATCTTGTAGGTGTTTGTCTCTGTCTGAGGGGTTGGAGCAAGTGTGGTTGTATCGCAGAGCTTGGCTGTAGACGATGGATCGTGTGGTGTGGTCAGGGTGAAAGCTGGAGGCATGTAGGTAGGAATAGCGTTCAGTAGGTTTCCGGTATAGGGTGGTGTTTATGTGACCATCGTTTATTAGCACTGTAGTGTCCAGGAAGTGGATCTCTTGTGTGGACTGGACCAGGCTGAGGTTGATGGTGGGATGGAAATTGTTGAAATCATGGTGGAATTCCTCAAGGGCTTCTTTTCCATGGGTCCAGATGATGAAGATGTCATCAATATAGCGCAAGTAGAGTAGGGGCGTTAGGGGACGAGAGCTGAGGAAGCGTTGTTCTAAGTCAGCCATAAAAATGTTGGCATACTGTGGGGCCATGCGGGTACCCATAGCAGTGCCGCTGATCTGAAGGTATACATTGTCCCCAAATGTAAAATAGTTATGGGTAAGGACAAAGTCACAAAGTTCAGCCACCAGGTTAGCCATGACATTATCGAGGATAGTGTTCTTGACGGCTTGTAGTCCATCTTTGTGTGGAATGTTGGTGTAGAGGGCTTCTACATCCATAGTGGCCAGGATGTCGTTATCAGGAAGATCACCGATGGATTGTAGTTTCCTCAGGAAGTCAGTGGTGTCTCGAAGGTAGCTGGGAGTGCTGGTAGCGTAGGGCCTGAGGAGGGAGTCTACATAGCCAGACAATCCTGCTGTCAGGGTGCCAATGCCTGAGATGATGGGGCACCCAGGATTTCCAGGTTTATGGATCTTGGGTAGTAGATAGAATATCCCTGGTCGGGGTTCCAGGGGTGTGTCTGTGGCCTCCAGCTTTCACCCTGACCACACCATACGATCCATCGTCTACAGCCAAGCTCTGCGATACAACCACATTTGCTCCAACCCCTCAGACAGAGACAAACACTTACAAGATCTCTATCAAGCATTCTTACAACTACAATAGTTGTACAATTCATTTGCAAATTGGATACAATTAACTTAGGCTTGAATAGAGACTGGGAGTGGCTAAGTCATTATGCAAGGTAACCTATTTCCCCTTGTTTTTTCCTACCCCACCCGCCTCCTCAGATGTTCTTCTTAAACCCTGGATTTGTGCTGGAAATGGCCCACCTTGATTATCATACACATTGTAAGGAGAGTGGTCACTTTAGATAAGCTATTACCAGCAGGAGAGTGGGTTTGTGTGTATGTGTGTGTGTGGGGTGGGTGAGAAAACCTGGATTTGTGCTGGAAATGGCCCAACTTGATTATCATGCACATTGTAAGGAGAGTGATCACTTTAGATAAGCTATTACCAGCAGGAGAGTGGGGTGGGAGGAGGTATTTTTTCATGCTTTGTGTGTATATGAAAAGATCTTCTACACTTTCCACAGTATGCATCCGATGAAGTGAGCTGTAGCTCACGAAAGCTTATGCTCAAATAAATTGGTTAGTCTCTAAGGTGCCACAAGTACTCCTTTTCTTTTTGCGAATACAGACTAACATGGCTGTTACACTGAAACCCATCTTAAACCTGGGGCTTTTCCATTGAGAAGGAGGGGTAGGGATCCAGAGAGACAAAAGATTCCTGCCTTGTGCCAAAGTTATAAAAGGGGGTGGAACAGAACAAAGGGGGCAGCCAGTCATGAGAAATCCCCTAGTTACCACCGGAGCTGGAACTGACGAGGACTGTACCAGGGGAAGGGATTGGGCCCAGACCTAGAAGGAGTTTAGTCGGTGAAAGAAGCTTACTGGAACATCTCTGAGGGTGAGATTTACCTGTATTCAGTTTCTTAAATGTATTAGGCTTAGATTTGCATGTTTTGTTTTATTTTGCTTGGTAACTTACTTTGTTCTGTCTGTTATTACTTGAAACCACTTAAATCCTACTTTTTATACTTAATAAAATCACTTTTGTTTATTAACAAACCCAGAGTAAGTGATTAATACCTGGGGGAGCAAACAGCTGTGTATAGCTCTCTATCAGTATTATAGAGGGTGGACAGTTTATGAGTTTACCCTGTATAAGCTTTATACAGAGTAAAATGGATTTATTTGGGGTTTGGATCCCATTGGAAGCTGGGTGTCTGGGTGGTGGAGACAGGAGTACTTGCTGAGCTGTTTTCAGTTAAGTCTGCAGCTTTGGGGATGTGGTTCAGACCCTGTTGCAGCAGGCTAGTGTGTCTAGCTCAACAAGGCAGGGTTCTGGAGTACCAAGCAATCAAGGAAAATGGGCTCAGAAGTAGTTTCAGCACATCAGGTGACAGTCCCAAGGGGGTTTCTGTGACTGAACCCGTCACAAAGGGTTTTCCATCAAAAACCTTTTGACTAATTATTAATATTTTTTATTGTGTTAGGAAGCGACAATATGGCCAGCTCTCTACATGTCACAAAGTCAGTCACTGCCTTAGAGACCTTTCCCTCTAGACAAAAGACACAGATAAAACAGGACACACTAGGAGACTCTGAGGAAGATGTCATCTTTGGTGGGGAGGGGCAGGTTAATAGTTGGGTTCAGAGAAAAATTGATTGGCATGGACTAGTTCTCATCAGCCCCATGGAAGAAGTCATTCTTTAGTGGTGATTTGAATGATGGATTAGTGCAGAGGCATTGGAAGGTCATTTGGGGTGAAATTCTTGGGTCAGCACAAGACCTATGCTCCACTTAATTCCCACTTACCTTTGAGTGCTATATAGGCCTTGGGCTGGCCCTCTGCACAGGGTGAATTTCATCCTTCATATGTAGAGGCAGCGTGGAAGGAAGTATGAAGATGAGATTGGGAGAAGAAAACAATTGGGAGGTGAAGCTAGCATTGTTGATGGAGTGAGGTGTGATGCGTGTGCTAAGAAACAAGTAGGTGCTATACAGGTTCACAGTATGTATGCCTAACTGGAATTATATCTTGATACAGTAAGAGTATAAAAATGTTTCTTAGGTGAGAGCTAACAGTTTCCTTTCATGTACTGAGTGGGTTAATGTTACAAGCCTTTCTATTGAGACAGTAATATTAGATAACAGTAAGACCACACAAAAAATGTCCTAACATTTCTGAACATATAACCACTGCAGTTTCAATATGATCTGTTACATTTCAGTGAACAAACCACTACCTGTCCACAAACATGAGTGCACACAGTAAAATAAGACTCCCTGTAAGATTTTCTTTTTTAGATAACAAAAAATTGTGCATAGAAAAAGAGTGTCCTTATAAACAATGTTTCTCTTTTCTGAAAAACCTCTGTTAAGGGTGATTTGAAAACTGTCCTTAGGCTTTCCATCTTTAATTGGAAAAATTTATGAGTGTCCCCACAGGCCTTTCTAGCTGTCACCAGTGAAAACCAGAAGCTCACTCCTGGAAGTAAAAGCATTTACTCTGGCCACAGAGGCTCTAGCATACCCCCTTCGTGCCAACTACCAACTGAATGCCAGCACAATATGCCACAAGTGAGCTTAAAAGTGCTGCTGTATAAGCTTTGGCCAACATACACATTACTTAAGAGAACCTGGACTGAAGAGAGAAACTGGTCCATTTCAGATTTCCCTTGTTGCTTCCATTGCCCAATTCAAATGTAAAGGAGAAGATGCGAGTGATGTAGTATATGGATCCACTAAAGCTATAGTTCACTCTGGAGTAATTTTAAGCAAGATTCATAGACTTATTGATGAGCTCTGTTTTGGCTACCAGTGCACTTCCCAAGCTGAGCCAAGTACTATAAGAAAACTACGTTTCAAGGTTTATCATGCAGGTGTCAAAGCATGTTACCAATTTAATTCAGACTGATAAAAACAATCAGTGTTGTCAGCTCTCATTATTTTATCAGGCGTCTCATGACATTTTTTGCATTTCTTGAACCTCAGCTGCTAGAATCATGTGATTACTTGAGAATATCAGAATTAAAAAAAAAGTTTCTGGACTTTGTGCTTGTGGAGAAGAAAATTGAAAGCATGACCTGAGTGTATCCTAAAGGCTCAGAGGCCAGAAGGCAAAGAAAAAGAATGCAACTTTAATTATTTTTTTTCAATTTTTCATGGGTTTTAAGCTAATCTTGTGACATTTGGGGGGGCCTGTTTATGATTTCAAAATACTGGAATTTCAAAAATGAAATTTAATATTTTAAACTAGCTCTAGAAAATAATGAAAGCAGTTAATAAATTGCAAGATTCATATGACTACATGGTGTTAAATTGACTGGGGTAATAAAATAGATTGATAGTGGAGTTTTAATGGGCACATTTTAAAAACATGTATTTTTAATTTATGCAAAAATGTAAGAATAAGTGCCAGAATTGGGGAAAAATAAACAAACATTGAAAACTGGAAAACCTAACTACAATGCCATTTCTGTACAGGGCAGCTTTGGTACTTCACTCAGGGAATTCATATGTGCAGCAGTGCCCGACAAAACCTGGCCATTTGTTTGGCCTGGTCTACACTACGAGTTGAGGTCGAATTTAGCATCATTATCTTGATTTAACCCTGCACCCGTCCACATGACGAAGCCCTTTTTTTCGACTTAAAAGGGCTCTTAAAATCGATTTCTTTACTCCACCCCCGACGAGGGGATTAGCGCTGAAATCGGCCTTGCCGGGTTGAATTTGGGGTATTGTGGACACAATTCGACGTTATTGGCCTCCGGGAGCTATCTCAGAGTGCTCAGTTGTGACTGCTCTGGACAGTGCTCTCAACTCAGATGCACTGGCCAGGTAGACAGGAAAAAGCCTGCGAACATTTGAATCTCGTTTCCTGTTTGGCCAGTGTGGTGAGCTCACCTGCACAGGTCACCATGCAGAGCTCATCATCACAGGAGACCATGCAGTCCCAGAATTGCCGAAGAGCTCCAGCATGGACCGAACAGGAGGTACGGGATCTGATCGCTGTATGGGGAGACTAATCTGTGCTAGCAGAACTCAGTTCGAAAAGACGAAATGCCAAAATATTTGAAAAAATCTCCAATGGCATGAAGGACAGAGGCTATAACAGGGACCTGCAGCAGTGCCACATGAAAATTAAGGAGCTCAGGCAAGCCTACCAAAAAAACAGAGAGCTAAAAGGCCGCTCCTGTTCAGAGCCCCAGACATGCTGCTTCTGTGATGAGCTGTTTTAGGGGTGCAGCCACCACTATCCCAACCCTGTGCTTTGACTCTGTCCAAGGAGTGGGAGGCAACATGGAAGCAGATTTTGGGGATGAGGAAGATGAGGAGGAGGAGAAGGTTGAAGCACAGCAAGTAAGTGGAGAAACTGTTTTCCCCGACAGCCAGGAACTGTTTCTCACCCTGGATCTAGTACCATCCCAACCCACTGAAGGCGGGCTCCCGGACCTAGAAGGCGGAGAAGGGACCTCTGGTGAGTGTACCTTTGCAAATATTATACATGGTTTAAAAGCAAGCATGTTTAATGATTAATTTGCCCTGGCATTCGTGGCCAGTACAGCTACTGGAAAAGTCTGTCATGTGTCTGGGGATGGAGCGGAAATCCTCCAGGGACATCTCCATAAAGCTCTCCTGGATGTACTCCCAAAGCCTTTGCAAAAGGTTTCTGGGGAGGGCAGCCTTATTCCATCCTCCATGGTAGGACACTTTACCACGCCAGGCCAGTAGCATGTAGTTGGGAATCATTGCAGAACAAAGCATTGCAGCTTATGGTCCCAGTGTTTGCTGGCATTCAAACAACATCCGTTCTTTATATCTCTGTGTTACCCTCAGGAGAGTGATTATCATTCATGGTCACCTGGTTGAAATAGGGTGGTTTTAGTAAGCGGACATTCAGAGGTGCCCAGTCCTGCTCAGCTGTTTGCCTGTGGCTGAAAAGAAATCTTCCCCGCTGTTAGCCACATGGTGGGGGGAGGGGTGAAGTCATCATCCCAGAGCATTGGGTGTGTGTGTTGGGGGGGGGGGCGGGGGGGTTAACTGGGTTTCTGCTGCATGTGAACCCGGAAACTGCAGCCCCTCCTTTTAAATTGCCAACCCATTTTTAATGGCCAACCCAATGGCTACTTCGTATGGGAAATGAGGGCACTGCTGTTTGAAACCATTCCCACACGTTATGAAGGTTAAAGAAGCCAAAAGACTGTGGCTTACCATGGCTGCTTGCAAGCTGAATTCTGCTGCCCAGCCCTGCGTGAGTGATCTCTCACACCAAACCAGCATAACCTCAATAAGAGGCAAAATACGACCTTGTAATGAAAGCACATGTGCTATGTAATGTTAACAGCAAGGTTTACCGTGAAAGGGTGTACCCATTGTTCCATAAAATGGGTCTTTTTAACTACCAGTCTCCCTTTTTTGCCCTCCACCAGGTGCATATGTTTCTCCTTCCCAGAGGCTAGCGAAGATTAGAAGGTGAAAAAAACGCACTTGTGATGAAATGTTCTCTGACCTCATGCTGTCCTCCCACACTGACAGAGCACAGCAAAATACGTGGAGGCAGACAATCGCAGAGTGCAGTAAAACACAATATGACCGCGAGGAGAGGTGGCGGGCTGAAGATAGTAGGTGGCGTCAGCTTGCTGAAAGAAGGCAGGAGTCAATGCTCAGGCTGCTGGAGGATCAAACTCATATGCTCCAGCATATGGTTGAGCTGCAGGAAAGGCAGCAGGAGCACGGACCACTGCTACAGCCCCTTGCGTAACCAACCGCCCTCCTCCCCAAGTTCCATAGCCTCCTCACCCAGAAGCCCAAGAATGCGGTGGGGGGGCCTCTGGCCACCCAGCCACTCCACTCCAGGAGATTGCCCAAACAACAGAACGCTGGCATTCAATAAGTATTAAAGTTTTAAAGTGCTATGTGGTCTTGTCCTTCCCTCCTCCACCACCCCTCCCGGGCTACCTTGGCAGCTATCCCTATTTGTGTGATGAATAAATAAAGAATGCATGAATGTGAAGCAACAATGACTTCATTGCCTCTGCAAGCAGTGATCGAAGGTGGGAGAGGAGGGTGCTTAGCTTACAGGAAAGTAGAGTGAAACCTGGGTAGGGGGGGTGTTCCATCAAGGAGAAACAAACAGAACTTTCACACCGTAGCCTGGCCAGTCATGAAACTGGTTTTCAAAGCTTCTCTGATGCGCACCGCGCCCTCCTGTGCTCTTCTAACCGCCCTGGTGTCTGGCTGCGCGTAATCAGCAGCCAGGCGATTTGCCTCAACCTCCCACCCCACTATAAACATCTCCCCCTTACTCTCACAGATATTGTGGAGTGCACAGCAAGCAGTAATAACAATGCGAATATTGGTTTTGCTGAGGTCTAACCGAGACAGTAAACTGCGCCAGCGCGCTTTTAAATGCCCAAATGCACATTCTACCACCATTCTGCACTTGCTCAGCCTGTAGTTGAACAGCTCCTGACTACTGTCCAGGCTGCCTGTGTATGGCTTCATGAGCCATGGCATTAAGGGGTAGGCTGGTCCCCCAAGGATAACTATAGGCATTTCAACGTCCCCAACGGTTATTTTCTGGTCTGGAAAGTAAGTCCTTTGCTGCAGCTGTTCAAACAGACCAGAGTTCCTGAAGATGCGAGCGTCATGTACCTTTCCCGGCCATCCCATGTTGATGTTGGTGAAATGTCCCTTGTGATCCACCAGTGCTTGCAGTACCATTGAAAAGTACCCCTTGCGGTTTATGTACTAGCTGCCTTGGTGCTCCGGTGCCAAGACAAGGATATGGGTTCCGTCTATCGCCGCACCATAGTTAGGGAATCCCATTACAGCAAAGCCATCCATTATGACCTGAACATTTCCCAGGGTCACTACCCTTGATATCAGCAGATCTTTGATTGCATTGGCTACTTGCATCACAGGAGCCCCCCACAGTAGATTTGCTCACTCCAAATTGATTCCCGACTGACCGGTAGCTGTCTGGTGTTGCAAGCTTCCACAGGGCTATCGCCACTTGCTTCTCAACTGTGAGGGCTACTCTGATCTTGGTATTCTTGCGCTTCAGGGCAGGGGAAAGCAAGTCACAAAGTTCCATGAAAGTGCCCTTACGCATGCGAAAGTTTCGCAGCCACTGGGAATTGTCCCAGACCTGCAACACTGTATGGTCCCACCACTCTGTGCTTGTTTCCCAGGCGCGAAATCAGCGTTCCACGCCATGAACCTGCCCAATTGACACCATGATGTGCACATTGCAGGGGCCCATACTTTGTGAGAAGTCTATGTCCATGTCCTCATCATTCTCGTCACAGTGCTGCAGTCGCCTCCTCCTCGCCTGGTTTCACTTTTCTTGCAGGTTATGGTTCTGCATATCCTGCTGCATAATGCACACGGTGTTTATAGTGCTCATAATTGCTGCAGTGATCTGAGCGGGCTCCATGTTCCCAGTGCTATGGCGTCTGCACTGAAAAAAGGAGCAAAATGATTGTCTGCCATTGCTCTGATGGAGGGAGGGGAGACTGACAACATGGCTTACAGGGTTGGCTTACAGGGAATTAAAATCAACAAAGGGGGTGGCTTCAAGGTTTCAAGGAGAAACAGAATGGCCCCCTCAAGGTTAGAACCCAAACCCCTGGGTTTAGCAGGCTGTTGATTTCATGGAGGGAGGGAGGAAGGGGGGAGAAAATGAATACAAAACAAATCTGGTCTATTTCTTGTTTTGATCCACTTCGTCTATCTTTATACATCTTGCTGGCAGCAGATGGTGCAGTACGACTGCTGGCCATCGTCATCTCCTGGGTGCTCGGCAGAAGATGGTGCAGTATGACGCTTGGCCATCGTCGTCTCCTGGCTGCTCATTAGAAGACGGTGCAGTAGGACTGTCAGCAGGACTGAATCGCCATGAGATGAAACTTAAAAGGGAAATGACCTGGCTGAGTCACTCCCACGTTTGCCCAGGCACTCCTGACCGACTTCACTGAGGTCAGCTAAATGAGCACCCTGGCGTACGGCGACAATGGCTACCAGTCATACTGCACTGTCTGCTGCCAAAAGGCAATGAGCTGCTGCTGTGTAGCAATGCAGTACCATGTCTGCCAGCACCCAGGAGACATACGGTGATGGTGAGCTGAGCGGGCTCTATGCTTCCCGTGGTATGGCGTCTGCACGGGTAACCCAGGAAAAAAGGCATGAAACGATTGTCTGCCATTGCTTTCACAAAGGGAGGGATGGAGGGAGGAAGGGAAGGGGGGGCCTGACGATATGTACCCAGAACCACCCACGACAATGTTTTTGCCCCATCAGGCATTGGGATTTCTACCCAGAATTTAAATGGGTGGCGGAGACTGCGGGAACTGTGGGATACCCACAGTGGAATGCTCCGGAAGTCGAAGGTTGCCTCAGTACTGTGGACGCACTCCGCCGGCTAAATGCCAACTAAATGCACTTCGAGCATTTGTGTGGGGACACACACAATCGCCTGTATAAAAACGCTTTCTACAAAACCGACTTCTATAAATTCGACCTAATTTTGTAGTGTAGACATAGCCTTTCACATATCCAGTGCACTTTGTAAATAGTGGCACAATGATGTACATCTCCTTTCAAGGCTAATGCTCTTGACTTAAAACAAGGTAACAGTGAAAAAGAAAGAGGAGGAAAGACAATTGACTGTTGGCTCTCTACAAGAAGGGATAAAAAACACAAATATTGGTTACCAAGTATAACTCAGTATTTATTATTACAAAAGCACCCAAAGAATGGTTTATTGAAAACTTCTGCAAAATTCAGCTATTTAGCCAAACCTGTGGTCTAATAAGCCTAGAGAGAGAGATGGTGTAAAGGTCTGTGTACTGGCCTATATTATAATTGTCTCACCGTCTTCAGTGGACTTACTCATGTTCAAAGTTAGCATGTGCGTGTTTGCAAACTGAGGGCTTAAAGATGAACTGTAAAGGGAGTGAGTTTGCTTTCTCTACGATATATAAAGAAGTCCTGAAAGTTTCGCTCCCCGACTTGTTTTTTACATTAAAAATTCAGGTCTCAGGTAACATTTTTAAAAGCACCTAAATAACATAAGAGCCTAAGTCCCATTTATTTTCAATTTTGAAAATGGAATTTAGTCCCATTGGTACTTTTGACAATTTTACTCCTGGTGTAGTATATTTTTCTTGGAAGACTATGGACGACCAAAAAATAGGAAGTTGAGAACATCATAGATACCATGGCAGTGACATCTAATAAATCGGGGAAATGGATTTTATTCAGACTATTTAAACTTTGCTTTTGATTTGCTTTGGTTAACATTTATCTCCAGTAACTCAAATGCCTGATCAGCAGCTGGAAGAACAGTTCTTTTGGGAATGATTCAGCATCTCCATCACTTCTATTAAATGCTCTGAGAGAGCTCTCAAATCATACCTTTGGATCCTCCCAGAGAGGCCACCAACAAAACAAGGAAGAGAAGACTGGGTATTCCTGATATTTCTAATGGCAAAACAAACAAACAAACAAACAAAAAAACCCCACCAGTTAAAAACAAACAAACAAAAAAACGTTCAGGCCTTGTTTTACATACCATAGAGGAGCCAAAAAAGATATAAGCTATTTTTTTCCTTTTCAGGCACATTTAATTTCTCTCAGTTTCTTTCCTCACTGTAACATGGGGATAATATTTACTTGCCTACTGTGCAGCGGGCAATCCATATGCCAGCTTTTGCCAAGACTGCAGGTGTTAACTAAGAACGGACAGACTCATAGCTGGAGACCAGACCAGTTCACCTGTATGTTCGTTTTGCTCAAAATAGGTATTAGTCTTAGAAGAATGTATTTAGTGTTTAGACTCTATGAAATGCTTGCAAGTTGTTGTATACGTTAATTTCACTTGTAATGCCTGTATGCCACGCTAAAAAGAAATATGTAAGTTTTGCTTTATACCTTTGAAAATGTTTGCTCTGAACCTGTGACCCCAGGTATGGGAATTACCCCCCTGCACATCCAGTGGACCATTATAAGACAAAAGCATTGTTAATTCCCCATCCACCCATGGAGAAGTACATGCAGAATGCCTCGTCCCATCGCTTTGGATGCTGGAAGAGGGGGAAAAAATAGTTGTTGTGAAGATTTTTCATCTCTTTGCTATTTGAACGCTTGCAGGGCCAGAGAAACCAAACTGAAGCCTGAGAACCTCAGAGGCTACCTCCTGGAGTCTGCCCTGAAAGTCACTTTGAATTGACAGATCTCTACAGCTCTGTCACTCTTAGGATTTAGATGGTAACTCATTTGTGTATATATGTTTGCTGGCTTTAACCTTTAAATAATTCTCATTTCTTTTTCCCAGTTAATAAACCTTTATATAATTTATTATAAGATTGGCTACAGATGTTGTCTTTGGAGAAAGCTCTAGGGTACCAATTGAACTGGGGTGAGTGACAGCTCTCTTGGGCCTGGGACCAACCTGATGTGGTGTGATTTTTGTTTTAAATGACCATTATCACTACGTTCACTTTGTCTGGATGGCAAGATAGACTGGAGAGTGTCTAAGGGGACTGTCTGTGACTCCATGATAAGACTGGGATAGAGATCCAGGACTTCACATCTGTTATGGGCTTGGTGAAATCTAATTATAGAACATACCACCATCTTGGGGTCTCTGCCCTGTTTTTGATAGTCTGCCTTGAGGTAGGCAGTCATGGTCGTGAGCCACTCCAGACAGTGTGACACCTACCACATAGGAGTTTTTTAAGCAATAGTTAATTTTTGTGAAGTGCTTTGAAGGTTAAAATTGTTTGGGTCTGAAAATGTAATGAGAACAGGCTTTCTCATGAGATTTCTAGCACAGCCTAGTTCTGGTCTTAGAAATGTCGAGATTCTAGTGTGTGGTATATCAGTAATTCTGCTTCCGATCCCAGCCCAAAACTGGAAGGGAAAATGTATGGGGGGAAAAGATTAAAAGTGAAGCGACTTTAAACAGGCTGAGAAGGCTGACTTCAGGTTTTGGGTGTAGTTTCAGGTTGTTCCGTATTTTATCTGAACCAGTTCTCCAGTCCCTGCTTTCAACTGTATTCAGACATTCCTGGGTGTGGTCACTTGTCTTTCAAAAAACTATGAGTGGGCAAAAGCTGCCCACTACATACTGCTCTTGAGGTGTATATTTAACATTGCTGTCACACGTACCCTCAGAGAAATACTCTGTGTTACACGGTCACTGGCTTCTTTCTTTATCTGTTACCGTACCTGGCACTGTGTTTTCTGTAGTTTAATACAAAGTGTGTAATGCAACTCCATTTACCAACAGGAATCTCTGAGCGTATTATACAGTACAGTGCAGTCTTTGGCAGAACAGCATGTTGCTCAGAGGAGCTGGTAGGTGGGTCTAAAGTAGTTTACTGGAAGAGTAAGACAATTAACCCTTATCACAGGGAAGATGTTGTAGATTATACTACACTGACTCGGTACTTTTGATTTTGTGGTTGTTTTTCCCCCCAAATCTATTCAGACGGCTTTTCTGGCAATGAATCTTACTTTCATCCGTGGATTATTTTTTTTGTTATGTCAGGCGATAATTTCAAGTCACGTACCATATGGGTGCAGGTAGGTATTTGGCTTTGACCCAGTTGCTTTTATCTGGTTTCTCAAGATCTTTTGCTTATCATGGTGTGTAAGAGATGGCAATTTTCCAGTCATGTATGTGTCTAAATCTGATAATTTGGTAGCTTGTTAGCAACAGGCAGACTAGCTTGGCTTCAAAATATACAGCTTCTGCCTCTTTAACTCCGTGAAGGTTTGTAACATATAGAAAACATTCCCAATAAATTGTGATAACCCTCTGCTGTCTCTCAAAGTATAAACTGAAAATGAAAAATAGTTTAAAAGCAGTTAAACAAACTTAGTTGATGCTCAAACATTTTTGAGCATCAAGGTTTGGTCTAACCCCCTGCCAAGATGCAGGATTCAGGCCAGGTCAGGATACCAGGGGGGCACAGGGAGGAGACAAACTGGAGATCAGAACCACAAGTCAAACGTCAGGAGCCAAGCCAGGTCAGGATGCCAGGATATCAAGGGGAGTGCGAATGGGTGGCACATGGTATGCAGTCCAGAGCAGCATGGATGCCGGTTGTTCAGACAGCTTTCTGTTCCTATTGCTGGCTTAAGTAGGGCCAGTGGACCAATCAGCTGCTCTGGGACTCCACCAATAAGACATCAGGGGCAGAGCCTCATACTGGGGCTGGCCTTTGGGGGTCCTGGGACAACAGTTGTCAGTAGGCTGTCAAATGGAGGATTAAAGCATGGTTGCTCCTGTGGACCCAGACTCAAGTTGAAGCCCATGGGCTCACAGCAGAAAATTGGGCATGTTCTTATTTGTTCAGATGGGCTGATGCTGGAAAACCAGATCTGAACCTCCCTCTCTCTAAGTCTTGGGAAGTTTTGATATGGATCCAAATGTCTTGATTCCCACTTGTCTCCCTAATGGGCAGAACTGGAACCTCAAACCCAAACACCCATGAACTTTGTGGAACTTTGGATTCAGATTCAAATTCAAATTCAGGATTGTTTGAGTTCTATGTGTGCATTCAAACTTTATTTTCAGGATACATAATTTGAATATTCTATGCCCAGTGCCTCATAATTTATGCCTGTAATCCATATTTAGTGTCATTAGCATAGTTGGTCTATTCACAGCTGCACTACACAGGCTTACACTAAAGTAATATCAGAGAGATAACGTGGGGGAGGTAATCAACTTCTGTTGATGAGAGAGACAAGCTTGCAAGCTTACATGGAGCTCTTCGGAGCTCGAAAGCGTGTCTTCCTCACAAACAGAAGTTGGTCCAATACAAGGTATTACCTCAACCACCTTGTGTCTCTAATATCCTGGGACTGACATGGCTACAACAGTGCATACAACTAAAGCAGTACCACAGATTAGAAGTTTTAAAGTTATCTAGAGGTGCTACTGAAATGCTAGATGTTGACTCTTTTTTTTTTATTCTAATATAGAACTTGCAAACATCCCTTACATTAAAGGGTAGGCACAAGAACACTAGACAGACGTCAGAAGCATGAACAGCTAATTACGATATGCTCCTCACTACTAAAAATAAAATGCAGGAAGAGTTCTTGGTGACTCACAGTGCACAGGAGTATTCTGACAAAAGTGTCATAACAGCAGAATGATATACAGGAAACCAAGAACACTTTTAGTTATGGTCAAAAAAAAAATCTATAAAACCCTAACTAAACTTGAAAAGTTATCATTTTTTAAAAACTATGCTTATAGCATAACCCCCCCCCAATGCTTTTAGAACACACACACACACACAGATATTTATGTTGTGCATACAAAACTGATAGCTAAGCACTTTGTGAATAAAAATGGCAGTTATCCATATACCTGTCATAAATCAATGTAATGGTGTACATTCACTAAAGAGCGGTCCAAAACACTGCAGCAACCTTGCTGTAAGATGCAGTGCTTCGACCATTACTGCAGAATACTATATTACATTTTGCAATACATTTTTTGTAAAAGTGCCCCCACCCTATATGCACCCTATGTACGTAGACAAATACAGTATATGCTGTTAACTTACAAATGCCAACTCAATGTGAGTGTCTTGCACACCTAAGGCCAGATTTCCAAAAGCACAGAACCCATCTGGAGTCAGATTTTCAAGGGGGCTCAGATTCTGGTAAGGCTGTGTCCACAAAGCAGCTGGGAGTGAACCTGCCAGCCCAGGTACACAGACGGGCGCTAGCAGGGCTTGAGCTAACCCACTAAAAATAGCACTGTCGATGTTGTGGCTTGGGCTGCAGCTCGGACAGGTTTTTCAATACCTGGATAGATTTCAGTTAAGGAAACATGTTATGCTTCCTAAAATGTCCTTGTTTTTTTAGTTGCATATTTCCCTTTCTGATATGTATTACTGCTGTGTATTCTTTAAGTCTGCCTACTTGCTATGCTATGAGTGGTTGAATTTTAGTAACAAGTGAAGTGATCCTTGTGTTGTTGAGTTTGGGGATCTTTGGATGACTGGTGCTATATTCACATTAGTTATTATTAGGGCCCTGATTCAGGAAGGCACACTTATGCCTCGCTCTAAGCACATGAGTTAGTCCCATTGAAGTCCATGCGATTACTTGTGGTTTTTGAATTAGGCACACGCTTAAATATCTTGCTGAATCCGGGCCTGTATGTGGTGTCTCCCTCTTCCTCTTCTACTCCCCATTTATTATCAATGTTTCAAGTTCCACATAGCTGCCATGAAAAAAACATGTTCTTGCTTTCAATGAGAAATGATATTATCACATGCCCTTAGCAATTTTATTCTTTTTGCCATAAAGTTTATATAACAACATAACATGCCTCAACAGCATATTCTGGGCAAGGAATGGCATATTCTTGTTTTCAAAATAAAGCTGTGTGGGTGGAATTAGGTTATGTTGAACAATGATGAAAATATTCTGGATAATGGTGATAAACTTTTAGAACGATCAGTGGAGATATTCCCTCAGTTATGCAGTCCTTCATTTTATGTTACTACAAATATAGGAAACACATCAATATTTGTCCCAGCATCTTCAGGTATCATCATTGGATGAGATGAGTCAGTATTTCCTTTCAAATATCCATTTATTCAGGACTGTTCAAAAGAGCAATTAGTGACACGCCTGCCATGCT
The DNA here is from genome assembly GCF_965152235.1 of Eretmochelys imbricata. NCBI lineage: Eukaryota > Metazoa > Chordata > Testudines > Cheloniidae > Eretmochelys > Eretmochelys imbricata. The sequence continues at coordinate 158,341,785 of NC_135572.1, forward strand.
TACTTGACTAAAGTTATCTGCTTCTTCACTGTTCTGTGCAAATCAACAGATGGTGAACTGGACTCGTTTTCATTCAGCTCAGTGACGATAAGGGAAAGCATGCTCAGTTAGTGGAGCAGAGTAAGACTGAGCCTTGTTGTCTTCATTAACTCATTCATGCTCTAAATTTTAAAAAATGTTTGAATCATTTTAAGTAAAATTTCAGGGTCAGCACATTATTGGTTTCATGAAACTAAAAATACACTTATACCAGGCTCTGAGCTCTTCAAATGCAAGCTTCTTCCACCTTCCCAAAATAGATCTGACTCTCGAGTGTAATTCATTAGGTCAAAGCTGCACATCCAACACTAGTTATGAGTTTTTCTCTACATAACCTTTTCTCCCTCCCTCCCACCTCTTCTCCACTGACAAATTATTATAGGTAGGGCTGGTGGTACCCCCTATTCAGAGATTCAAAGGCCAGAAGGGACCATCATGATCATCTAATCTGACCTCCTGCCTAACACAGGCCATGGAACTTCCCCCATATAATTCCTAGAGCAGAGCTTTTAGAAAAACATCCAATCTTGATTTAAAAATTGTCAGTGATGGAGAACCCACCACAACCCTTGGTAAATTGTTCCAGTGATTAATTATTCTCACCATTAAAAATGTCCATCTTATTTCCAGTCTGAATTTGTCTATCTTTAACTTCCAGGCATTGGATTGAATGATACCTTTCTCTGCTAGATTGTTCCCCAGGTAGGTTCTTATAGACTGTAATCAAGTCACCCCTTAACCTTCTCTTTGCTGAGCTAAATAGATTGACCTCTTTGAGTCTGTCACTGTAAAGCATATTTTCAATCCTTCAGTCATTCTCATGGCTCTTCTCTGAGCCCTCTCCTATTGATCAACATTCTTCTTGAGTTGTGAACACCAGAACTGGACACAATATTCCAGCAACAGTCACACCAGTTTTCTTCATTATTTACAACTCCCCCAGTTTTTGTGTCATCTGCATGCTTTATCAGTCATGATTTTATGTTTTCTTCCTGGTCATTGATATATATGCTAAATGGCCTCAGGCCAAGAAATGATCCCTGCAGGACAGCCACTGGAAACACACCTACTTAATGATGATTTCTTATTTACAGCTACATTTTGCGACCTATCAGTCAGTCAGTTTTTAATCCTCTTAATGTGTGCAGTGGTATTTTATATTGTTCTAGTTTTTGACTCAAAATGTGCGGTACCAGGTCAAATGCTTCACAGAAATCTGAATATATTATGTCAGCACTATTATTTTTATCAACCACACTTGTAATCTCTTTAAAAAAAGATATTACGTTAATGGGACGGGATATCTTTACCAAACTCCGTATTATTCAGGCTGCTTGACACCCATTACAGACCCTGTTTTCAGTTTATAACTTTGCTATAACTGAGCTGAAATTTTCCTAACGGGGTGTCTGCCTGAGGCTGAATTCTTTTGGAAAATTTCACACAAAATAGTTCAGCTATTTGTGAGCACAAGGCTAGGGAAAAATACCCTTGTTTTGTCCATGTTAAAGCATTCTGCCAACCTTCTGGAACAGCTCTAGCACCCCATTGCTTTGGAGCAGGGGCTTGAAATTTGGCAGGGACAGTGGCCTTTGTGCCATGGATGTGACTTTTGCCATCATTAGGTGAAAATCCACCTTAATTTGGACAAGATATAATCCTTTGAAAAATCTCAGGTCATGCATGCTCAGTATAGACTTCCTCAAATCAAACATCAGTCAAGCTCCACTGGCCATTTTAGAGGGCTTTTTCCCCCCATGGCCTTTAGTAGGGCACTAAGGACTTTTTTATGTATTGGAATGCAAAGTAATCCCTTGCGTTCAGTTCATTTGCTGGGCGTATTCTCTGTGTTGGCAGTGGCAGGGAGCTGGTCTGATTTTTGAGGGCTCTGAAGTATTTGTTTTGTTTAGAAATGAATAAAATAGAGATACCTGCTCTTCCTGGTAGCCTGAAGTATTGAGTGTTTTCATATGTAACTCAGAGAAGAGCTGTTTATCTCCTGTATCATGACAAGAAGGGAAGGGGGAACTATACCTGAACACACTCAAATTAACTAGCTGGAGAAGGACAGCGCTCTATCCATTGCTCACCTCTCTTTCTTTCCAACTTGTTGCTTTAATGCCTTCCCTTGAGGCTCTCCTGCCAGTATGCTGTGGGAAGGCAGTCTTGCAAAGTAACCCCAAGAGAGTGCATGGGACGTGGTGGCTAAAATGAAAAGGAATATCAGACTCACTATGTACAGTATTCAGAGTAGCAGCCGTGTTAGTCTGTATCTGCAAAAAGAAAAGGGGTACCTTGTGGCACCTTAGAGACTAACACATTTATTTGAGCATAAGCTTTCATGAGCTACAGTGATGCATCCGATGAAGTGAGCTGCAGCTCACGAAAGCTTATGCTCAAATAAATGTGTTAGTCTCTAAGGTGCCACAAGTACTCCTTTTCTTTTTATGTACAGTACGTAACTGTTTGTTAGTTTTCCTGCTCACTGGGCATAACACTGTGGGTCAATATGTAACTCGGTATAATGATCCCAGATGACACTGAGAATGGGGAAGAAACATCCCACATATAATTCAAACTGTACAAAGCAGGAACAAAGAGGCTGGGTGAGTAACATGGGCTGAAATCCAAACTTGCCCAGTGCAGTTATTTTCATTCTGCTGAACCAAACCTGGAGGTTCAAATATATTGGTTAGCCTTCCACTCTTCTGTCCACATTTCTGGTTTCATCCGGATTTGGTAGCAGAGAGACCAGGAAGGAAGCTATTTTTGTGACATTCCCAAATCAGCCTGAACGAGGAAAGCACTGAAAATCTCATAAGAAAGCCTGTCCTCCTGTGATATCAGGCCCCAATTGTAGACTAAAGAGGTTTTTTTTATATTCCAAAAAAGACTTAACTTTTAGATACTTAATTGTAACAGAACTTCTGAACCCATTTCCAACAGCTGTGTGCAAATCCTAGCACACAGCTATTCTGTTGGTCCAGTTTCACTATACGTCCCCTTCCTTCACCCTTCCACCTGTCCCACATCTGTACATGCTTAATAATCAATTATCATTCCCCCATATCTAATCTAAGCCTTAAGGATTACTGTGGGCCAGATGGTGTAAACCTGCATAGCTCTACTGAAATCACTGAATTTGCCAGTTTATACTAGGTGAGGTTCTGGCCCTATGTATTTAACATACCATTACATTACTGTGTTAATTCCCCTCACCCCCATCCACACCTCTGAAACTCTAATTCAGGCCTTCGTCATCTCCCATCTTGACTACTGCAACCCCCTCTTCCCTGCCCCCCCTCAAACACATACATTGCCCTGTCCAATCCATCTTTTCAGATTATCTCCTTGGCTCATCTCTCTGACCACGTTACTTTCCCGCCCCCCCATTTTAAAACAGCACATTTCAAATTAAATTGTAAACTTTTCAGGGTAAGGGCTGTGTCTGCTTGTGTCTTTATGAGGTACCTGGCAGAATGGGCCTCTGTGCTGACTGGGGTCTTTGGATGCTGACACCCAGTATAAATAAATATAATAGTAGTAAGAAATTACTGTAAAAGCCATGGAAGCTAATTCTTAATGCATACCTCTAAATGTCATTAGAGGCACAGCAATGTAGTTTTGCTTTGGATTAGTGGAAAAATAAACTTTTGTAATTGTTTAAAGCTATTACATTTTCTTTATCATGCTCATGGTTTTATCTCAAGCCTCACACCATCCATGCTTTTTCTTAACGCCCAAGCCCCTGAATTTGTGTGATTCTTTAAAAAAATAAGTTTCTAGGCCTCATGGTTGCTGAGAGAAGCTAGAATATGTGAACCCTAAAGGCCAAGACATAGAGGACAAATAAAAAAAAGCCCCAGAAGTCATTTTTAAAAAAATTGTATGATTTTTAAGCAGTGTCATGATTTTTTAACACTGGGGTTTGGCAATACTGGACAAGCTCTGGGGTGTATTGCTCTTTCTGGTTTGTTTTCTTTCATCTAGGTTCCTAGTCTGGCCTCACAGCACACATTGGTTATTTTTTTTAAGGAATGGGTAGCAGAGAAGTTAGAAGGGAAAGGATAGACAGAGCATTCATGGTCTTCTAAGCAGTAAATATTTTCTAGGGAACACTATACACCACACACCTTTATGGGTAACCTTAGAAAGAAGATGGCTGAGTTTATGATAAAACTGTTGTCATATAAACGAGAATTTGATTCTTCCCCTCCACAAATAGGGTAACTGGGAAATAGAGGAAAAAATGAAGCAACCTGCCCTTTTAAAAGTAATTTTTGTAATGTCACTGTGTTTCCCTTTCCACACCCCCTGATAGTGTTTATCGTGTTTACAGGAAATGCCTTGAGTAATCTGTAAAGCGAAAGCAGCTTTCTGCCGGGTTGGGGCCTGCCTAATTGGAAAACACGGTGCTTTACTACTGGACTCCACTGTTTGCGTTAGCAATAGTTACAGCCACAGCAGTATTCCACTGTGGCTGCTTAGACTCAAAGAGCACAGGGGGGCAGAGGCAATGAGATAAGGCTGAGAAGGTGGTTGTGTACCGATTTCATTTCCAGTAACAAAACAAACATAAAAAGGAAAGGACATGTATAGTGTCCAGCAAATAGGAAAACTGAGAATTACTGTAAAGCCACAGGGTGAAATACGGGCCCCATTAAAGTCAATTGCAAAACCCCATTTGATTTCAGTGGGGCTGGAATTACAGCCATGGTGATTAATATTCTTTTTGAGTGTCAGATATGATTAAGCTAGGTCATGTCTAGTTTCTAATGAATTACCTTTAAAGTAAAGCAAATTCATGTCACAAAGGGCATTTTGACACTATTAGAAAGCATAGTTTGTGTCCTTTGAACTCCCCTCTGCTGACTTACGGAGGCTTCAAGGCAGAGAAAATGCTGTCAAGAGGGAGAACTGTGTAGCTATATAGGCTCATTGATTTAAGCAGATGTCTTTATGGAGTTTAATGATCTCCATCAAACTGGCACTGTTCACAGAAAGGCTGAGATTATTATTAGGTGCAAAATTGTATATTTAACATTGTACTGCCCAAGAGGAGTTAAATTAATAACAAAGAGAAGCCATGACCAAAAAATCAAACCACACCAACCACATTTAGGAAATCACAGTAAAGTCAAAAAATTCACACCTGGATATGTAAAATTAGACTCGTAATTCCATATCCAAGCACCTCTGTGAAAAGTTAAGTGACTTGCTTTTCAGGGGTGCTGAGCACCCATCCACAAATCTCATTAAGTTGATGGGACCTGGAGAGACCTTTGAAAACCAGGCCATTTTTATTTTCATGCCTCAATATAGATTGAAGAGCCCAACTCTGGCACCCTAGTTTGAAAATTTTTGGCCTAAGACTATCTATTGCCCTTATTGGGCAAGGCAGATATAATCAAAATGCCTGTTCTTTCGTCATGTCCCCACCACACAAAATACTGGTCCTAAGTAACAGCTCAAGTTTTAGAACTCTGAGGATTTGTTTTCTAAAAGTGCATATCTTGGCGTACTGTAAACACTGGGAAAAGTAGGAGTTGTTGCACATCAAGAGCCAACTACATTGGCAGACTTCTAAACTTTGTATACATGGTGGAATGCATCCGCTGAAGTGAGCTGTAGCTCACGAAAGCTTATGCTCATATAAATTGGTTAGTCTCTAAGGTGCCACAAGTATCCTTTTCTTTTTGCGAATACAGACTAACACGGCTGTTACTCTGAAACCTGTCATGGTGGAATGGGAGTCCTCCTGACAAGCCTACTAAGAGTTATTGTAATGTCAACAGACCCCGATTGTCAGAGGGCAGGACTGAACGGGGGGACTTCTAGAGCTAAATGCATGAGCCTCTACTGCATGAGCTAAAAGCCATGCTCCTGTTAGCTAAGGCTGTAGCAGACTCATTACTGTCTAGGTGTCAATAAAGGGGGACAGAGCACCACACCCAGCAGATATGGGATACATTATCATATAGTGGATGCACTTAACCAGGACTAGCTATACCATAAAATGCTCTTAAGGTCCACAGGAGCCAGGAGCCCCTCTCCTAAAGACTTCAGGAAGGCAGGGTGAACAATAGAATTCCCCTTTGTCCCCCCAAAGCCACTTTCATTCTCCAATCCCATGTTAGCAAGACTTAAATTGTATATACAGAAAATATGTACACAAAGAAAAATAACATTGATGAAAACCCCCTCTGTACCCGTTCCTTCCACCAGAGCTAACAAAGAGTGCATATATTTAGAGCAAGAGCTGTATATTTAGGACCATGACCACCCTCTCACTCCACTCCATCTTAACCTAACTACACCTGTGGGAAGAGGTTCATTCCATAAATGGTCAGTCCTCCATTTTGGATTCTTTCTCCAAACTGACTCAGCTTTCAGTTCAGAAAGCAGCCAGAAGAAGGTAAACTTTAAACGAGGAGAATTAAAGAACAGATAGAGGGAAAAGATATGGTGCTGTAAAAGCTGGGACAGAATGTGTGCCTTCTGCTCACTCTCAAATTAGAAAGTAAAGCCTTGTTCGCATACAAAAGCTTACTACTTTAACTATACCAGTGTTGTCAAAGCAATACAGTTATACTGGTGCAAAGATGCTCATACTGGTATAATTTATTATAATACAGGAAGGGGAATAAGCTATTCTTATATAAGACATCTTTATACTTGTGTTACACACACACACACACACATATAAATAAATTAAAAGAACATTATTTAGGTTGCAAAGTCAAGCATTCAAAAATTAGGAAATACCAGAATTAAGGTTGCCTCTGCATCCTTAATTCATCCGCCTTATGTGTCTGCATTACGTTATAATACAGTCTTTAATTACATGATTACATATTATTAGAAGCCCTGCCTATAACTTTGTCCACACTTGAGGTTGTACTGGTATAACTATTTCAGTAAAAAATCACACCCCTAACCTAGACAGTACAGAAACTATCTGCAGACCAGGCCTTAGTTATTGAGGAGAAAAGGACTAGAAACAAAACTTTTATTCCTTGGATTTATCTGGGATGGGACATTTTGATCTCTCTGTTCCTGAAGGTTATTTATAATCTAGAAATTCCCTGTTCTGGACTGTAAATACTACTAAAATAATACAGAGCAGATTAGAGGATGTCTGTGTGATTTACTTGCTCCAAAACACAGATGGAAATTTGCATATTTTACTGTAGCTAATTATGAGTTCTCACATCTCAAATTAATTTGGCTTTCCTGAGTGTCCCCATGTAGACATGCCCTAATACAGTCCTCTGACAGTGGGGTTAGAGAAAAGTGGTTGCTTTATAGACATGAGAGCTGAAATTCCTAGGCATAAGGCAGTGATATATGGAAAGCAAATTACCCTTGTACTGCTAAGTGTGAATTTCTGAGGGAAGAGAGTGTGTGACATGGGCATTTCAGAAACAAATCATGCTCTAGCAATTTACCAGCATTTAATTCATGGATGAGGTTGCAATGAATCTGAGAGCAAACCTTCCCCTCCACTCCACACTAAGCCTAAGAAAATGGGCTTGGTGCAAAAAATTTTAATGAGTGTGGGTATAGAATCCTACCACTCATGTTACAGGGCAGCAGCATATCTGCTTTGGCAGTCTCTGAGCTGTAGCAGTGTCTTCAGCTCATGTTCTTTCTTATGCTGGGTGGAGTGGCCAATGAACTTAGATCTGCAAATCTTTTATCCCCACCCCTACAGATGAAGGAGTTAGGCTCTAGGAATCCTATCCCCCTTCCTCATACAGCAGAACTCTGCCAGCTGCCTTAGCTGGGAAGGAGGCAGAGCTTGACCCTTAGTGAATAAAGGAAATGGTTTGGACAGAAATGTATGTTAAATGCTTTAAGTTACAGTAGAAACAAATCATGTCAAACCAATTTTATTTCTTTCTTTGACAAGATAACAGATGGTAACAAGCTTAGGCTCTAATTCGCCCCCACGCAAAAGGCCTGCACAAAGCCTTAGGTATGACTGAAGTCCTCAGTGCTGTGTATAACTGGGGCATGAGAAGCCCATAGGATCTTAAAGTGGCCTGTCTTCACAAAGATGAATTTAGTACTCAGTCATGCCTGCAAGACATAGTCTTGTATTGGGGTTGCTGTGTAGCCACACTGTCCCCAAGGGAAGTACCAGGAGACATTCTGCCTCAGGGAAGAAGAATGCCTCTCAGAACTCCCAGACCCACAGAGGTAGTGAGCCTGTTACTTCCCTTCATGGTATATAGCGTATTTCCCCCTCCCATCACACAGTTGGCCAGCTTTGACAACTCGAGTGTGTGTGTGTGTATGTGTCCTTTCCTCCCGTCCCTGCCCCCTCTGAAGCTCTCCAGTAAAGGGAATAATCTCTGTGCTCTTCATGGACTGCAGTTATGGCTGGTTATTTTGCAGGTTATGCGAAGTATAGCTCATTGTGGCCTCTCCCCACCAGGCCCCCGCGTGAAGGCCAGCGGTAATCCTCTCCTTAGTGAATAAAACTGAAGCAGTGAGTAGAGTGCACTATGTTTTTTGCTGTGTCCACCACAATTCTTTTGTTCACTGATCCTGCTGTCATTGAGGAAATAAAATTAAGTGGGTTTGCCATGAATTGTTTCTGATGAGTCCAGGGCCATGTTGTACGGCACTTGCGATTTACAGCACTCAGGGCATTTAAAGTGTACTTGTAATATAAGCAAAAAAGAACAGGAGTACCTGTGGCACCTTAGAGACTAACCAATTTATTTGAGCATAAGCTTTCGTGAGCTACAGCTCATTCATCGGATGCAACTAACTTACGTAGCTCACAAAAGCTTATGCTCAAATAAATCGGTTAGTCTCTAAGGTGCCACAAGTCCTCCTGTTCTTTTTGCGAATACAGACTAACACGGCTGCTACTCTGAAACTTGTAATATAAGGCTATTGATAGTGACTCCTCTCCTAGATAAACTGCTGAAGTGTGCCTACATAGAATCACTTGTGAGACAACCACACATTTGCTTAAACACAATCGAGCTTCAAGAGTAACTATTATTTCAGTGCTGAGCTGAGCTGAGCTGAAATGTCAAGAAGGATCCCACAGGGTGCAGGTCTGGGCAGTGGTGTCTTAGGGTGGGTGCTCTAACTTCCCTTAGCTGCACATGTGTTCATTTGTTCACTGCCCTTCTGACTGTAATCCTTGGGCCTCTGCTGTAGTTGATGGGCTATCCAGTGTAGTTCTAGGGTTACTACTGCTGCGGGAGCCTAACCAATCTTATCTATTCTGTCCAGGCATTTATACTCCATCCACCACCATGGTATCTGAGTCCACATGCTGCAATAATGCACACGGGCACTGCACCTTATGGGGCACTGAAGCAGCTGCTGCCAACCTGGATCCTTCTTTGGGAAGTACTCTGGTGGTAAATGAACTGCTCTGATGGACACACACAGGATGGCAATAAAAGGTACATCTGTTTGAGATTGCTTTTATTATCTTCTTGTTGTGAGTGGAGGATTGCTCCAGCTGTGCTAGATAGAACTGCCACTGACTCCAAATTCTGTACAGTTCAAACATTTCCTCATTTGCTCGGATTATTTGCTACACCCTCTTCTTGTGTCTGTTCTTAAATTAAACTGGAAGCACTTAGGGGCAGGAACTGTCTCTTAATATATGTCTGTACAGCACCTAGTGCAATCGAGATCCGATACTGATTTGGGCCTCTGGATGCTGCTGTAATGCAAATAATAAATGACTTGGAGAGTGGAGGGGGAGAATACACTAATCTAATATGAGGACGATACAAAATGGAGAGAGATTGTCAATACACTGAGTGTAGAATTAAAATACAGCATGAGCTTGATAGATAAGAGAAATGGACTGAAATCTATCAAAGGAGATACAATCTAATGTAAAGTAGCTGATGTAGGAAGAAATAATCAAATTCACAAAAGTAAAATGAGGCATGATTGGCTAGGCAGCAGTGCTGCAGGAATGGATCTGGAGGTTATAGGAGATGATAAACTGGACATGAGGTAAAACATTGTTGCCAACAGGAAAACACCATTTAGAGTCATCTTAACAGGAATCTTTCATGTGAAATAAATAAGGTAATTATTCTGGCACTGGTTGGTTTCTGGTTAGGCTTCATGGGATCATATTTGTAAAGGAGCACACCAACTGGAGAGAAATCAGAGGAGGAGCATATACAAATAAATGACAAAAGTTGTAGAAAATAAAATTGCTAAAGTAAAGGTTAAGAGACTGGAGATGTTCAATATGGAGAAGAGATGGCGGGGAGGTGGAGGGGAGAGGTTTAACTACTTACGAGGACAGTACTTACCAAGATGCTATAAAGAGGATCGGGATCAATTACTCTCAGGAGCTATCAAGGACAGAACATGAGATGTAACAGGCATAAGATGCAGCAGGGAAAATGCAGGGCAAATATTAACATGTTAAAGCAAATCCTGCTGTGACAAAGTAAAGGTGCTGCAATCTGTAACAGGGTTAACTGTTCCCACTGGGACTCATGTGGCTGCTCAGGGGCAGAGTGTAAAAGGAAAGGAAAGCGATGATCAAAGGGAAAACTAAGGACAAGAGAGTGCCTTCTTCCCTCTAGGTTGGGTCAAGTGGAGAAAGCCTGTGGGGATTATTGCCCAGTGTCACCAGTTGATTTGCTTTTGTTTTGTGACCTTTTTGTAGACAACAAAATAAACCCTGAGGAAAGGGCCTTGAAAATATGGATGCCTGGAGGTTTATTTCCCTTCCCTGGCTAGTGAAACCACCCACTAGGTTAAACCTGCCTTGATTTACACCCTGTGCAGGTCCATTGACTCCGTGAGAGATACATAGGGTATAAGTAAAGACAGGGCTTGGCCCTAAAACTACAGTCAGTCAATGCAGAAATAAAGCACGGTTACCAAGGGAGATTTTGAACTTTCTCGAGTTGCATATATGCATGGTGGTCTTATAGGAATGGTTCAGGCGTAAATTTAAACTTCACCTTGATTTGGGAGTGATATACTGGAGATCTCTCTCCCTCTGAATGCCTGTATGAATATCTTGCTTTATGCGTGTGAGGGTATGTCTACACTGCAGTCCTGGGGGTGATGGCAGCTTGTGTAGCCATACCTGAGCAAGCTTTGATCTAGCTAGCTCGAGTACCAGAGCAGAGAAGTTGCAGCAGTGTGCAAGTAGTTACCCTGGGTTCCTGGAAGGTTTGGACAACCAGGGCTGAAATTGTGTGCTGCTGTGACTTCGCTGCTCTGGTATGCGAGCTAGCTAGATTAAAGCTAGCACAGACATCACTACAAGAGCTGCAGGCTCACTTCGTGATTGCGGTGTAGACATAGCTTAACTCAGAATCTCAATGCTATTTTATGTAACTTGGTGTGCTTATGTTGGTGTGCCATGCTTTCTTCTGTGCTGGTGATGCCTAGATGACCGTACTGTGAATGTGTGTGGTATCTTTTGATTAGAATGTGACTTTACTGGAAATACCCTCTGTTATTTCACTGATGACAATTGGAAAATGCCCAATTTTGTTGTGGTTTGGGTTAGTTTGGTTCTCCACCCCCCGCCAGCACTTGTACTAATTTCCTTCCTTCTTCCTGTTAAGCAATATATTGTAAAACTTCATACCTTTATAGTGGTTACAAATGAAAAACTCCATAATCGTGTAGGGTAAGAGAGAGAGAGAGGAGCTCCTGTAATGCATGTGGGTAGGAAAGCACCAGGAGCTCCCCAGTGGGGAATATCCTAACAGTCATTGGTTGCCTCTTGTTGTTCCCTTGTGTAATGGTGTGCAGGGAGCAGGCCTGTGGAAAGGAGGGGTTGTTGACGGGTGTGTCTTGATTGTTCCGTGTCATGGCTGGATAGTCCTTTGGGGATCTCTACAGCCCAGACATATGTTAGAGTAGCTGTTAAGTCAGCTCTAGTTTATCCTGAGGGCTGCCAAACGGGCTCTCACTAGCCCCAAAATCATGGACATTGAAAAGTGTTTTAAATCTACCTTTGCTTACTTCACCAGTGCTGTGCCTCCTGAGAGGTGCTGGTCAGAACTAGGATCTTAAAGTTTATTCATTTATGCCAGACATGAGGGATTTTGTGTCTAGCAGCAGGTAGGGCTGTGATCAAGATCAAGGTGGCTAATAACCGCTGGAAGCTGTGAGGCTATTACCTCCCTTCCTTTTTAGGGCTGGTATGGTCTTTGCATTCCAACAGTGGTAAAAAGGAGACAGCTGGCCTCTTGCTTTGTGGGGAAGGTTGGTACTTGGCACCAGTCCCCACAGCCATGATTCTTGCTACTGTAGGGCATTTCACAGAATTGATGCTATCTCAGGTGATTCTCTTCTTTTCAAAAACCCATTTCCAGGGGCTGCATTTCTGGTATTCCTGATTCTGCTTTTGGAGCAAGCCTCAAACTGAATGAGATTCTTTGGCACTCTCATGCTTCATTTCTAACACATGAGGCCTTTGTGCAGTGTGTATCTGTGCAAAGTGTGTGTAAAATGCAGCCATTGTGCTGTTTACATCAACTTTGCCCAGATGTAGATGACTACAAAAGGGGCAAAGCACTGAAGAGGACCAGGCCTCCGGGGCCTGTGTTAAAACTATGTCTCAATCCCAGCTTTGTCATCCCACGGCTACAATCAGTTTGTGTTTTGAGAAGGCCAGAGTGTTCTTTGTACCCTGAAAACCTAGTTTATCTCAGTAGAGTCGGGGGAGGCACTGAGGCAAGGCCTGCTTTGTCAGGCTTGAGAGGTTTCTGTGTGGTAAAATAAGGGAACCAGTGCAGCACGTACTCTGAATATAAAAACTACCTCCGTACATGGGACTGCACAGAAAGAGGTAGAAATGCATCTCTTCTCTCTCTCTTGGAGTCCACGAGAACTAGAGGGAATTTGGATGTCTGTGAAGAAAAGAGCTTAATTCTTCCCCATGACCAGCTTAAAGCAGAGTTACAGCAGCTAAATGGACCATGCGGTATGAAATGCAAAGTCACGCTACTCTGCGTCAAACATTCCCCCCTGGTAGCAGAGAGCACAGTCAAAGAGCAAAACAAAGGCAGATGCATCGACAACTGAAAGTGTTTTTATTGCTTTCTTATGCACGGCCGCTGCCCAGGAGATCTCAGCTGAATTTAAGTAGTGGGAGTCACCCGGAGGTCACAGAGAAATGGGGAAATCTCCCTCCACCGTCACAAATGAGTTAAAGGCTTCCGTGGTTTTCTTTCCTTTAGTTCATTTGTAGCAGGTGTCAGGAAAACTCCTATTAAAAGCTGATAAAGAAACATTAGGAGTATCTCCTGCTTGCTGAGCCAATTAAATTATCCTTAAATAATACAAAAAGGGGGGAAAAGGAAAATTCAAGGATGGGGAAGGGGAAATATACCTTGCTGAGAAACCAGACACCCGCTCAGAGGACTAGTTTCAGAGTGGTAGCTGTGTTAGCCTGACTAGTAATGAAATTACGTAGCCTTGACTCAGGGCAGAGCCGGCGCTAGGCATAAGCAGACTAAGCAATTGCTTAGGTCCTAAGCAGCTGAAGGCCCCCTCCTATCAGTTATTTATATGTGCTGCAGGGTGGGGAGCGTAAAATATTCCTACTTAGGGCCTCCAATTGGCTAGCACTTGCACTGCCTCAGGATACATCTACACAGCCACCGGAAGCGTGCTTCCCAGCACAAGTAGACAGACACACACAAGTTCTGCTCAAGCTAGAGCCCAAAAAATAGCAGCATGGCTGGGGGTAGTATGGGCAGGAGCCCAAAGTCGGTGCCTGAGTTGTATGCAGCGGAGCAGACTGCAGCCGTTCTTACCTTGGATACATAGGTAGGACTCGTCGAGACTCTAGATTCCAGCATATGTTAGAGGGCTTATTCCTTCACCCACTTACTTCCCTGGTCCTTCTCGCATGAACAGAGAGCAACAATACCCAAAGTCCAAAGGTGCAAACAGTTCGATGTTTATTGGGGTGAACTTCCAGCAAGCACGATTCCAGTTTCCTTCCTTAGTATCCTCCTTCCCAGCTCTGACACCACAGAGCCTTACACCTGTGTCCCTGTTCCCATTCCTACCCTTAGCCAAACATGATTCCAACTTCCTTACTCCCATTCCCATTTCCCCCTTTAGCAAAACATGATTCCAATTTTCTTACGCCCATTCTCTGTTCCCATCTCACACACCCACATGCCCACCCACACCCAGTCACTTCCTCATTGTCTACAGATTATATAGTAAAATTTGAGTTCTGCTTAGCTATACCTTAAGCAATCATTTTCCTGAAATTTAACTAACCAATCCTAACATATTGTAACATGATTATGTAACCAATTATATCCCACCACCTTAATTAGTTTACACCCAGCAAAATTAATTATACAGCAGACAGGAACAATCACAGAACCAGACAGAGATTATACAGACAAACAATAGCAAAGTGGGAACTACAATGACAAGACAACACAGAAGCGAGGATTTCACATCCCAGCTATTGATAAGTGAGTTCTTGCCAGACAGGATGCTATCAAACTAAGTTTCCTTTTACATTTTCTAGGCACTTCCCTTTCTCTGGAGGTGATAGGCACCATCAGGACAGGATTGTATTCCTAACAGCCGAATAGCACCTTATTTCAGTGTGACTAGTTTGGAATGTGAGGATGTGGCTGTTTGCTTCCCATCTTATGGCTGCCTCTGCTGCTTAGCCAAAGGCCTTAGCCTAAGAACAGGGCCTCAGACTGTCACAGTAAGAGAAGGCCCTTACACCAGCAGACAATGATTTTGATTCTTTCTTTTATACCTCTATCACTAGCCAAGTGATAAGAATACACCTAAATTCTTAGAGTATAGGCCTTTACAGACAGGCCTGAATATCTATATCCTAACAGCATATAGTGCTCCATCCTAATCCAAGTGGTTTCTCTGATGTTGTGCCATACAGCCTGGGCAAGCTATACCTCGGTTTTAAAGACATAGGTGTCTGCAGGGCATGTTGTACTTCATGGGCTAAACTTTGGTTCCCACTGATATTGAGGATACTTTCTTTAAACTGTTACCAAAAAGTCTCCATGTTGATAACTTTTTCACGTATTTATTTTAGTCACCATTTTAGGATGTCAAAAAGTAAAATAGAAAGGTAGCATCAGCACCAAGTGAAGGATATACCAATCTTCAAAAGTAATCTACCTGCCCTCCCATTTCTGTGAAGCAGAGTGAGGGGACAGAGGAATAAAACTGTCGGAGTCCACAGTGCTTCTCTGTCTTGTTCCTTCTTAACATGCATTCACCAAATCCCTGGCAGGTGGTAGCAACGGAAGACTCACGAAAACTTTGGAGGACCCTGTAGAGTCCTCTGTGACTAACAAATCTATAAATAGCAAATAGACGCTTCTTGTATATGTATTCCCTAGAGTTTGCTGGAAATATTAAAACAAAACAAAACATCATTTCAAGTTTTTGTTCCCTTTGGCTGGGACCCTGCCCCGCTGTCCAGGTCATGCACCTAAATTGCGTGTAAAAAAGTGGCTGAAGTCCAAACTTAGTGCTGTGTAAAATATAATATATCAGTATGGGGCAGAGAGAGAGTTTACTGAGTCCTTTAGGATGCTATGGCAGTATGGTAACCGAGTACGATGTTTTGTTTGTTGCCTATGATGGTATAAGTAGCTAACAGTTTTAAAATGGGGATTCTCAAACGTTTTTGTAGTGAGGTCCACATCTGAAAAGAGAAATGTTCTCATGGACCGCCACCTAACCTCGTGTTTGTGATCAGAGAACATCTCTTTGGTACTATCATCAACTGCTTACATGGAAAAATAATATTAGAAATGTGTTTAATGTATTTGAATTGCCTTTCAATTTGATTTAGTAACTGGGAATAAAGGAGGGATGGGTAAATGTTCTAATGGCATGCAATAAAGAAGCTAGAGACTGGGAGGAAAGTAGGAGCATGTTTGAAAAGTGGGAAGAGACATTTCATAAAAAATAGAAATGTAAGATCATGAGCTGTTATTTCTATACAAATGCAAAGAGCACCCATTGTAAATAAGATTGTTATACTGTATGCTCCTCTATTGACTCCTTTTGGAGCCCCAATTAATTTCTGGTACTCATTGCCACTAGATAGAACTGATCCTAGAGCTTACTAGGACTCAGAAAAGGGTTAAATATTTATATGGATAATGAGGACATCCACAATTACATTATATCCCTTCTGTAGAAGTAATGTAATTGTGAATGCTCAAGTTTCAGGTCATATCATAAGTCAACCTCTGGCTGACTGGGTTTAGGAAGAAGCTTCTCCTGTGGTCAGGTTTTCCATAATTGTTCAATATGAGGTTTTTTCCACCTTCCTCTGAAGCAATGTCAGAAACAGTATATTGGGCTGAATGGGCCAGAGATCTGATCTAATATGGCAATCCCTCTGCTCGTATGACCACGCAGCTTATTTGCAAATAAATGATGTCAGGCTGACCCTTTTGTTTGTGCACTATGCCTTCTCCCATTATGTGAATAAGTTAATAAACAGCATGAGCATCTCCTCAACACAGCCTGAAACAGGATCTGGAATGATTTTAGCTTAGGGTTGTGTTCATCAAATGAAGGTTTACACTCAATACCACATGCTAACCTTGTGCAGCACATTTCCTGTCATGGCTTCCAAGACACTTTGCAATACAGAGACATAGTAGACTAAATAACAAATATTAAGCCAAAGCAAGCAAATGAAACATGAAATTCAAATGCTGCAATAATGCTAGAATCCTACATAGGGATGGGATTCTGCCTAAAAAGAGGTTCTTGATTTCCTTTAGCAGCTCCTAATTCTTTTAGAAACTTGGCCTGTCATTAGGCTGGAGCTCTCAGTGGATAGAACTAAGATGATTATGTTGAAGACTATACAGTACTGCCAACTCCAAGTGTCAAAAAAGTCATAAGATTGGCATACGGATCATGAGATTTTTAAAAATAACAACTTTGGGGGCTCTTTTATCTTCTGATGTTTTATTTGTTTCAAGCTTTTCTCTGCAACTATGAGAGCTAGCTTCCTTTCTTTAAAAAAATGAAAGCTGAGATTTTCATGCACCTAGGAGCTGGGCTTTAAGCAAAACACCAAGGATTACAAGATTCTTGACAAAATCATGAGAGTTGGCAACACCACAGATGTTAGTATGAGTGTTGTCCCAACTCAAAGGTCCTGTGAATGAGAGTGGCTGTTCTGAAGAGCTTCCGAGACCAAGCTAGGAACTGGAGACTCTTCACTCCAGTTGAATTTTCAGTGTACACAGCCCCTCCAAACATGCTCAGAAGGCTAAACTTTTACTAAGATGATTTAAAATATTGCATTATTACTGTGACAAAACTGGGACTCATAACTCCCACATGCCAGGATGCACGGTGGCCTGGGCTGAGCCCTGCATCACCCTATTGCTCTATTGGTACCTGGCTGGGGTGACCTTTCTGTAGCTGTGTTTCCTAGATCAAATGCAATTGAAAACACAGAATGTTCTTCTCCTTCCATTAAGATAAATCCCTACAGCCTCTATACCATTTCTTTCACAGTGCTTGTCCACCAGCTATGCAAAATGTTTTAATGAAACATGCATAATTCATTAATCTCAATTAAAATGTAAATCTATTGTCAGTCTCTTGGATAATTAAAGCGCCATTATGGGAATAGTTTTAAGTTCTGTAGCTGAAGTTCCTTTCACTAAAACAAACAAATGACACTTTAAGCTGTCCTGAAGAGGTTCAATAGATGCCCATGTGGGAAGTAATTTGAACTTACTGAAGAGGTTGGCCAGTCTGTGTCTCTGTAATATTCAACAGAGCATGCATATGTTCTGCTATAAATTGAATATGGTTGTTCTCTTAGGTGTTAGGTGTCTGTATTTCTGATCTGGCATGGACAAAGAAACTATTAATAGCTACATTTCCTACAGTAGAATACTTTATTGACTTAAAGCTGCCCTTCAGAAACCTTCAAATGGGTATGATGTAATGATGTATTACGATGCTTAATGTAAACATTCAGCTTACTTAAAGGTCTCAGAGGTTAGGTCAGATGTTGGTAAAGCAATTCTCAAACTGTGGGTCGGGACCCCAAAATGGGTTGCGACCTCATTTAATGGGGTCGCCATGGCTGGCTTAGACTTGCTGCAGCCCGGTTCCAAAGCTGGAGCCTGAGCTCCACTGCCCAGGGCCAAAACCAAAGCCTGAGGGCTTCAGCCCTGGGCAGCGGGACTCAGGTTACAAGCCCCCTGCCTGGGGCTGAAGCCCTTGGGGCTTTGGCCCCCCTGCCTGGGGCAGTGGGGCTCGGCCTTTGACTTTGGCCCCACCACCCAGGGCAGTGGGGCTAGGGCAAGCTCAGGCTTTGGTCCCTTCTCCTGGGGTTGTGTAATAATTTTTGTTGTCAGAAGGGGGGGTCATGGTGCAATGAAGTTTTGAGAACCCCTGGGTGTAGCATAGTCACACTGCTATCCATTATATAAATGAATAAATTAGAAGCCTCTATTACACAAGGATGGGGTGGTGGAAAAGTGCTCAGCAAGTGACTTATTTGTAATTGTTAGTGCTTCCCCCCTTCATTTAATAAAAATATTAACTAAAACAAAAAAAAAATCATACAGATGGGGTAGCCATACAAATGTCTTGAAGCTGTGGGCTGAGAGGAAGAGCTGGTCTTAAAGGGGAGAAAAATACATGCCCTGGTTGGGTTGCTAAATTCCTTGGTTTCCTCCATCCAAATAAATTGCTGGGACTGAGCATATTCCACCAGGTTTATTGGATTTTTTTTTCAAGGGGGGAAAAAAAAGAGTACTTCCCCACATATTCCCCCCCCCCAAAGTACATTGCAACTCTGGGGGAAATTTTGGAATTAAACAAATATCTCTTAAAATATGAAAGGAAAGTGATTGGTTGTGCCAATACCCTAAAGTCACATTTGTCTCTAGTTAATGGTACATATGGCTTTCTTGGAGGGTCTGGGATTCATTACCTACCTTCTGCCATCACAAATAACCTTATGGCTTTGGAAATATGCATAGAATTCTAAGATTTGCTCTCCCAGCTAGGCTGTGATATGAAGCAATGGTTGGATTAATGGCAGCTGTGTGTGTGTGTGTGTGTGTATAACTCAGCCCCCGCAGCAGCTTGTCCCCTGACATTAGGCTGCTCCTGGCTGCAATGGAACAGTGAATGTACCCTGAGAATGGGAAAGAACCTGCAGCCAGTTGATTCATGAGCCAGTTTAGAGCCTGGCGGTGTTACTGTCTGGGCGGTGTTAGCGTCAGGGCGGAGAGGGGGATGGAACAGCCATCTCTCTGTCATCCACAGATTCTAAAGAACTGGAGGAAATGGAATCTGACACTTATTTCCGAGGCCATATTTTGAAGTATTCTCAGGAGCCCTGTTCAGATTAGGTTTTCCTTCACAATTCTTTGCTGTTCAGGTCACGGGTGGTGGAAGTGAGGGTCCCTTTACAAAAACAAAAGCCCACAGCAACTCAGGACCTGGCTAACCTCTTCTCCTCATCTCCCACAAATTTAAGGTTTGGGATAGTCTAAGATATACAATCTGAGTAATTTCTTGGCATCTCTGTGTATATGATTGTGTCGGGGGCACTGGAGAAATGTTAATACCACAAAGGCAGTTGGGCAGTGGGGGGGCTTTTTCAGTGTCAGAGGCTCATTTGAAAGACAGCAGTTGAACCATTCTGATAGCAGCTCTGTTGCTGTGGGAAGTATCAAATTAAACTGATAATTATCTGCAGCACCTGTACAAATTAGGAACCTTCTGATGTTCAGGCTCATAAGTTTAGAGTTAACTGACACATTTTAATCTATTTCGTTTAATAAAAACTCTTAGCATTGGCCCTCTCATGCCCCCGCAGCAGTTTTAATAATTCAATAAAATCTTCAGGAAATGCCTCCCTTCCCATCCTCTCCCCAGCTCCTACCAGTTCCCATCCAGAAGCATGGCTCAGGCTACTAAAATGGCTGGCCCTGTTTGCTTTGGATGTAACATGCTTTATGTCTCAGAATGGAGAGGGAGCATTTATTTGTAACTGTTTGTCCTCTAGCTAAGCCTAAAATCCACTGTATGGATGAAACCGTTCAGGGGAACCCTTCAAAACTCAACTCAGGTCTTTTAAAGTTAACTAAAGCATGCTGATTCTAGCTCTTTGGATGTAGCAGAGACATTGGTGCAGGCAGCCTCCAGGAGCAAACCTTGCAACTCTTCAGCTTTGCTTGCAAAATACAGTGTATAGTCCTAACCACAAACACTTCATTATCACTCCGCCCTCTACACCAGACATCAACAATACCGCAGCACCTTCCATCTGAGCTTCTCCAAACACTTGGTAAAGATATTAGTCAATTATTTTTTAAATTTATAATTGTTTTTGCCCATTTCTATTTGTTTTCTGTTATTAACTCTTAGCTATTTATAACCATATCCATTTATATATATATTAACAGAATAAAGCAAATATATATTTTCTTTATTCTGTTAATTTTAAAAATGTATTTTTACAGGTTTCTTAAATAGTTTCTAACATTTATTTTAGTAGTTTCGTGCACTCACACATTCCCCCTCGAAAGCATCTGGTGCTGGCCATTGTTGGAGACAGTATATTTGACTAGATGGACTGACCACTGATCTGATTCAGTCTAGCAATGCCCATGACACCAGATTAGGTGGACCAATGCCTGTGTTCTTAAGCTGCTACAAGTACACCCTGTGTCATATTATAATATGGCCACATGGGAAATGGAAGCTTAGACACAGCTTCTTTACAAGGGACAGAGGTTGGATTAAGGAGTTGTATGTGTGAGGAAGGCACGCTTGTCATATGTAATAGCTTTGTGGCAAGGCAAGTTTCCTCTTCTGTGTATCGTGCTGGAACTCCTGCCCTTGACTTCCCCACCCCCAAAATTGCTGTACTCATTGATTTATACATTACTCTGACTAACTGAAGATTTGATCAGATCTGGTGCCATGCTGGAGGTTCCCTACATCCTCATGAACTATTTGCATGGCATGGAAGAACCCCCGGGGAGAGCTTAGGTGTTTTGAAGACAGGGACTGAACACATGTAATGGTTTACAAGATTATCTCACAACCACACTGAGATAATCTCTTAGGTGGATTATTTCTAAAGCCACAACACTAACATGCAACTTCAAGAGTCTCAGATGAAATGCTGATTGAGCTTTTATTTTTTTAAATTTTTACTGGCCATAGAGAGGTTAATGAAAGGGCATATGTTTCTCAGCTTGTTTAAGAGTCTTGATACTTTCCTGAGTTTCTTAGGGGCTAATTCTTGACAGTGAGGAACATTTAAGTAGTGTGTGGTACTGTTTTGTACTGTTAAAGCCCTGAGAATGCGGCTGGCAAGGGTGGAGGCGGTGAGCTGACTACTTTTGGGGCATTCTTCGAACTGCCTGGAGGGAAGCTTCTCTTCCCAAAGGACCCTTCAGCCTTCAGATCTACTATCCTCCTTGATTTGCTCAGCAATTTCACACTTGCTTAGTGAATCTCCCTTTTGGCAATCAGCCAGGGCAGGGGGTATTAGAAATGACTTGGAAGGGAAGCCTATCAAGTCTTGGTAATGGGGTTTGATTTAAAGCTTTCTCTTTTGCTCCCCTCCCCCCGCCCCCCCCCGCCCATCACACTGAGTCTTCGCCACTAAAAATGAGAGCGGCTATTTTAGATGAGACAGAAGCACTCGGAAACTGATGGATTACATACAGAACCAGAGCTCCTCTGAGAGTCAGAAACATATTGCAGGGTGTGTGTAGGAGTGATTATGAGGCTGGTGCTGTGTGAACTGCATCTATACCAATCACTTTAGGATTGAAAATAAGTTTTTGAAACAAACAAACGACAAAAGAGAACACTTCAGAGGAGGTCCATGTGGATATATATTTGAATCCTTCATTTTTATTCTGTTTCTCCTACTTGAAAGAATGCAGCACTTTACCTGAGGCTAGAAGCTAGCACAGGCTTCCCTTGTGACTAAGCAGCACACTGACTATGCAATACTATGCCTTCCTATGTGGTGCACAGACATGAATACATGGGGGAGCTGGAAGAATAAGGTAGTTTTGGTTTGTTCATTCAAAGTGTCCTGGGATTGCAATCTGGAATTGCATTACTTACAGTCTTGGAGGACGATGGGTGGGGAAGGGTATAGTAGTGAGTAGAAAGTGATCATGAAGATAGAGACATGTTACAACTTTAAATAGTTTTTATAAACATTATCCTGAAGTCTCAGAAGGAGAGAGGTGGAGCTTAATTTGAGAAAGTTTTGGGAGAAAACTTGGTTTCCCTGTTTAAAAATAAGATTCCTTTGAACATACAGGAGATGGGAAGAGATGACAAGGAAAGTGTTTTCTCCCTTACTAAATGTCTACCTTTGGAGCTCTAGAGGAAGCTATGGTGTATAGTATGCATGTGATCCTACAGAATAAGAAGGATCACTGAACGGGTGACGCAGGGAAAGAAGGATTACAGTGCATGTGGTGGCAGGAGGAGGATGGAGAAGAATTCTTCAGTCTGATGGGGATATGAGGAAAGGGGTTACTAGAGGATTTTCTTGGGATTCTGTGCATAATGAAGAAATTCTGCCCTTGGATCCACACTTTGGGCCTCTGAGGGGACATATGTGGGGTTAGGAGAAACCTCATCATATAATTTACAATCTTTTGGTTTCCTATCATCCTCCAAAAGCTTTTTCTCTGCCTTTTTTCCATGTTTACATTGGCAGCTTTCCAATCAACCACATCGTTTAGTCCAAAATTGCCTGTCTGGGGGGTTTAGCAAAATCCTTAAGTTACTATCTGAAAAAAGAAATTCTTTCTTATGCTACCATAGAAAATAAGTGGACATAGAGCCTTATAGAGTGTGAATTAATGGACACCTTAGCTGGAATTATTTACATTCTTTGGCCTCTGCCTAACACACAGTCAGTAGGAAACTTCCTGGCTAAATATGATTTTAAACATCATTCAAGTACTTCATAGATCTGTGCATGCTGCCCCAAATCACATTGGACCAAATTCTGCCCTTAGAAGACGATCCCATTGATTTCAGTGGGAATTCAGATGGATGTATCCAAAGGCAGAATTTGGTCCTTTGACACTCTTTTTGCTATCATGTCACATTGACTGTGAGCTCATATTGCTAATGAGCTGTCCACTATCACCTCCTGGTAACAATCAGCAGAAGCCTACCAGAGGTGTGATAACAGTCAGAAAATTGGATATGAGCTTGTAACATGATAATGGCAGCAAAAAAATTAAAGGTGATTTTTTTCAGGTACATACACAAAGAGGTCACAGCAAGCGCCAGAAAAGTGACAGCTCCTTGTCATAAGATAACATCATACCTATAATCTGACTTTCCATTCTGGGTACATGAGTACCAGAATGGCATCAAGAAATTGGAGGGGATTCAGAGAAATGAAAATAAATAAAGATCTGGAAGGACTGACTAATTCTTTTAGGTCCATGTACCAATGAAAAGATTATATACATTATAAACATATATCAGAGGGGTAGCTGTGTTAGTCTGGATCTGTAAAAGCGGCAAAGAGTCCTGTGGCACCTTATAGACTAACAGACATATTGGAGCATAAGCTTTCGTGGGTGAATACCCACTTCGTCGGATGCATGTAGTGGAAATTTCCAGAGGCAGGTATAAATATGCAAGCAAGAATCAGGCTAGGGATAACAAGGTTAATTCAATCAGGGGACTAAACATAGTCCGCATTTGATCTGTGACAAATCTCATCCCTATGTTTGTCATGTTATTTAAAAGAAAACTGTACTCATTTTGATCTCCTCAATAGTCTAAAAGTTCAAAGGAAAATAAGCAGTCAGTACATTGTGTAAAATCCCCCCTGCAAAGAGTTTATTTGACAATACAAGTTATATTGACAAGGGGTCACTGTTACCAGCAATTGTTCAGTGACCAATGCTTTTTATAACAGTTCTCCATCTATAATTCAGTTTAATGAAGAATTTATAACACCCTATTTTGTGAGTATGAAGAGAATGAGGGAAAGATACACTATACCCATTCTTGTGAGTTTTGAAATAGTTGTACGGCTGAAATGCATGGGGGAGAAAAGTTGTAATTTGTCCAGAAGAGGGCCTTTACCAAGAAGGAAATGCCTCTGAATGTTCTAATGACAATGGTTCAGATTTGGCCAAGTTATGAAGCTTTGAGTATAAATTATCGTAGTTTCCACAGTACAGACACAATAGATGCTTGGCTTCTTCACCCTCAGCAACAGCCATACAGATCTGTGATGCTTCCCCTTTGTCTCCCCCTATATGCCACTACACTGCTTACTCCCAGCAGTTTCAATGGTGATGGTCTACAGCACGGGTTCTCAAACCTATCTGATTGCACGCCCCTCCTTCTTTGCATCTGTAGTCATTTACGCCCACCTCCCCGCTCCTGCCACGCAAGTACATATTGCTGCCCAGCTAACCCTAAGCTCTGAAGGCAGAGTGGAGAGCGGCAGCTGCTGGCCGGGTGCCCAGTTCTGAAGGCAGCTCTGCCGCCAGCACAGCACAAAAGTAAGGGTGGCATGGTATGGTGCTTTGTCACCCTTACTGCTGCTGACGGCAGTGCTGCCTTCAGAGCTGGGGACGCGGCCAGCAGCCACCACTCTCCTAAAGCTTCTCACTCCCCCATGCTCCCCACTTTGAGAACCTCTGATTTAGAGGGGGAGGGGTGCACAGCGGTGGAACCAGCATCAGGAACATGCCCAGGCTTTGGGGGAGAATTTTGGGCAGGGAAAAGAAAAGTAGGGAGAGCCTGGGGTAAAGAAGTGGATAAAACATAGATGAGAGGTAATATAGGAGCTCTTTAATTACTTGAAAATCAAAATGGAATCCTACAAAAAGTAGAAACAGGGATGAATTGCTAGGGAGGAGTACAAAAGAATAGCACAAGCATGTAGGGACAAAAGGGTTAGGCACAAAATGGGTTACACCTACCAGGGGCTATAAAAAGCAATAAGAAGAGGTTCTTTAGATATATTAGAGCAAGAGAAAGATGAAGGAAAATGCAGGTCCTTTACTTAGCAGGGAAAGAGAGCTAATACCTGATGATATCAAGAAGGCTGATGTGTTTAATGCCTATTTTGCTTCAGTCTTCACTAAAAAGGATAAAGGTGACCAGATATTCAACACAATTAATATTAACATAAAGCAGGGATTTAGGTTAGATACTGTGAAAAACTTTCTATCTAAAAGGGTAGTTAAGCTCTGGAATAGGCTTCCAAGGGAGATTGTTGAATTCCTATCATTGGAGGTTTTAAGAAGGAGGTTGGACAAACACCTGTCAGGGATGGTGTAGGTTTACTTGGTGTAGGCCTCAGCACTGGGAGGTGGGTTGGATGATTTCTTGAGATTCCTTCATACCCTCCATTTCTCTGAATCTATGAAAAGCAGAACAAGAAGGGTGAGAGGCCAGTGCAATGACAGCACAAACAGGAAGTCGTTTTCCAGAGCAGAGGGGAAAAAAAGTCTTTGTGTTTTTCTAAGTATAATACATTTGTTATATGTACATTATTTCACACAGGGCTTAGCACAATGGGGCCCCATTCACGTTAGGTGACTGCAGTAATTTTAGTAAAGTAATGGAAAGAAATTTAGCAAGTGGTGGGAAAAAATTAAGGACTAAGGTAGAAATACTGAAAGATGGCAAAACAAAGTGAGAAAAAGCAGACAAAGAAAATTAGGAGGAAAGGGAGACTCACGAGCAAAACATCTATACTGTAAACATTTAACATTTTCTATGTGGATCAGACTCTGTCTCCTCCATGCCTTCCCATGTCCCTTCCATGTCTCTCTGTCCCATGTCTACCAGTTCTCTACACTCTCTCCTTCTCCTTCTCATGCTCTGGGAGTTGCCCGTACACCCTTGCATCTCTCCCCTTGTCCCCTGCACTGCTCTTCCATAGTTTGTCATTTTCTATACGCCCCAGTCCTCTGTACTCTCTCTATCCCAGCCTCCATCCCTATTGCTCTGACCACCACAGATCTCCCCAATTATGAGACCAGGAGTCTTTCAACATGCTCCTCCCACAGTTCCCAACACCAACACCGAGTCTATATCACGTCTGGTCTCCTGGCCTTTTCTCCTCACCCCCTCCCAGGCTTCTGCCCCTCTGTCTTTCCTCCCAATCTCCTGGCACTTCAGTTTTAAATCTCAACTCATAGACACCGACCCCAGGGGTGCTCCAGGGCTGGAGCACCCAGGGAAAACATTAGCAGGTGCTTAGCACCCACAGGCAGCCAGCTCCTTCTCCTCCCTCCCAGCACCTCCCGCCCACCGAGATCATTTGTTCTGTGGTGTGCAGGAGGTGTTGGGGGATGGAATGGGAGGAGCAGGGAAAGGGTGTGCTTGGGGGAGGAGGTGAACTGGGCAGGAAGAGGAGTGGAGTAGAGGTGGAAAGAGGCAGGGTGCGGGAGGACTTTGGGGGAAGGGGTGGAATGAGGGCAGGGCCTGGGGCGGAGCACCCCCAGGGCAAGGAGGAAGCCGGTGCCTATGTCTCAACCTCCAGTGAATCTGGAGAGGTTAGTTTATCGTTCCTCACCCTGAATGGCAGGGTTAATTTCACAAACAGCATCACAAGCTCAGCTGTGCCTGGGTCATAACACTCTAGTCAGGGATTCAGCTTTCTGTCTCCTGTATCCCCTAATGTGATACTGTGACGTTGGTTCATTACTGATTCAGACGCAAGACTGCCACCTACTGAACTGCCAACACCACTTGCTACTGCAGCAGCATCTGGGTTTCCTTTGGAGGTCTCCTATCCAAGTATTGACCCAGCCTGACCCTGTGTAAAACTTCCTTCCAAACCCTGAGAATGCTGCCTACCCAGCTCTCTGGCCTGTTGGGCACAAGACAAGTGATTTAGGAATCAAGCGACTTGAGATGTGAAGTGATCACAGCCAAAACAGATCGTGTAACACAGAGAGAACTTCAAATTTGGTTTTCTGCCAGGAAAATAGTTCTCATAATTCTTTTGTGTGTAAAGTTAGTTAGAATGAGCTGGATTCTCTGGTCCATTTAGGTTACTGCACACTGAGTAAACTGCATAAAATGGCCTTAAACTTGCCAGAGGATTCCCCCCACCCCTGTGTAGTGGGAATTTCTGGGGAATTCTCAGCTGAGAGAGGATGGAGGTTGCATAGCTGCCCACCACACCCCCTTCTTTGTAACTGCTCCATGACTGTATTCAACAAATGTTCATGGGGGTGAGGTACACCAGCATAAATATCCGTGAAAAGCCAATTTTAGTCTCAAATGTCCTGCTATTAACTGAACATGAATCTCAAATTGTATATCTGAATACAAAATGTATAGTCACAGGGGTCATCCAATCAGAGAACACAAGACTGCATGACTTCAATAATTCACCAGCCCATGAAGACTACAAGTATGAACTGTTTGCAACTGGTCTGCAGACCAAGAACTATTCAATGAAGAAATTTGCGAACAATTTTGACTAGTTAGTACGTCTGATCTGCTCCCAAACAGCTTGTGAAAAGAAAAAAAAAGTTCTAAAATTAATTGAATAAATTATTACTTGCCAATTATTCACTCAGCTCTAGTTAAGGCACTCATCGCAGGTGTCACCACAATTCAGTGGCTGAATCAGGACTGGATCCCACAAGTTCTGACTGTCAGTCTTCAATAAACCATTTTGTTTTTCCCTTAGTATATTCTAGGCCCAAGTAGTCTTTTTCCCTGGGTCTCTTCCAAGTCCTTAGTTTGAAACACTCCACACCTAACCCTCCTATATTACCCCACTGTGCACTTGGCCTGAAAGTGCCATTTGCGCCTGCCACTTCTGCACCTCTCCCAGCTTATGCCTGCTTGGAGGAAAGGGGAAGAGAATTGGGACTCTAGGAAATTTGTCTTTTCTTGTCTGAGAACTTGTCCGTGACTGAGCTCCACTGCTAGGTTCCAAGGTTGGGCATTTTATTTTGACCATTCAAGCTGCTTAGCTACCATATAGAGCAATGTCATCCTGCAAAAGTATTGCTTTTAGCAGTAACTTCAGAGCTATTATAAAAAAGTCAGTACACAACTGTATGACCCAGCACAAGGTTAAATTCCTTTGGCTACTAACCCTATAAAAGCAACTGAGTAATGAGAACTAGAATTTGGAACAGGCTACAAAAACTCCCCAAACCTCAAATGAACAAAGTGTTTTGACATTCCACCATGACCTCATTGCCCATATGATATGGAACTATTTCAGCTATTCAAACAAAGAACAGTAGTTGTCACAGGAGGAAGCATAATGTCTTTCTAAGGCATATAAATACTTTACTGGCAATGGCATGCCACAAATGCACAGAATCCAGCTCCGTTGAGAGGCTTTTCTGTTCAAGGGCTTTAATGGGCTCTCTCACTCTGCAGGTGTAAGGATGACAATACTTTAGATTTACAAATACAAAGGGGCCAGCAAGTATCCAGATAGACACTTGCCGAAATGACTGCAAAAATGAAAAGGTTCCATCCAAATAACTTCCCATTGGAGAACTGTGCTAGCTACCACCCAGGCAGGCCGGAGTATGCCTAGCAACTGCTACTATTATTATCATTATTATTTAATATTTATTTACTTCAAGCACCCCAAAATGCCATTGGTACCTTCAAAACAAGCAAAAATGCAGCCTCTGCCCATAAAGGTTTTTGCAGTCTAACTATGATATGATACAAGTGAGGGGGTGATAGGAAAAAATAATAGAGGAGAAAGTAAGGACAAAGGTGACTAATATGATCACACAGTTATTCAATAAGACATGCCCACATCTTGAAGAGCATAATCTTTTCTTGTTTTGTTTTTTGCATTGTTTCTCTTGTGACGTTACACCCCATATTCTTTGCAGTGATATTATAATATGATTGACATAATTATAATGAAGTTTATGCAAGATAAGTCATGAGAGGTGTCACTGGGAAAGTTAGGACTTGCTGAATATGATTATCCGATTTGTATGCATGCATCATTTTTGTATCTGAAGTTATGAATACTGACTATGTATCTGAATTTCAAATGTAATTACACCTGGGTAACACTCGCTAGACCAGAAGCTTTCAGTCTAGATCAGGGGTCTCAAACTCAAATGACCACAAGGGCCACATGAGGACTAGTACATTGGCCCGAAGGCTGCACCGCTGACCACCCACCACGCTGCCCTGGCCTCGCCCCCACTCCACCCCTTCCGTGAGGCCCCGCCCCTGCCCCACCTCTTCCAACCCCTTCCCCGAAATCCCCACCCCAACTCTGCCCCCTCCCTGCCCCCAGAGGGTGCAGAGTGCATCAGGGGGCTCAGGGCAGGGAGTTGGAGTGAAGGAGGTGTGCAGGGTGCAGCAGGGGGCTCAGGGCAGGGGGTCGGGTTCAGGGTGCAGCAGGGGGCTCAGGGCAGGGGGTCGGGTGCAGGGTGCAGCAGGGGACTCAGGGCAGGGGCTCGGGGTGCGGGGGGTGTGTGGGGTGCGGCAGGGGGCTCAGGGCAGGGGGTCGGGGTGCAGGAGGGGTTTGGGGTGCGGCAGGGGGCTCAGGGCAGGCGTTCGGGGTGCAGGGTGAAGCAGGGGGCTTAGGGCAGGGGGTCGGGGTGCAGGAGGCATGCAGCAGGGGGCTCAGGGCAGGGGGTTTGGCTGCAGGTAGGGTTTGGGGGGCAGGTCCAGCCTGCTCCGCACTGGGGGCAGGACAGGTTCCCTGCCTGCCCGCCCGCCCTGCCCCTGTGCCACTCCATGAAGTGGCCAGGACCCGTGTGTGGGGGGGCACAGGGGTCTGTGTGCTGCCCTGGCCGCACCTTCAGGTACCTCCCCCGAAGCTCCCATTGGCTGTGCACCCTGGCCGCTCCTCCTGTACCTTCCCCGAACGGTGAACCGTGGCCAATGGGAGCTTCGGGGGAGGTACCTGGAGGAGCAGCCAGGGCAACACACAGACCCCTGTGCCCCCAGGTCCCAGCCACTCCCGGAGTGGCGTGGGGGAGGACAGGCAGGCGGGGGGGGGGCCTGCCTTCCCCTGGTGCGCGCCGGGCCAGAGCTGCTCTAGGTAAGCGCTGGGGGAGACGGGGAGACTGAAGGGAGCTCGCGGGCTGCAGAAAATAACCCTGCGGGTCACGTGTTTGAGATCCCTGGTCTAGATAGTGGGTGGGGAAGGGCCTATTCAGGGCAATGAGCTATTAGGAAATAAACAATAGGCCTTAGGAGAAGCTCCCAGCTGGGGAGTCTTCTTGAACATGCTACAGACAGCCTCCAAGTAATGGTTGCTATGACTCTACAAGGACATGTGATGAGACCACATTTCTCTAGACTCCATCTTGGGATGTCAATATTTTTCCACAGACTGGTCTGGGAACCAGGCTTTGGAACAAAGGGTTCCCGCCATATGCAAAACCTATATAAGGCAAGGAGTGACATCATCTGGTGTTCTTCACTCCCCACACAAGAAGACTCCTGGAAACACCTGAGGAACAAAAACTGAACTATGGGAAGTGCTGGACCCAGGCTAAGGGATATCTAGCCTGTGAATGGAACACTTGGGGATTCCAAGCTGTAAAGCAAGTACAGCTTGCCCCTTAAGAATCTGCAGCCTGCTGGTATCATCTCTTAGGGTGAGAATCTGCTATTCATATCCTGTCTATTTAGTATATTAAACTTAGTTTGAGTTTTTGTTTATTTGCTAGGTAATCTGCTTTGATCTGTTTACTATCACTTATAATCGCTTAAAATCTATCATTTGTAGTTAATAAACTTGTTTTTGCTTTATCTAAATGAGTGAGTTGGAGTGAAGTGTATGGTAATCTTAGTTCAGGGGCAAAAGGCTGTTGCATATTCCTCTCCACATTGAGGGAGGGGGTGAATTTTATGAGCGTACACTGTACCATTCCCTGTGCAGCACAAGATAGTATAATTTTGGGTTTATATTTCAGAGGGTGGGTGTGCCTGAGAAGCTGGGAGTTCCCTTAGCTGTAGCCTTCCTATGCAGAGGCAGGTCAGAGAGCCTGCATGTAACTGAAGCTGGGTGTGTCCCCAACTGTATGTACGCTGGTAAAATTTCAGGCTGGAGGGCTTTGCAGCTTGTCACAGTAGCACAGTGTGAAAAGGAGCCCAGGCTGGTGGGTCAGGAGGGCTCAATGGTACCCCAGTTCCAGGCGACATCCCGGGGGGAACCTGTCACACCTCCCTCCTCACTTCTCATAGGCTTCTTGCTTAGTTTTGGGAGGGAAATGAGTGAGTCAAAGGAAGACTGTTTTCAGTGCATGCCAGTAAAAAAACTAGTGTTAGTGGTGGTTTCAAGTTTCCAAACAAAAATGAGGAAATATGTGTTTAAATATTTTTGAAAATTATTTTGAGTAGATGCGTTTGTATAATTCTTTTAAGTCATTTGATAGGTAAAGATTTTGGCTGGTCATCCTTGGCACTGTCCCTATAAAATTTCCCAACTTTTTCTGATTTACTTAATGACAGCAGAAATATTGGAGAAATATACAAATGAGTCAGCCTGTTAGATCTCTTCTGACAGTACAAAAACCAGGGACATCATCCTAACCAGTCTGAATCTTTGGAACTACAATATATCTTGCATTTTCCTGGTAAAACTACAAAAACTGACTACCCTTATTTATACAGTAATAGAGGATTATCTCCTGATTTACTTTTCATTTGCAGTTTACTGTTCCTTCCCTGTATACCTTACTCCATAATCAGATATGTAATTACATAGTGCAACTTTGATTCACATACAAGTCACTGTCCCTTCCTGTGACGAGTTAGAGCAGATGCAGCAGGCAGGAACAGTTTAAAAGGATGTGGTCCTATTGTTAGAGATTTTAAACACTGTGCCAGTCACTGGAATGGTTCATGGTACCTGGTGGAGACCCTTCTTTTGTTTTTTCTGATGGTGGTCCCTGAACTGTTCCAGCAGATGGCACTATACCATGTTAAAAAAAAAAAAGAAGGAAAGCCCCTAACAGATACTCTCACATCACAAACCACCACACAGTCTGACAGGACTAACACTCTGTTCAAACGAGGCCTGGGACTTGAAGAGCAGGGCCGTTGCAGGTCAGCGCTGTGCATGAGGAAGCCTGACTGCACTTTGCCAGCTATGGACAAATTGAATAATTACTTACATTCAAGAGCATTAAATTCACCCATAAAATTAATAAGTGTAAGAACAGGATTTTTTAAAAATAGTTTAAAAGGTTACCTAGATAGAGGAGTCCCCCTGAAATGCTTTTATTTTGGACGTTCAGTATAGTTAGAACTAGGGTTGCCAACTTTCTAATTGCACAAAACCGAACACCCTTGCCCCACCCCATGTCCCTTCTCCAAGGCCCTGCCCTCACTCACTTCATCTCCCCTCCCTCCATCGCTCACACTCCCCCACCCTCATTCACTTTCACCAGGCTGGCTCATGGGGTTGGGCTGCAGGAGGTGGTGAGGGTTCCGGCTGGGGATGTGAACTCCAGGGTTGCTCCAGAAATGAGAGTTTGGAGTGCGGGAGAGGGCTCTGTGCAGAGGTAGGGGGTTGGGGTGCAGGATGGGGCTCTGGGCTGGGGCGGAGGTGTTCAGAGTGCGGGAGGGAGCTCAGGGCTGAGGCAGGGGGTTGAGGTGCGGGCTCTGGGAGAGAGTTAGGGTGCAGGAGAGGGTTCTAACCTGAGGTAGGGAGTTGGGCTGTGGCCGGGGATTCAAGGTGCGGGCTCCGACCAGTGGTGCTTACCTCAGGTAGCCCCCGGAAGCGGCTGGCATGTCCGGCTCCTAGGCAGAGGGGCCAGGGAGCTCTGCACGCTGCCTGTGCCAACAAGCACCAGCTCTGCAGCTCCCATTGGCCATGGTTCACAGCCAATGGGAGCTGAGGAGCCAGCACTTGGGGCAGGGGCAGCATGTGGAGCC
This sequence comes from Eretmochelys imbricata, assembly GCF_965152235.1. Taxonomy (NCBI): domain Eukaryota; kingdom Metazoa; phylum Chordata; order Testudines; family Cheloniidae; genus Eretmochelys; species Eretmochelys imbricata. Next base: position 158,374,734 of record NC_135572.1, read on the forward strand.
CCCGTGGCTGCCCCTACACCTAGGAGTCAGACATGCTGGCTGCTTCCAGGAGCCACGCGGAGCCATGGAGCCTGCCTTAGCCCCACTACGCCACTGACCGGACTTTGAGCGGCCCGGTCAGTGGTGCTGACCAGAGCCGCCAGGGTCCCTTTTCAACCAGGCATTCTGGTTGAAAACTGGATGGCTGGCAACCCTAGTTAGAACGACAGTGCTTAAAAGGCCAGGGAGGATAGAGGGACATGGGCCTTAACCATTCAATAGAGTATTGGGTCCTATTATTAATTATTTGTACTATTGTACCATCTAGAGACCCCAACCAAGATCCACACTCCATGGTGCTAGGCACTTCACAGACACATAGTGAGGGACTCTCTGCTCTGCAGAGCTTACAATCTAATAGGCAAGACAAAGGGAGCATTATTATTTTCACTTTACAACTGGTGAACTGAGGCTCTGGAGAGCTAAAGTGACTTGTCTAACGTCAAAGGAAGCTTGTGATGGAACCTGGAACTGAACCCAGATCTCCTGAGTCCTGGTTTAGTGCCTTAAGCACAGGGTCATCCTTCCATTCCTGTTATAAAGCAACATATAACCATTCTGAAGTACAACTCAGCACATCTCTCCCACTAAATAGAGAATAGGCTCTAGGTTGAAGAGTGTTTCTGGGATGCTCTTTGCAAGCTTAATAATTTTTATGACATCTCAAAAAATTAAAAACAAACCTCTGCTACAAGACACATTATGCTTTAGTCTGATGGTATTAGCTACCCATTAATTTTGGACCCTGAAATTATAGACCATTCGGTCTAATTTCAATACCTGAAATATACTGTAAGAAATTATTAAACAAACAATTTGTAAGCACCTAGAAGATAATAGGATTATAAGGAATAGCCAGCATGGATTTGTCAAGAACAAATCATGCAAAACCAACCTATTTCCTTCTTTGTCAGGATTACTGGCCTAGCATATTGGGGGAAGCAGTAGATGTGGTATATCTTGATTTTAATAAGGCTTTTGAAACAGTTCCACATGACATTCTCATAAGCAAACTAGGGAAATGGAGTCTAGATGAAATTACTGGAAGGTGGGTGCACCACTGGTTGAAAGACTGTACTCAGAGAGTAGTCATCAATGGTTCACTCTCAGACTGGGAGGGTTTATCTAGTGGGGTCCCACAGGGGGTAGCCCTGGGTTTCAATTCAATTCAACTATTCAATATTTTCATTGATTACTTGGATAATAGAGCGGAGAGTGTGCTTATGAAATTTGCAGATGACACCAAGCTAGAGGGATTTCTACAACTTGGGAGGACAGGATTAGAATTCAAAATGACCTGGACAAATTGGAGAATTGGTCTGAATTCAACAAGGTGAAATTCAGTAACGACAAGTGCAAATCTATTCAGGGGACACCATCACAGGGCCTAATAACATCAGCCACACTATCAGAGGCTCGTTCACCTGCACATCCACCAATGTGATTTATGCCATCATGTGCCAGCAATGCCCCTCTGCCATGTACATTGGTCAAACTGGACAGTCTCTACGTAAAAGAATAAATGGACACAAATCAGATGTCAAGAATTATAACATTCATAAACCAGTCGGAGAACACTTCAATCTCTCTGGTCACGCAATCACAGACATGAAGGTCGCTATCTTAAAACAAAGAAACTTCAAATCCAGACTCCAGCGAGAAACTGCTGAATTGGAATTCATTTGCAAATTGGATACTATTAATTTAGGCTTAAATAGAGACTGGGAGTGGCTAAATCATTATGCAAGGTAGCCTATTTCCTCTTGTTTTTTCTACCCCCCCCCCCAGATGTTCTGGTTTAACTTGGTTTTAAACTTGGAGAGTGGTCAGTTTGGATGAGCTATTACCAGCAGGAGAGTGAGTCTGTGTGTGTATGGGGTTGGGTTTTTGGAGGGGGGTGAGGGAGTGAGAGAACCTGGATTTGTGCAGGAAATGGCCTAACTTCATTATCATGCACATTGTGTAAAGAGTTGTCACTTTGGATGGGCTATCACCAGCAGGAGAGTGAATTTGTGTGGGGGGGTGGAGGGTGAGAAAACCTGGATTTGTGCTGGAAATGGCCTAACCTGTTGCTCACTTTAGATAAGCTATTACCAGCAGGACAGTGGGGTGGGAGGAGGTATTGTTTCATATTCTCTGTGTATATATAAAGTCTGCTGCAGTTTCCACGGTATGCATCTGATGAAGTGAGCTGTAGCTCACGAAAGCTCATGCTCAAATACATTGGTTAGTCTCTAAGGTGCCACAAGGACTCCTTTTCTTTTTGACAAGTGCAAAGTACTTCACTTAAGAAGGAAAAATCAAACACACAGTTACAAAATGGGGACTAACTGGCTTGGTGGTAGAGCGGCTGAAAAGGATCTGGGGGCTATAGTAGATCATAAATAGAATATGAGTCAACAACGTGATGGAACTGTGAAAAAGGCTAATATCACTCTGGGGTATATTAATAGGAGTGTTGTAGGGGAAGTAATTGTTCTGCTCTACTTGCCACTGGTGATGGACTATTGTGTCCAATTCTGGGCACCACAAATTAGGAAAGAAGTGGACAAATTAGAGACAGTCCAAAAGAGAGCAACAAAAATGATAGAAAATTTAGAAAACTTGACCTATGAGGAAAGTTTAAAAAAAAAAAAAGGTATGTTTAATCTTGAGGAAAGAAGACTAAGGGGAACCTGATAACAATCTTCAGATATGTTAAGGGCTTTTATAAAGAAGACTATGGTCAATTGTTCTCTATTTCCACTGAAGATAGGACGAGAAGTAATAGTCTTAATCAGCAGCTAGGGAGATTTAGGTTAATTAGGAAAATTAACATTAGGAAAATCCTCCTAACTACCAGGGTAGTTAAGCTCTAGAATACGCTTTCAAGGGAGGCTGTGGAATCCCCCTCGTTGGAAGTTTTAAGAACAGGCTGGACAAACACCTGTCAGGGATGGTCTAGGAGGTTTACTTGGTCCTGCCACAGTGCAAGGGGCTGCACTTGATGACCTCTCTAGGGCTCTTCAGCTCTATCTTTCTATGATTAAACTAGTTCCCTCTGAAATCTTCCACTTTCTCTCTATCTTGTTGGCCTTAGAATCTACTTTACACACTAGTAGATGCCTGTAAGGGCAGGGCTGATCCTTTGTGGTCTCCCTTGATGTTACTAAAAAGAAAAGGAGTACTTGTGGCACCTTAGAGACTAACCAATTTATTTGAGCATAAGCTTTTGTGAACTACAGCTCACTTCTTCGGATGCATACTGTGGAAAGTATAGAAGATCTTTTTATACACACAAAGCATGAAAAAATGGGTGTTTTACCACTACAAAAGGTTTTCTGTCCCCCCATCCCACTCTCCTGCTGGTAATAGCTTATCTAAAGTGATCACTCTCCTTACAATGTGTATGATAATCAAGGTGGGCCATTTCCAGCACAAATCCAGGGTTTAACAAGAACGTCTGAGGAGGGGGGGGAAGTAGGAAAAAACAAGGGGAAATAGGTTACCTTGCATGACTTAGCCACTCCCAGTCTCTATTCAAGCCTAAGTTAATTGTATCCAATTTGCAAATGAATTCCAATTCAACAGTTTCTCGCTGGAGTCTGGATTTGAAGTTTTTTTGTTGTAATATCGCAACTTTCATGTCTGTAATTGCGTGACCAGTGAGATTGAAGTGTTCTCCGACTGGTTTATGAATGTTATAATTCTTGACATCTGATTTGTGTCCATTTATTCTTTTACGTAGAGACTGTCCAGTTTGACCAATGTACATGGCAGAGGGGCATTGCTGGCACATGATGGCATATATCACATTGGTGGATGTGCAGGTGAACGAGCCTCTGATAGTGTGGCTGATGTTATTAGGCCCTGTGATGGTGTCCCCTGAATAGATACGTGGGCACAGTTGGCAACGGGCTGTGTTGCAAGGATAGGTTCCTGGGTTAGTGGTTCTGTTGTGTGGTATGTGGTTGCTGTTGAGTATTTGCTTCAGGTTGGGGGGCTGTCTGTAGGCAAGGACTGGCCTGTCTCCCAAGATTTGTGAGAGTGTTGGGTCATCCTTCAGGATAGGTTGTAGATCCTTAATAATGCGTTGGAGGGGTTTTAGTTGGGGGCTGAAGGTGACGGCTAGTGGCGTTCTGTTATTTTCTTTGTTAGGCCTGTCCTGTAGTAGGTGACTTCTGGGAACTCTTCTGGCTCTATCAATCTGTTTCTTCACTTCCGCAGATGGGTATTGTAGTTGTATACGTGTGTGTGTGTATATATATATATATGTATGTATATATAGATGTTACTATACTCAGCTGCTCTCACCTTCAACAGATGATATAGATTTTTGTGGGAGGAGAGGGGGGTTAATTTTTGTTGTCGTTGTTTTAAGCAAATTACCAGCAGCAGGCTTGGGATTTGGAAACTAATCCTGGTGTCAGCACCTGGGCTTAAACTACTGTTCCAGCTTTCTTGTCATCAGCACAGAAGCAGTCTCAGAGACTATGCTGTGTTAAAAGACTGCTGATCCAACAACTGTAGCTTCCTACCAAGCATATTAACTTCCCCTTAGTGGCTTTAGGTTTCATCTGTCTCCATTTTCTTGCTCCTCCCTTCCCTCTGACATTTGGAGAAAATTAGGATTGATGAAAATTTGTGCTGCAGTTTTGAAACATAAGCAGCAATCATGATCCCAGCTTTCTATCTTAAGGTTATAAGATGACCAAAGTAAGCAATGCTTGATTTTAGAGTACACAAATAAGTTATGAAGATAATTTTGGATTATTTCATTAACGGAAAAGCAAATGCATGGCTATTATAATACAGATTACACTGTCTGGTGCCATAGTTACAGTGTAATTTGAATGAAAACAGAAATACCATCCTGTACCCATTGATCCTGTACCCATTGAAATCAATGGTAATATTGCTATTAATTTCTGTTGGAGCTGGACCAGTCCTATGTCGTTGCATGATATTTACCAGGTATAATATGAGTGGTTTATTATAAAAGGCTGGATCCTGGCTAGGATCATAGCCATAGGGCATAGCCAGAGAAAATAGATTTGCACAGGAGTTTAGAGAACAGAATCCTCCCCCATCAGGACATGCAGGACCAGTAGAGACGTTGTCAATATTTCTTTGCTAGAATGCTGGCCTGCCTTGCTGGGTTTAGTGCAGGGCAAATACTGTAGATTAGAGATGGGCCAAAAATGCAAAATTCTGATCTGTTCCCACGAATGTACAGAGCTGGGGGCTCAGATTGGCTTATTGTTATAGGCAGAGTTGGTAGCCTCACCTACATTAAGGTAGTCCAGCACTTTCCTTTATGAGACCCTGTATTCTGTTACTTATAACTTTGCCAAACTTTAACTGTTCAGGCTGAAATTTTCCATGCTGGGTTTCTCCCTCAGGCTGAATTTTCTTGGAAAGTTTCAACTAAAATGTTTCACCTGTTTCCAAGCATGTGGTCAGGGGAAAATACATTGCTTTACCCATGATAAAATAATTCTTACAGAGCTTGGTTGAGATGCTCTACCACCTTCATTCTTTGAAGCAGGGACTTGAAATTTGGCAGAAAAGTCATCTGCATGTTAGTGATGTGTCTTTTGCTGTTCTGTGAAAATTAGCCTAAATTTGGCCAAGTTATAAATCTCTGAAAAACCTCAGCTCGCATATGCTCAGTAGAAGTTAAGAGTTTGATAGCTAAATTCTCTTCAGATTCCTTCTGTATGGAGCTTACTCCATCCCCTCACAGGTCCTACATGCCAACCAGACTCTGTTTGTGCTGTATCCACAGAGTGACTGAGCATGCTCCATTCTAGGGCTGAGCTGGACTTCCCTTGCAACTGCTCCTTCTGACTGCCGCTGCAGCTGCTGTGGTACCTGGCACCAGACCTGAGAGCAAGGAGACTATCTTTCCTGTTATCTCACTGCTCTCCCTTTTGGCACTCAGGCAATGTGCAAGAGGAAGCAGGCACACTGGAATGCAGAGGAGTGAGGGCGGGGGGAGGGCTGGTCAGGGGGAAGAAAAAGAGGGTGCAAGAGCCAGAGGATAGGGAGAAGCAGAAGGTATGGGAGGAACGGAAGTTGGCAGGGGGGTGGGGGTAAGAAGAAAAGGGAGACAGGATCCAATGTGGGAGCGCCAGAGGGGAAGAGTGCAGGAGCTCGGGTATGGCCAGAGTGGATAGGAGGAACAGAGAGGGAGGGTGCAGGATCTGGGATATGGGCCATAGGCAGGGTAGGATAGGAGGAGAGAGGGAGGGTATGGCACCAATGTACAGTGTGATGAACTAAAGACCAGAGTGGTGATGCTGGTCCTGAATTTGCTTGCTGTTGCCAAGTTTGCTCAGACCCTTAACATTATTTCATTGTCAACTTTTGCAATTACCTTACTTTGTTTTGTGCATGTAACCAATAGTACACAAGTTATTTAAACAAAAATCTCTTGCTAACCTTTTAACAGTAGTTGCATAGATACTGAAAAGGCTCCTAATGCAAAGTGTGAGATGTTTACAGAAGGAGGGAACCTACTAACTTTCACTGAGAATGTAACAGATCTATGGCTCCTTCAGGCTTCCTCAAATGTTCATGGAACCATTATAATGGTTGATTTATACAGTACATGGGATACCCATACAGAATTGATATAACATGGAATTTGCTTTTATATGGACCTTCATTAGAGATACCTAAGCAGACTTTAAAAATTCATGTTGATTTAAATTAGGTGCAAACAATACATATACATAAATGCAATATGTGGGCTAAATTTAGAGCAGTCATACACAAAAGTTAGAGTAGTCATAATTCTAATTCCCACAACAGCTGTCATTTGCTCTTTTTACCCATATATATTGATACAGTATCATTTAGTCTTACTGTATAATTGATGATCTTTAATGCCATAACATAAAAGGGCCTGATGCTGAGTACCTGCAACTGCCTTTGAATGCAATTGGCACTGGGGATGTTTACCAAGTTACGGAATCCAGTCCTGGTTCTCTGGGTCCAATCCTGCTCATATTACTTGCACAAACACTCCTTCTGAAGTCCATGGAGCAACTCACTCAAGTGGGGGTGAGCAGGATTTTGCCATATATGTATAGCAATACAAGCCACCATAGTATATATTTGCAAGGGGTCCAAATTAGAATTGCTGTGGGAACCATAGTTTTGAACGGGTGACTGATGTCTATGTGTGTACACAGTACTATTGCACATTAGCTTAGTTTTTTACTTTTTATTTTTATTTATTTATTTCTATATTTTTGTTTAGGTATAAATCAACAAGAAAAAGAAAGGTTCCGGTATGTTTATTTGACGGTGTGCACACACATTTGAACATGCAATCTGGATTTTGTACATGCTAAACAAACTTCACATGTTGATTCACCCTGCAGGATGTGGGAGATTGGAAATAAATGGTAGTGATAGGGAAGCCATCCGTAAAGCTGCTGGGCCTGCTAGATCCCTTCTGATATCACGACTCAGATATATACATGCCCAACTCATGTATGTGTATAACTGAAATGTTACATCTCAGCTTTAATTAATCAAATGTCCTACATGCATAGTGCAGAGCCTTCTAAAATTTCATTTTTTCTGTGCATGTACCGCATTTGATACACACAGACACAGAACATTTCAAACGCACTGAAATCAGTGCTTTGATTAGTAAAAACACTGCACGCTAACGAGTTCCTTTGCTATGTCCATATATCACAGCTCCCTGAGGTCCTCATTGGAACTGCTACGGTGGAAATACGTGGCAACCTCCCACCAAAATCAGTGGGACTTAGCATAGTAAAACCATAACACCAAAATCTAAAGGGAAGGGGTATGAAATAGAGATGCAGCAAAAAACAACAACAAAAATAAAACCAATTATGAAACATAGCAATTATGCATGGGCATACTATGAAAATGTCTTCTGCTTCAATATTTTGTCTCTCCAGTTCCCATTTTAAGGACTGTAGCACTGGCAAAATCTTTTGGCTTTTGTTCATTCCAGGGGTGGTCAAACTTACTGCTCCTCTGAGCCACATATGACAATCTTCAGAAGTTCAAGAGCTGGGGTACACCTGCTGGGCGCTGGGGCTTGGGGCTTCAGTCCCAAGAGGTGCCTGACAGGGCTTGGGGCTTCAGCCCCGCTCCTGCTGAAGCCCCAAGTTCTGGAAGGTGCACGCCCCAAGACCCTCCTTCCCGCTGGGCAGAAGTCCCTACCCCACCACTCTGCTGAAAGGCAGAGGTCCCGAGCTTCCCCTCTTCCCCTCCTCCCCCACCCGCTGGTCTGCTAGGTGGAGAATGGGGGTGGGGCTTTGCAAGTCACACTTTAATGGTAAAAAAGCCTCATGTGGCTTATGAGCCACAGTTTGACCACCCCTGGTTCATACAATACAACAAGGGAGCATTTTACCATTACACTTATCATTAACTGACTTCTTGAGGGGTGTCAAGGCAAACAAGCCAAGAAATTGGCATGGAGAAAGGGCCCTTTCTCTCTTTAGAGGTTGTGTCTGCAGTCAGGTCCCTCCAAGGTAGGAGTGAGTACATGGGGACAGGGGCAGCCTGGAATAGCATGCCCTGTCTCTGTCCATGCTGTACCTATGGATAAATAAAGAACATCAGTCTGCTGTGCTGTTGATTCAGCATCTTTCGTAAGCATCATTCTCTTTAAAAAAAAAAAAAAATTAAAGAAAAGAATCCAGGCTTGTTGTTGCTGGTGCTGTTTCAGAAAGTGGTGGAAGCTTTGAGCCTTGTACTGCGTGTTGAGTTTGTTTTTGCCAGTCTGTAAATGCAAGCCAGCTGAACCAATTGAAATAAAGTGTAAGGGGGAAAAGGAAAGAGAAAGAAAGAGGGAAATTGCATGTTTACTGATTTTCTACTGTTGCAGTTTCAAACAGATAATTTATAAACCCCAGAAAAAACAGGATTTCTCATGCTGACAGATTCCAGGCTGTGGTGGCCGTTTTGGGTAATGCTATGATAGCAGTTCATGATTTAACCAAGATACTTGGTAAGGAGTCAAATAGAGAACAAGCAACAGAATGTGTTGCTCTTACTTGAACATTTTCCTCTGGCGATTCCTGCTGCCCTCCCCCTCCAACTTCCCCTCAAGATTAGGCCACATCTATATTAGGAGTTCTTTACCAGCACAGTAATAGTATATCGGCAGAGCTGTGCATTGTATCAATATAGTAAAACCACCTCCCACAAGTGAAACGAGCGATGATGGTAAAAGCACAGCTTTGCCAGGAGAGCTGCGTCTCTACCTTGGGGGCTTCTGCCGGCACAGCTGGGTTGGTCAGGGATCACATCTCTTCCCAGCCATGACCGACACAGCTGTGCTGCCAGAAGTCTGTCGTGTAGACCTGGCCTTGGAGGCCAGGCTCAGCCCCAGGATTCCAGACTGTCATACACACTCAGCCAGAGAAATGAACCGAACCTTGTTCTGTGCAGTATTTTTGTTCACGTTCCACAATTCTCAGGCAGCTTTTGCAGACGTTTTGTGAGGTTTTCCCCTCCCCTGAGTCATTAGAAATAGCTTGTCTCTTCACGTATTTCATCTTATTTCAAAACTGAAGCTCCAAAGACAGGTGTCTGGCTTTAAATAGAGCGAAAAAACCCCTGCTGTGTGTACTGGGGAAGAATATATCGTGTGGCTTGAGAGACAGTCAGATAAGCTGTTCAATGTGCAGCATTTATCTTTCCACTGGTAGCTGTGAGAAAGAACAGCTTCTCCTTGACCTAGGCAAGCGCTCTGCATGCCATGTTGGCTGCGTTTTAAAAAGTAGGCTGATTATCTAAAATACCAGGCCATAATGGAACAGACTGAGCCCCCCCCCCCTTCTCCCCAGTGGAATTAAGGGGCTACAGTCAGAGCAGCCAGTGGCAGCTGCACAGATAGCTGGAAGCATTTGATTTGCGTCAGTTTGCAGCAGAGCCTGATGGGGCTGCATGCAGGGTGCTTTTAACTCTCAGTGATTGGCAGGAGCATGATGTCACAATGAGGCTAGATATATCGCACGGGGACTCATGTTTTTGAGACAGGACCAATTTAGAATCTAATAGAAAATGGACAGCAAAGTACAAAGTGACAATCCAAATCACACTGCAGAAGTAGGCAGAGAATTGCAAGAGAGTGAGGGGTGAGGGGATGGGGAGGGTTTATGCCGTTTTAATTTTGTGAGTAACTACCCAGAGGTCAGGTCACTATGAAAAGTAAGTCTAGTAGGTAGTGATTATATTTAATCTGAGTAGGTTTCTTCCTGCGACTCATTTTAATATCCTGGGCCTCCACAATACAGTAAACTAAGGAACACAGTTAATTGGGGGAGTTTGGCTGGAATACTGAAGGTTATTTGAAACCTATAATTTCACAAAGATTAAAAGCAATCATCAAAAAACTCAGATGAACCACAGACTTTAAAAAGTACATGGAATGCATTTTTCATTGGTTTTTAGTATAGTGCAAATATGAATAAAATATTTTCAATGCAATATTGGTTGTAGAAAAAGCTGAGCATAATTATGGTTAAAAATACACGTGACAATAAACTAAGCTATTGGACATAATGCATCTTTGCTTTTCTTATCATTCAAGCGATCATGTTCTGTTTGTATGGTACATAGGTAAGGATTTTGCAGGATATAGAACTATGGCCATCTCTAATACCTTCATTACCGTGTTTGGCTGGGAAATACCCTCTCTCCTCCAACTTCAGATCCTCCATTACCCCAAGTTGCCACCAGTTAGATTCCCTGGAAGATATCCCTTCACATTGACCCCCACCTCTCCTTCCCAGGTGAACCACTGTTGTGAGAGAAAATAGTCTTTTGGGTTCTACGTAAGTAGAAAACTGAGGGTGGGTTAACTTCAAACCATCATGAAAGGGCACCAGTTTATTCTGTTTTAACCACTTCTTTCTTCCTTCCTACCCAAGTAGATTTCCTGTCTATCAGTGTTATACTCTGGCCTTTTAGAAGATGCTGCCCAGTGTACAAACACCATTTATAAGTTATTTATTTATGACTTGTTTGCCTAACTGTAGGCACTTAAAGAAACCGCTAAATATGTGCCAAAATTAATATTTAGGTGCTTATATTTAAGCATCCAAATTTGCAAATTGGGCCCAAATTGCCTCTACTTTAGGATCCTTACTACACTTTCCAGAGATTAGTTGACACACTTTTAATCCACCATTTTTATCGCTTTTAATCCAGAGTAGTTTGCTTTATTAGAATATTAAAAAGAGGCAGACAGCTTAATTTCCTTGTCTGCTTTATTACTATATTGTTAGTGAATTTTGGATTGATGAGCTCTGAAGACTAAAGTCCTTCATTTATCCACAAGGGTAAGAACAAGGAGAAAAGAAGCTGTTCAAGTACTAGCTTCTCCACAGTGACACGTCAACATGTCTCGGCCCTGAACTCCAGAGACCAGCTGTAAGGGTGACCCTGAGGTTCAGTTTGCAGGTCCATTTGTTCCTTGGCCATTCTCTTGAAACAAACAACACAGGAGCCAGTTTGGGTCAACCATGGGGGTGGTTTTATAACGTGAATATCAGTTTAGTTCCTAAACTAGACAGAGATCACCAATAATTTCACATAAGACTCTTAGATATTCACCAGACAGTAGCAACATTCAGCAACCATCATTCTGGTTTGGAGTCTGACTTGCAACCCAGAGGCGAAGACCTGCATATAAAATTGTCAATATTTTGAATAATTCAGTCTCTCAGTTTCTCTGTGGTTCCTGATATCTTGAGACTATGAAACAAGTAACTAAAATTGGAATGAATATCCACAGATACTTTTTTCTGTTCATCTCTGCTTGCTCTTTCTCTTTTGTTCTGCTCTGCTTGGGTTTTTATATCACACCCATCTCTCTCATGGAGTCTTCTCTGCTGTGCTGGCAGGTAGATTTTAGCTTAATGCTTGTTCCTATAGATGGGTCAACAAGTTGTTGGCTTGTTGTGACTGAAAGGGGGGTGGGAACCAGTTTGTCCTGCCTCTTTGAATTAAGGTGTTTGATGTGGTGTATAGGTCTGTCAGGTGTTTGCATGGGATGGACTGTCCCTCAAGGGAAATTATAGCAGGTATTTGCCTTCACTTCTGCCAAGAAACCAGCTCTTTGGGTGTGAGGAAGAAATGAGGCTGGGGTCAGCAGAAATGAGTTATCAGTACTGAAGAGAACTACTAAGAGGAAGGTTTGGGGAGTAGGTCTCTTATTAAGTTTGACGCAACAGTGAGACCTGGCTTGGTGAAATGCCTGGGGGCGGGGCAGAGGCGGGGAATGCAACTTTGTTATGTATGCCCAGTCTTTGTGGTGTGACAGCCACAAGACCAAAGGGGACAGTTTTCCTTTTGCCTGTGATTCATGTTTTGTACACGTTGTATTTTGTGGTCGGAGGATAAAAGAGCTAAAAGAGACATTTTAAACCACAGACTCTGTTCATCTTGATTGCCTCATGTCTCAGGGATGCAGAGCTGGCCAGGCTGTCACAGGATCAGAAAGCAAGGCCATTTTTGGTTATGGAGCACAAGTGAGTTCTGTGTTATCTGTCAGATATGAATAACTATTGTATCAATGAAAAGACTCTATATTCAGTAAATGCACTCTGGTGAATGTGATATGTACTATATTTTACTCCTCTTGCCAAGCAGCCCAGCTTCACGGTCTAAAAGGCCTTCTCTTTGCTATACTTCTGTTCCTGATCCCTTGAAAGAACCATCTCAACATGGTCACTGAGAGGAAGTGTTACTTTCGGAAAGGAGTACTTCCCTGCAGCCGGGCCTGGATGAAGGAAGTGGAATGGAAATGAGTGGCTCAACTGAAGAGCCAATGAAAAGAAAATGATTTTTAAAAAGGATATATGACGGGACTAGAAAAGAAAAGAGAATAGAAGGAACAATCTTTGCAACAGGCTCCAAACAAACTGATTGTAGTGGTCATAACCTTTCTCCAGCCAAGAGCTTGGAAAAAATCTCATTCAGATCTAAGACTTTTTATTTACTGCCCTTTAGTCAATTTCAGTCAGTTATGCCAATTTTGCTCTTCTTCCATAATTCTGCTCCTTTAACACGAAGGTTCTAGAGTAGGAACACAAACTGCCACCAGTGACATCCATTGTTCTCATTACAATGCTTGGGTTGCAAGTTGCAAACTGGCAGAATAAGAATTGGCATTCTTCTCACAAGAATTGTTAAAAAATAAACACCCATATCGTGCAGGATAAATGTCGTCCTCTGAATTCTGCTCTCTCCTCTCCTGGGGACTGTCTTATGCTGTGAGTATTTTTCTTTTCTTTTCTTTTCTTTTTTTGGGGGGGGGGACGGGGGGGAAGGGGCAGGCAACAAAGTCTGCCAAAGCAACTTCATTTCTTAAAGATGCTCAGTTTCTTTGTGTGTTAAATGGTAGCAAGGACAGCAGGAGCTGGACACTGCTGAAAAGAAAACAGAGGCTTCAGAACAGGAATAAAGGAGAGATGGAACAAAGCTGAGGTAGGGGCAGAGGAAAATGAAGCACACTGGGAATAAAGAGCCAGTAAGGAAAGGTAACTGGAAAAGTGTGAGAGAGGAAAGCAAGTGCAACTCTGAGAATAATAAATAGTAGGAAGCTGAGTGACTTAACTTTAACCCTAAAAATGGAGCAAGGAGAGGATGTAACTATTTATACTATTGATAGTTTAATAATACATGAATCCGGTAGAGAATACTGTCTTCATTGTTAACAACACAGCCTTGAAGTGCTTCTGTGCTCTGAGATCATCTGACCACTAGTCCATTTATTTTTCTCCTAAAATACGAGCATGAGAAACAACTAGGGAAGCTCCCATATCTATGCACTGTCGAAGCACTTCATACATCTTATAGCAGGGGGTCTTAATGGGAGCTTTACCTTCTAGGGCGCCATTAAGTCACGGTGCTTTCCCCTCCAGCCTCCCAAATAAAGCTTTCTAATAAAATACTATTTCAAGCAAACGTGTGTGTGTGTGTGTATGCATGCGTACGCTAAGCAGAGTGGTTTCTATGCCGATGAAAGATAGTTGCTGACCCGTACGTTCAACCTACAAGCCATTAACTTTAAATGTTTTCTCTGGTTTTGTTTGGGTGCTGAGTAGTCCTGGGGACTCTCCAATCCATGGGCTGTTTTTCATGTTTCCACTTCCTTGGCTTGATTTTTGCCCCATTTCCTCCTTTCCTCTTAGCCCCTGCAGTAGCTTGTCTGAGTCTCGAGACCCCTTGAAGGATTCCATTGCTTACTCATGGGCAATGTGAGCTTCTTGCCACCCAAGACAAAGCTCAGTGCATTTCATAAGCATGTGAGAAGCATTCCAACTGCTTGTATTGTGGAAATGCATTTCTCAAGCAGTTCTTTAGCATATGAGGCTCATAATATCGATTTAGATACTAGCATTTGCTTATTCATTCCTCAACATACATACAGTGCTGTCTAACGTTAAGAATCTCTCAGGCAGATTCTGTATACCATAATTTCTCTGGGCCTGATTCCCCACTGCCTTGGCCATATGTAGTCAGTTACAATAATAATATTTAGCTCTCGGATAGCAGTGCAAAGTGGATTCCATTCTGATTTGGTATAATTTAATATTCCCTTTGCATGGGTCTTCATGAGTATGCAAGGTACAAGGCAGTGGGAATCAGGCTGTGCTTTAGTTTTCTCATCTGCAAAGTGGATAGGATAATTAATACTCACCTCACAAAGATGTTAATATTTGAAAAACACTTAGAGATGCTTAGTTGCAAGGTGCAAAATATTAATGCTTTTTAAAAGTTCTTTGTTTTTTTCCTTTGCTTACTGATTGGCCCCTTAGAGGACTACCTTCTTTGTCCAGCTACTAACATGAGACAATGACCACTCAGCCAGCAACCAGAGAATAACTTCCTTTCCCTCTCCCTGAAATGGCAGGTAACTTCCAGGCAAACCCCTAAACTGGAATTCTTATGAGAACAGGCTTTCTTGCAAAATTTGCTATCAGTCATGTTTTCAGATAGCTTAGGCATGACAAGAATAGCTTCACTTGCTGTATTTCCATACGTTTTCAAACCTGGAAATGCAGAACCATGTGAAAATTCAAAGAAAAAATCCCCCCTCCTTCTTCCCCTTTTGTTTTTCTTTACCCACTAAAACAATTGGGTTTAAGTTTCAGTTTTGGGGAAGGCTCAAGACAGTGATTATCCCGGGAGCAGTTGGTCTGTGCTTACTGGAAATCCAGCTTTTAGAAAACAGCTTGTTTTGACATGTGCCAGTCTGTGGGAATACTGCAATGTGCCACGCCCCGCCTTTTATTATACTTCTTCATTGATACGCCCATGTGTCACTCTCCTTAGGGTGGGAGAGAATGATAAGTTAAAGGGGCGTGCACAGCTGCCCAAACCCCGCAGGTCATCATGATTCAAAAAACGTGGAACTGTTCTCAAACTGTGCAGCAAATGTCCAACTGAAACATGGCAACAAATGAATATGGATGCCACAAGTAACTGATTGTTGCTGGCCTTCAGGGGTTGTTTGTGAGAGCAGGAGTCCCAGCTTTCTAGAGTGAAAGGCTGCCTCACTCAGACATGACGTAAACATAAACCACCATCTTACTGACCTCTTTTTTCTGTGGGCAAACACAGCAATGCATGGCTGGCTCATTACTGTCACACACTCAGGACACCCCAGGGAGTCACGATGCAGATTTTCCATTAGCATCAAATGTATGTAGATTTCTGAACTCCCATAACCTGGAGCTGATGAGAGCAGATTAGGAAGAAATTGTTTTTACATAACTTGCATACCTAATCGACTAATGTAGGGCTGGATGCTGAAAGGTCACCAATTTCCCAAAGAGTATGAGAGAATATTATTCTGCTCACTTCATTATATATATATATATTCTGCTCACTTCATTATATATATATATATAAAATGATCTATCTATCTCAATCATTGTGCATATGTTTGGGGCCTGATATTTTTTCCACCCTTACTCACAATGTGTAACGATCTATTCTGTGTACAGTCATTATTTCAATAAGAATACTCTACAGGTCTTATTCTTAGTTACACTAACACCCTTGATGTTACTCTGGCAGCACAAAGGGGCCTCAAAGTAGATGGAAATGGCCCCCTGAAAATATTCCCTGCACAGAAGGCCTGGCATAGAGCTGGTGTAAGGTCTTTACACTGGCCTTTCTCCCAGCCCTCAGTGTAGGAAGTGGATCAGGCATGGCTAGCGTGCACTGCATTATGGTTGTTCTCTGCTTCCTAGGGCTTCTAGATGGCCATGGCAAGCAGAACATAAGTTACAGCAGCCCTGAGGGTGCTCTGCCTTACACAAGGGGTCAGGCACCTCACAATAGTGTGCAGGAATGGAATAACTGAAAAATGGAATGGAATAATTGAAAAACCCTATGTGAGCAGGGTTAAGGAATCAGGCCCTTAATAAGTGCAGTACTTCTTCTCTTGGGTGAAAAATTTGGAAATCTAACTTGGATGAAGATGTCATTGTGCAAATAAAAAAAATAAAGCGAAGCCTATGTAAAATGACTGCTCAAGGGATCACCAGAAAAAACCCGGATCTGTTGCTAAACAAGCTAGGTCTGCTAATAAAGGAGATGCAGAATTGTGTTCAGTACATTTGTCAATACTTTGAGATAAAAAGAAAAGGAGTACTTGTGGCACCTTAGAGACTAACCAATTTATTTGAGCATAAGCTTTCGTGAGCTACAGCTCACTTCATCGGATGCATACTGCGGAAGTGAAGAAACAGACCGATAGAGCCAGAAGAGTTCCCAGAAGTCACCCACCACAGGACAGGTTTGTCTAATGAAGGTGGTCTTTTGCAGTGGTTTGGCTATAACAGGGATTGGCAACCTTTGGCACGCGGCCCGTCAGGGAAAGCCGCTGGCAGGCCGGGACAGTTTGTTTCCCTGTGGCGTCTGCAGGTTCAGCTGATCGCAGCTCCCACTGGCCGCAGTTTGCTGTTCCAAACCAATGGGGGCTGCGGGAAGAGGTGGCCCAGCCTGCGCCACTTCCCACAGCCCCCATCGGCCTGGAACAGCGAACCGCGACCAGTGGGAGCTGCGATCAGCTGAACCTGCAGACGCCACAGGGAAACAAACTGTCCCGGCCTGCCAGCGGCTTTCCCTGACGGGCCACGTGCCAAAGATTGCCAATCCCTGGGCTATAACTTGCACTTGGAGAGCACCTTCTAGCTGAGGAGCTCAAAGCTGTTTGTAAATATTAGTGATTTAATCCATGTGACCCCTCCTGTGACATAAATAAATATTGTCCCGGTTACAGACATGAGGTGACCAAGGCAGAGAGACATTAAGTGACTTGCCCAAGATCACAGCGGAGCTCCCCATCAAAACTAGCGATAGAACCCAGAATCCTGACTTCCCAAACCTGTGCGTTGCTCTCATACGAAAAGATCATCCTTCTTGCCCCTGTTTATAGCAAAAAAGCTTGTGCTCCACTGAGCCCCTATTTGATGTTTAATTTAAAAGCCAGCTGGGTTCAGTTTGCCCGGGTTAGGAGAGAACCATCTCCTGCAGTTCTGCCCAGAAGGTTGGAGTTCAACCTTTGCATTAATTCCCAGACCAAATGAAGTTTCATTAGGAAAGGTAGGGCTGAGAGTACATATTGGTAATTTCTGGGTGGAAATCCTTACCATAGCTTTGTCGCCACAGCAACAGCAAAGTCAAAAGCTAGGAATTTCAGAGTTAAAGCTAAACTTATAAGAAACTCCACAATTGGAAAGTATGAAAATGACAGTTAAGGTACCCAGACTACCTTAATTCTGTCCTCTTAGTGATCACAACCTTCTACATTCCCTTCTTTGTTCCTTTTATAGCTGCTTTTGCAAGATGGTATTTTTGGATCCACGATTCTTTTCCCTATAGGCTCTAAGAGAACTGCAGCCAATGGCTCAGATTTTGAACGGCCACAATACTGGTACAGCATGTAAGTATTGGAAATAGGTGCCACTGAGTATTGGATTCTAACTGGGTTCATGTCACCCTGTGAGCATGCTAGTTCTGTGTCTAATTACAATGGGACATAGAATAGTAGGACCCAATCTTGTTAGGTGCTGGGCATATCTTACAAGGGGCTGACCACTCGCAGCACTTTGAAGGACTAGTTCCTTAGGGGGATGATTTCCTTGTGTAAGCTCCTTGTCTGATTAGGACTTTGCAAAGACAGGTTTTCTCTTTCCCCCTGTGGAGTGTGGATGATTGTAAAGGAGGTCGGAACTAGTATAATCACTGTGAATTCAGTTCTGTAACTGCACCCTGGGCTAGATTGTCACAGTCACACAAGGGAGTAAGGATCCCCTCTATCCCCTGTTTGACCCTGCTCAGATTGTGACTTTGGCTGCAATGGGAAAAGCTGGGGCTACTTGCTGCAAGCAAGTGGGGGGGTGAGGGAAAGTGGAAGTGAAAGTGGAGGAGCACTCACAGGGCACAGTGGGGAGAAACTTACCCCTCCCTACAGCACAACTGGGGACCAGGGGAAGAATCTTGACCCTAAGTCATGATTTGTTCTTTGGCCTGCTCCTGCGGTGGGCCTACCTCTACCCCTGGCAGTTTGCAGTTACAATCTAGTCCACTGAGTAGTACCTTACTAAGCAAGTAGACCTGAAACTATCGGGACTACTTGTGAATTAAGATATTCATTCAGTGTTATTGACAGTGGCAGAATTTTACCGTGTATGATTAATGATCTACATTTCTTCTGCACACTAAGTTCCACAGGTCCCACAATGATTCCTCAGCCTTCTTGCAGCTTTAGGGTCAGAGCTCAGACTTGTCAGTCAGTTGCTCAGGGATATGCACCTCCTGCTGAAGAGACTGACAGTTTTTCTGAAGATATGTGGAATGGCATTATCTACCTCTGATGCCTCTACATGCTTGGCATCTCTCAGCCAGAATAGATAGCTATTTTCCTACAAAGTAGACATTCAAACAAAACATCTCTTGGCAGCATCAAAAATATCACAAACTTCTGGATAGCTAATGGACAGAGCAGTGGCTGGGTCTCGGAGGAAATGGAAATAAACCATGCCATTTACAAGGCAGTATAAAGGGGAATATACAAGCCATGTACAATGTTAAACATTCCTTTTCGGGCTATCACATGACCAAGCACAGTTAAAGAGAGAACCAGTACAGCAGAGTATGATGAAACAGGTCAAAGGAAAACCACCCCAGGAAACGTCTTTGGGAGAACCATCCTGTGACGGTTCGCAGGGTACCCAGGACTGTGAGTTACCCACACCTGCCTCCAGCAAGAGGAAGAGTTCCTTGAGCTTAACTGGGTGTCAGCTCCCTGACACCACCGGCCTGTTCACCACCCATACAATCTCCTGTGGGCTAAGCCAGCCCTGATGTTGACATGCAGGTTAACAATAGGTGCACCACAGTCCCCGAACTCCTTTGATGTGTTCCCTGGTAATGTCCAGCCCCTTATCCATTGAACACTCACAGAAATACCAGGTCTGCTGCTGTCCACGAGGGAACAATATACACACCAGCTTGAATGATTCAGCTCAGGGTCAGCTCCTTGTGTAATACCAAAGCACTGAGATTTATTTGTAGTGACAACAACAGTACATTTATTATCAAAGGTTCAAGATTCAATGAGAAAGGCTAATGGAAACAACAGGGTTACACATAAAAGAAAACCATAACAATTTCTAGAGACTAAACGTAACAGGCTACCTGCTGTCTAAAGAAGTTTATCTCACCCCAAATGTCCCTCATACTGTTTTCAACCAAGTTGAGATCCCATCTTCATGACTGTAATCGCAATGCCTGATTATTTCCTAGGGGCAGGATAAAGGAGTGTCTTCCTCACTTTCTCCTTATATTCCTCAAAGTTCATTGTTTGTGCCTCAGAGTCAGTAATGACACCCCCATCCCCACTGTAGTTTATTCTCTGGTGGGCTTCTTCTCTGTTGATTTCACATCCCTCCCATGGACTTTATGTGTAACTATGACTTCCATTGTGCTGGCTTAATGTACATGTCTACAGAGAGACAGGAGAATACACATCTTTTGTCTGGCAAAAACCTGTTTGTCAACTCTGCCTTGATAGGTTTCAGAGTAACAGCCGTGTTAGTCTGTATTCGCAGAAAGAAAAGGAGTACTTGTGGCACCTTAGAGACTAACGAATTTATTTGAGCATGAGCTTTCGTGAGCTACAGCTCACTTCATCAGATGCAGTTTCCACGGTGTGCATCTGATGAAGTGAGCTGTAGCTCACGAAAGCTCATGCTCAAATAAATTCGTTAGTCTCTAAGGTGCCACAAGTACTCCTTTTCTTTCTGCCTTGATACAGGCTTTAGGAACATATTCTCAGTACACAGACATAACTCTTCACATAGTTATGTTACAGAGTTACATACATAGCTTCTTACATGCATTTCACAGTGATGTTAATGACCAGAGTGACCCTGGGCTTTCATTAAACACCTCACAATATTATTTTTTCCACCAGAATGTCCGTACCTGAATCAGGATGTTCTTGTAACCCCCTTACCAGTTGGCATTGAGGGGCTCTTAGGGTTAAACATCCCCACTTTGAAACAGGCCATATTACTCAGAGTCCCCTAGTATATCCACTCTGAAGCAGAGTCTCCCGAGGATAGCAGAATCCTCTCCTTTTCAGACAAATAGCCTCCATCACAGTGGGCATATTGGAACTGGCATCAGGCAAGAAACATACACAGAATTAATCAGACTACTCAGGCACAGATTCCAGCTTGAAAGTGTGTGCGACACAACCTCCACAGAAATACTAAAAAATAAAATGTGGGTCTGCGGGCTAAAAGGATAGTCTCCGCTCCTGACTCAGAGAGAAGCTGGGACCTGTTCCATCCTGTTAGTGGGGCCAGAGGCTCAGAGCAGGGAAGGTTGAGCCTGACACAAAGTAGGTGTTAGGAGTCCTGAGCATCTGTATCTTCTCAGCTTGTGTCCTTTCACTCCATTTTCTATTTGATACATAGAACTAGTCCATTGTCAGTGGGGGAGCCAGCATGTAGCTAATTTAATACCTCCTCCTAAGCTGGGAGGGAATAGAACATTCTGAAGAATTTTTGAGTTCTGATGGATACCTTTTTGGGGGTGCTGAGAGGGTGTCAACTGATGAATCCCTTGTCTAACTGACCTCAAATTTGGTAGGAAAATTCTACCTCAATCACAGACCTACCCTATCAATTTTGAGACCTATACTCCTTTCATTGTCAAAATTGGAGGGGGAACAAAATCGGGCTTATAACAGAAACTCAGTTGCAACTTTTGTTATGAAGTGGCTACCACCACTTCATGACATATGTCAGTGATCAGATTGATTCTCTTTAACCCCAATCTACAGAAGGTTTCAGAGTAGCAGCCGTGTTAGTCTGTATTCGCAAAAAGAAAAGGAGTACTTTTGTGGCACCTTAGAGACTAACAAATTTATTTGAGCATAAACTTTCGTGAATCCACAGAAGAAATTTCTGTTGACTGCAGCAACAGGTAATTATTAGAGCTGGGTTGATCAATGTTATTGAGGGGACTCAATTGTTGAATAGAAGGAATAAGATACTGTCACGATTCTCTAGCAGATGGCTGGCCTCTGAAGCCAATATAAATGTAATGAGTTGTGCTCTGTCTGTCTCCCAGAGAGAAGTACCAGCTTGATAGAGATTTCAAAGCTCACTGTTTCAGGTGGGGAACAGAATTGCTAAGACAATTAGTGGTGCCAGAAGCTCAGAGCAGGGGAGACTGAGCCTGAAAAAAAGTGTTAGGGGTTCTGAGCATCTTTATCTTCTCAACTGGTGCCCCTCTCACTCCATTGTCTATGTGATGCGTGTAACCGGTGCATTTGTAACACCAACAGACCCCAGTCATCAGCGGGAGGGATTGAACCTGGGGCCTCTGGAGCTAAATGCACGTACCTCTACTGCATGAGCTAAAAGCCACATGCCCCTTAGCTAAGGCTGTAGTAGACTCATTCATCTCTAAGTGGTCTTGGTGCCACTAGATGGGACAGAGCACCGCACCCAGGAGGGGTGTGGGTTGCACATTGTCAACGGTGGAATCTCTATTTAGCTAACTTAAAACCATTACATTTTCACCAAAAAATGCAGCCTGATGTGTGAAGTGTCTGCCTCATACTATAAATGCATTATAATGTGTTCAAATCCTTCATGGGGTTTTGCTTTTATTAGAAATTCCGCACCTTTTTTATTTTCTGTATCAAATGGGTCACTACAATGTTTCCAACATGATCATTTTAAGCATCCAAAATGATAGGCCACCTTCAGCCCTTTTTTTACTTTTTGGCCCCTCTTCCATCCCATGCCATCCCACGGAAGTTAATGAGGTTGCATCAGGTGGAAATCAGGGAAGAATCTGGCCAAGCTTTTGGAAAAACAAACTCTATAATATTAAATCTCATTTTCACAAAGTTTTGCATGCTTATAGGTCCTACTGTGAACAAGGAAGTGCAATTTGTCAGAACTCTGTGGGGACTGATTCTACACTTCCTTGCAACCTTGTGTTTACATCTGTGCAAAGTGAGAACAAAATGCTACCTTTCTGATTTGGTGGCATTTTACACCCACTTTAACCAGAGGTAAATGGGTTACACAAGGTAGGGATGACTCTGTGCTATAGCCTTTATTTTCAATTGATTTTTCAGCTCTTGCTTGTAATGCTCAGCAGCGTATACTCCTGTTGCTTTCACTGGAGGAAATATGGGAGCTACCTGGTGGCCAAAATTATACTTCTACCTTCTTTTGATCAGTAACTAAGTGCTATGTAGCCTACCATATAAAATGTCAGTTTCCTATTTTAAAGGTAACGATCACAAATCATAATAGTTAAGGGCATTTCCTGGTAATTGATAATTGGCTGGATTTTTATAGATTCATAAATATTTAGGTCAGAAGGGACCATTATGATCATCTAGTCTGACCTCCTGCACAACGCAGGCCACAGAATTTCACCCACCACTCCTGCGAAAGACCTCTCACCTATGTCTGAGCTATTGAAGTCCTCAAATCGTGATTTAAAGACTTCAAGGAGCAGAGAATCCTCCAGCAAGTGACCCATGCCCCATGCTACAGAGGAAGGCGAAAAACCTCCAGGGCCTCTTCCAATCTGCCCTGGAGGAAAATTCCTTCCCGACCCCAATTATGGCGATCGGCTAAACCCTGAGCATATGGGCAAGATTCAACAGCCAGATACTATGGAAAATTCTTTCCTGGGTAACTCAGATCCCACCGCATCTAATATCCCATCACAGGCCATTGGGCCTATTTACCATGAATATTTAATTACCAAAACCATGTTATCCCATTATACCATCTCCTCCATAAACTTATCGAGTTTAATCTTAAAGCCAGATAGATCTTTTGCTCCCACTGCTTCCCTTGGAAGGCTATTCCAAAACTTCACTCCTCTGATGGTTAGAAACCTTTGTCTAATTTCAAGTCTAAACTTCCTGGTGGCCAGTTTATATCCATTTGTTCTTGTGTCCACATTGGTACTGAGCTTAAATAATTCCTCTCCCTCTCCAGTATTTATTCCTCTGATATATTTATAGAGAGCAATCATATCTCTCAGCCTTCTTTTAGTTAGGGTAAACAAGCCAAGCTCCTTGAGTCTCCTTTCATAAGACAAGTTTACCATTCCTCGGATCATCCTAGTAGCCCTTCTCTGTACCTGTTCCAGTTTGAATTCATCCTTCTTAAACATTTGCCTCAGACCCTTCTAAATCTGCTTATTAACTTTATCTTTCACAATTCATAAAGGGCGTATCACCATTATTGCATCTCAGTGCTGAAAACAATACATATGAATCCTCATTTATCATTTTAAAAGTTCCATGAGATAAGCCCCCACGTTAGGAAATGTAATACAACTGAGAAGTAGCATGGGGTACGGAGCCTCAGCTAACTGCTATAAACTGCTAAATTTGTCTCTATTCAACAGGGTACTGACGACTGAACTAAAGCGTTAGATCCAAACGTCCCCAAACTTGGTCTGAATCTGAACATCACAGATCTCTAGAATAATCAGACCCCAAAAGAGTGATGTGCTGAGGAGACCCACTGAATACATTATTCTTTTATGACCTCACAGCTCAAGCAACCATTCTCCACACTAACACATTGTAAGCAGCAGGTAGAGCATATCATACTGACATCATCTTTGTCGTTAACTGTCTCCTTAGCCCAGGCAGCCACACAAGGAAGAGTAATAGCAAGTGGACCAAATTACAGGAATGGAATTAGGTTGACAAGGTATAATTACCTGATCTGTAAATTTAATGTAATTAGCAGCGTAAAAGGTTAACAGCGCTTACTGGAAGGGAAGGACATACTGCTTTGTATTGTACATAGTGTCTGATGAAATCTGTACCACACCTTAACTTCATTTAAGTCAGATCCTCAGCAATCCTATCCCTGCTACATTCATAGTCGGTTTTGCTAGTATAGTATATTTGGTCTTTCGTAGACTCTGTTCACCATTACCAGTTACGTTCCTATGTGATTACATTCTGCTGTCATTATGCTAAACTGTTCTGGTGCAACTAAATGCAGTTGTTGGACTATCCACTGGTATCTTTTAGCATTTGCAAAACAGCACTTGTAACATACATAAGGGCCGTACTAATAACAGCCAAAACAGGTCAGAGACCCAGAACAGCAACATAGTGTTCAGTGCAATAATGATCTCATAATAAACGGCTAACATACCTGATAGGCAAGTATGCTTGGGTGCAGTCTCCTACAGGTATTTCATAAACAGAACACATAATGACACTTGGAGTGAATACGCATTATACAGCAGTGTCTGTAGAGTGAAAGTGGGTGGGAGACCTTTGCTTCCCTCTCTCCTTGACACATTTAATGTAAGGGGTTTTTGCATGTTATTGGGGATAGGGTGACCAGATAGGAAGTGTGAAAAATCCAGACAGGGGATGTTGGGTAATAGGCACCTATATAAGACAACGCTGCAAATATCAAGAGTGACCCTATAAAACTGGAACATCTCATCACCCTATATGAGGAGGGCATCTTCCAAAACTCTGTTGAATTACCACTCAGAGCTGTCCCTAGGCGATGGAGTATCGAGGCGACCGCTCCGGGCCCCGTGCTTTG
Organism: Eretmochelys imbricata; assembly: GCF_965152235.1. Lineage (NCBI taxonomy): Eukaryota > Metazoa > Chordata > Testudines > Cheloniidae > Eretmochelys > Eretmochelys imbricata. Next base: position 158,399,906 of record NC_135572.1, read on the forward strand.
GGGGCCGTTGGCTGGCGCTGCATGGGTGGCGGGTGAACCGCTGGCTGGGGGAGGCTACCCCCAGCCCTGCCCCTTCCACCCGAGGGAGAGCGTGTGCCCTGGAGCGCTGGGAGGGAGTGAGTGTAGCGGCGCGACTGCAGCCTCCCCAGCCCTGGGAAGGCCGGTGGCATGGTCCCAGCCCCCTGGAGCCCAGTGGCACTGCCGAAGCAGGACCCTGCAGGGAGCGGAGTGTGGGTGGGGCCACACCTGGTTGTTTAGGGAGGCACTGCCTCCCAGCCTTCCCTACCCATCCCGGCACGGTAGGTCCCAGAAGTGATGTCACTTCTGCCCCGGGCCCCGCACCCCACTAGGGACGGACCTGTCACTGACACCAAATGTTACAAAGATCTGAATGTGTGGCTAATGGGTTCCACAATACACTTATGTTTTGCAAAGGGACATCCTTGAGATCAGTCTCTTGGCTCAGACATACCATTGATACTTTCACCATTGCTGGTGAATAAAGTTCCCATGGAACTTGTTGTAAAAGTCTTGGAGTTAAATAAAGATGGCCTTGATCCAAAACAGCAGATCTGACTAATTCCAGACTTTAAGAAAGTCCAGAGCCAGACTCTCTGTCTTGTCTTGTGTGTTAAGGCCACTTTCCTGGCCAAATTCCCAGCTTGGATATTTAGATCCTGCCTCCTTACGTTTTTCTACAATTTCTGTGGGACTCAATATTTATCTTCACTTCCTGTCTTAAGCAGTGGGGTAATGTATTTATTTGCTGTTAAATGATGCAAAATTGGTCAAAAGATGCATGCATTTCAGTGGTTGATGAAGTGATCTCATCTATAGTTCATTCAGGTGTCTCAGGATTGAGCCAGTTAGCGTTTCTAAAGTACTTTGATCTTCAGATGAAATGTGCTGAGAGAAGTGTGCCTTGTTTCTTTCGCTGTAACACCTAGAGCCCCGATCAGAGGCCAGGGCCCCATTGTGCCAAGTGTGTAAAATAAAACAGACAGGTTTAACCTTTTTCTCAGTTAAAATCAGAGAGTGAAACCAAGTCACTTTGCTGTTAGTGGTGTGTTCTGCTTCTCTCTCTCTCTCTCTCTCTCTCTGCCTCTTCTTTTTCCTTCCTCTGTTTTCATTCTCTCATCTTGAATTATTTGTGGAGGAGTCTGGGAACCTAAAGTCTCTTGGCATATGTTGATTTGTGTGCTTCAGACATGTTCACACAGACTTTTTTAATGTATGCAAAACACTTAATACCTCCACCAGTCTCCTGTTTTAAGTGCTTGAAAACAACACAATTCAGATCCTGAACCCAGATTTAGTATTAGCGCAGGCCAGATCCTAAACAGCCTGCGCTAATTATTCTGTTGCTATGTTTGACGTGTCATTGCATCAGTTTAAAGACAAACCTGAATGCAGCTTGTTCTCTCTCTCTCTAGTCTTGCAAAGCTAGCTCACATGAGACTTTTAAGCCTCGGCTACATGCACAAGTTGTACTAATTTAACTACAGCAGTTTAGAAATCGATGTAGTCAAATTGCTACAACTCCCTGTGATGCTTCCCTGGGGCACCCAAGGTTGTGAGGTGTCTCCAGCCCCAGTGCACTGAAGGTTCTCAGTATGTGCCGATCTGCTGCTCCCAAAGAAGCAGTACACTCCAGCTTACCAGTTACATCTCAGATCACCACTCACTTCACACACCACACTTAAATATGCTTATAGTGAAAACAAGTAAATCTTCATAGAATCGTAGGACTGGAAGGGACCTGGAGGGGTCATCTAGTCCAGTCCCCTGCACTCATGGCAGGACTAAGTATTATCTAAACCAGGGGTGGGGAACCTAAGGCCTGAGGGCCGGATCTGGCCTGCTGCTTCATTTCATCCGACCCGTGTCTCCGGGCCGCAAGTCTCCGGCTGCGGGCTGGAAGCCCCAAGCCTCAACGCCCGCTGTGCGGGGCTGGAGCTGCGTGCGCCAGCTCACCCCACTGCAGGGGCAGACTTGGGTTGCCAGGCGATTAAAGGTATGGTCTGCTCTGCACAGCTCCCAGCCCCTAAGTGACTGGCAAGTCCCTGCAGCCCCTCCACACGCTGCCCCCGCCTCCAGTGCCGGCTTTGCAGCTCCCATTGGCTGAGAACCAGGGCCAATGGGAGCTGTGGGGGCGGTGCCTGAGGGTGCAGGCAGCACATACCACATAGAGCCCTCTGGCCCCTCCACCTGGGGGCCAGACATGGCAGCCGTTTCTGGGAGCAGTGCGGAGCCGCAGCAGGCAGGGAGCCTGCCTTATCCCCGCTGTGCCACTGACCGGGAGTTGCCTGACGTAAGTGCCGCCTGGCCGGAGACCACACCCTGAATTCCATGCCCCAGCCCTGAGCCCCATCCCACATCCTAACTCCCTCCTAGACCCCAGACCCTGCACACCAACCCTCTGCCCCAGCCCTGAGCCCCCTCCCGCACCCTGAACCCCTCATTTCTGGCCCCACCCCAGAGCCTAGGGGAAGCCCCAAGCCTCGCCCCCACCCTCCCCACGGGGCTGTGTGTGGCCTGCGACTGACTTTTTCTGTGGATCAGTGGCCCATGATAGAAAAAAGGTTCCCCATCCCTGATCTAAACCATCCCAGCTAGGTGTTTGTCTAACCTGCTCTTAAACAGTTGCTGTGATGGAGATTCCATAACCTTTCAACCTTGTGTCATTTAACACAAGGAAGAGATTCAGATGATAGCAGGTGGAAGTCTTGGAAACAAATGGTTACATATCAAATAAAATCGTAACTCGTATTCTAGAACCTAGACATATTTAATTAGTTACTTTTATATTTTATAGGGCCAAGCTCACCCAAAATCATTCCAGCATATTACAGTGAGGCTTGGCGCTAATCTTCTGTTCATGAGAAAAGTAAAACTCTCAGCAAGGGTGTATTTCTGCACCCTAAGTTATACCCCCAACAATCCATTGTCTTTACTCATAAACACGATCCTACCCCCCAGCCCCCACTGTGTTCTTCCTGTGTGCTCTTTTCTTCATGATTTTACAGTTTCTTGATTAGCATTCGGCTCAGTCTGCAGATTGGCCTCCAGTCTGAAGCTGACAGTACACAATACACACATGGCCAGCCAGAGAAAAATAAGTATCTCTTCCCCCTACCTGACAGGAGTATGTTTATCACCTTCTGGTGACCTGCTTTCACTCACGTATCTTAAGAACATAATTTTCAGAACAGACCCATAACTTCTTAGATATTATCTGTACATATATTTTGTGAAGGATTAAGATGATCCGTGGGTTATTGGCTCTCGATGGAGAATTCACATGCCACCCTTTGGTGAATTATTGTGCATGTATTTGACCAAGGAGATCCCTGTAAAACTCTATCCCCCTGTGCCCTCTGATACTGAGCACATCAAGATTCCTGTATCACAACCCCTTGTGTGGATGCTCTGAAATCGGTAGGGGAGTGCCTTTATATTGGTTTCGCTTAACTGATTTAAGAGTGTCCACCCCAGGGGGTTACATTGATTTAATTAAATCCATTTCTAAGGGGTTGTCTCCATGGAAACGAGAACTGAATTAACTAAACAGGTTGTAATTCACACGTTTGGTGTGTGGACATTTGTTTCAGAGGAAGAGATATTACTGAAGCCAGCAAAATATCCACGGAAGTTATATAAGAATGAGGCCCTTAAATGAGAATTGGGCCCTGTATATCTCCATTTTACAGATGGGGACTGAGGCTCAGAGATGTTGGAGCTTTTTTTTGCAGGAAAAATGCAGGAAAAATGTAATAAATGACTCTTCTTTTCTCTTTTGAATACACTAGTGATACATTCTTTACTTCTAACTTTTCTTTATTTAAGGTTCACTACGCTATTTTTGTCCCTTCCCCCCTTTTCTCTTCTATTAATTACCCCTGGTCAATCACTTACCCTTTTAGGGTCCATTTATTTAGCTGTAAATAGTGGGGATATTTATCTGGCTGAATAGGGTTATGGACATCTTAAATCCTGGACAGCCCTATAGATCCATCTCCCACAGAAATGCACGAAACCAGAGGAATTTTCAGAAGGGCAAGAGAAAGACAAATGGCAACAGGGACTGTTTTCATGGCCATATTGTTTGAATTCTGCTGTGCTAGATTTTTTTTTTTTTCCTGATCATGGTTTTAATCACTTGGTCTCCTGTCTTAAAAAGCCCCCGTCTCAGGTTTGTTCTTTCACACGTTAAGTGTTGTACCGGCATTACTAATCACAAATTTTGTTTGTTCTTGTGACTAATAGAATAATTAACTTCAGCAACATAAAACAAGGTAAAAAAACACAAATTCATTCTGACTGAAAAAATGAAGCCAAAAAACTAGAACGCAAGGGCTGTTCGGCCTCCTCCCAATCCAATTTACCGGGGGCAATGGAATAGCAGCCAAATCTTCCATAGATGACCCTTCTGTCTTTAATGGCCAACATATGGCCATCTGGCAAGTAGGGTTATTACTTGGAAGGGCAAAACCTAACAAAACAGAACATTAAAAAACAATCCAGAAAACATTTGCACAGAGACTGGGCGCCTTTGGAGGTTTGGAAAAAGCAGTGTTGAAGCTTTCGTCTTGGCAGTACATCCAGGCCTCATGATCCTTATTAGCAGGCTGTAGCTAGGGGATAGAACATTTAAACACTCATCAGTAAGGAAAAATATAGCATTTGGTTAATTACATAACTGTAGTGGACAAACTGGCAGACTTTTATTTTATTTTATTTTATGCTGGACTTGGAATTTGGGTAAAATAGAAAGTAAAGAAATGTGTGGCGACTTTCTGACTGCCCAGTTCTTCTGTCACAGAAAGAGGAAGGGTGGTCTCATAGGGTACTAATCTGGGCCTCTGGAGAGACTCGCTAATTTGGGCCTCTGGAGACCCAGATTCAGTTCCCTGCTTTGCCACAAATTCCCTGTGTGACTTGGGAAAATCATTTAGCTTCTCTGTGCCGCAGTTTCCAATCTGTAAAATGAACTGATAATAGCCCTTCCCTACCTCACAGGGCTGTTCTGAGGATAAATACATTAAAGACTGTGAGGTGCTCAGATACTGTGCTAATGCGGGCCAAAACAGATACTGCAGTGAATCCCATGCCATCAGTCTTCGTTTCAAGATACATTAACTTTTGAAATATTAAGTTATTTGGGCAAATCAAATATTTAGCATAGTGCTTTACATTTTCAAAGCACTGAACAGTGCCCCCTTGATATAGATACATACATGTTATTATCCCCATTTTATAGAAGGAGTGAGGGAGACTGAGGCATAAATGGACAGATTTTGAAATCTGGCTACTTCATTTAGGTGCCTAACTGGGAGCTGAGCTTTTGATCCACTCTGAGCCAAAGAGGTGAGGTGACCTGTTTAAGTATCACAGAAAGTATCAGAGCTGGGAATAGACCTCAGGGGGCTCCTGACAGTTATTCTGTAATAAATTCACTAGAACACCCTGCATTTCTGGACAGTGATGAACCTGCAGTTTACATGCAAGAGAAGCCTGAACACGAATGCACACTCAGCAAACCAATCCGCATCCTTCTACAGAGCAGGCTTGGTTCAGAAATGTTACTCATCTGAGGCAGAGTGTTTACAGCACGTAAAGGACAGAAGCTAAAATGATGTTTGGAATTGACTCTCTTCTGGAAATGGCAGTTGTATTGAGACTTTAGTCAAATGTTTTTAGCTTTGTAGGCAATGCCTTCAAGGAATACCAAAGCTTTGGTAGTATTGAATGGAAGGAACTAAAATTTCATGGATAAGTTTTACTTCATGGCAAACTGGCCGGCCTCACATTCATACCTCTAGTGAGACAAATCTTTGTGGTCTTTTTGAATAGCTGTGTCTCGAGCGCTTACAATTTGAACCTAGTATGTCACAATGGCCTTTGAAAAGGGCAAATCACAGAGGAGGGTTTACCATGATATAAGAATAATATCTTTAAAATACAATGAGGTATTTTTAAATACTTCACCTTCAGGAGTCAGCATTTTTATATCACAAATTTTTACAGTACAATTGTTCCACTACCAGTGTTGTTAACCTCAAGAGTTCAAAAATCATGAACTGGGGCCCCATAAATCATGAGATTTTCTTAAAATCATAAGGGTTTTTTTTAAAAAAATGCTAAATTTGGGGTTGTTTTTGTTTACCTTCTGCGTTAGAGAATTTAAAGTTCACATTTTCAAGCTTTTCCTTACAGCCACAGGTCAAGAAAGAAAGAAAAAAAGATTGTCATGTAATAACCTGATGGCAGCAGTTGGGGCTTTAACAAAAACATCAAGTGTCATGAGACTTGTGATAAAACTTTAATAGTTGGCAACCCCGCAGCAAGTACGTATGGGATTAATGTAAATTTGTGTTTAAGACTAAACTGGTCAAACACTGTAAAAACTGTCCTGCAGTTGCTCAAGCGATTGTGGTTTACTCATAAAAATGGCATGGAAGTGTATTTTAAGCTTGCGTATTTGTGCCAGAAGTGTTAGGTTTTATGTGCTATTAGATACCACTTGACACAGCAGGCGCCCTCACCAGACCCCTGGCACAGAGACAATTAAATGAGCCAAATGACCACATCCTCCATCCTCCTTGGCATGTCTGTGCATGCACACACAATTACGCCGTGTGACTTTTATTAGAGAAAACTAAATTTTAACTCCGCGCCCAGCCAGTAAATCTTACCGTTGCTAAAGTGGCCTGAGTAGCGCAGAAAAGGTTTTAACAAATTCCCTAATCCTGTTTATTTGCTACCATATCTCTAAAGTCCTATCACTTCTGAGACGTTCAAAGCTCTATGGACTCCTTACAGGCAGAGCACCTCACAGTGCCTACTGCTAAAGCTGAACGTGTGTTTCCACTCTCAGGGGCCATTTTTAGCAATTTGTAACTTTGTCAGGCTTTTACTTTTCAAGCTGAAATAGGCTAGATTTCTTCTCCCTCCTTCCGTGAGTGAATTTATATTTTGGAAAGTTTCAGCCAAATCTGATCAAAATTTGTAACTTTTTTTTAAAAAACAGCTCCAGCACCTGACTGGTAGAAATTTCAAAATGAGGAGGGAGATTGTATGTGTCTGGTGAAAACTGGTTGTGGTTTGTACAGTTATATATCTACTTTTGAGGAAATTGGTAATGCAACGTATTTTAATGTATTTTAACAGCCTGACCCACTCTGTTGGTTCATTTATCAGGACAACTTTCTAACTAGAAGGCGAGTTAAGCACTGGAACAGATGTCCTAGAGAGATTGTGGAATCCCCATCACTGAAGGTTTTTAAGAACAGTCTGGACAAATACCAGTCAGGGATGATCTAAGTCAGGGGTTCTCAAACTGGGGGTCGGGACCCCTCAGGGGGGTCACAAATTTATTACATGGGGGGTTGTGAGCTGTCAGCCTCCACCCCAAACCCTGCTTTGCCTCCAGCATTTGTAATGGTGTTAAATATATAAAAAGTGTTTTAAATTTATAAGGGGGCTCGCACTCAGAGGCTTGCTATTTGAAAGGGGTTACCAGTACAAAAGTTTGAGAGCCACTGGTCTAAGTATATGTAATCTTGCCTCATCATGGGCTGCATTGTAAACCTGGATTTGTGAGACTCTGTCTTGAAGCTTCTGCTTGAGCATCCACACTGCATTGTAAACCTGACATTATAATTGCTGGACCTGAGTCTCACAGCTGTTCTAATGTGCACTTTAATGCTCCTCTGACTGCAAATAGACCTGTGTCCATACTGCAGAATGATAGGGCTTAGGCCCAAGTCGCAGCAGGACTTGGGCTCTGACCCACGCCTCTAACAGGGTCCTAGAGCCACGCTCCTGAGAGCTTGCTGGCTCGAATCAGACTGATTTAATTGTGGACAGAAGGGGGATTTGGGCTGAAAACCTGAGTCAGACCCCAGGCTTAGGGTATGTCTACACTGCAATGTACACATGGGTCCCCAAACCCTGCTTCCATCTACACACATCTCTGACTTGGGCCAGTAAGTTTGCAGGACACAGGCCCTAGGACCCAGCAAAGGGGGGTGGGTCCGAGTCCCACTGAGAGTCCCAAACTGTCTCATTTTGCAGTGTGGAACCCGCTCAGGCCTGGGTTCCCAGACTTGTGTCTCGAGATCCACCAGCGCTGTCCCACAATCCCAGTGCCCCTAGGCAATCTATCTGAAGACTGGCTAATCAACTCCCAGGAAATGGTAAGAATGCCCCTGATTCAAGTACAGCTGCTCAGCGTTTAACCCTTCCATTTGATTCTGATCACTGACTTGCAAACAAGAGTGAACCATCTCCTGCATAAGCTATGACCACCAACAAGAAGTCCTTTGCCAAGCATGCTGCTACCTGGTCACAGGACCACCGTCAAATTCTGGTAAATCTCTGGTGCGAGGCGAGCAAGATATTTGACTTCCATAAGAGTACCAGGAAATAGACATGTGTACCAGGAAATAGCAGAGAATCATAGAATCATAGAATATCAGGGTTGGAAGGGACCCCTGAAGGTCATCTAGTCCAACCCCCTGCTCGAAGCAGGACCAATTCCCAGTTAAATCATCCCAGCCAGGGCTTTGTCAAGCCTGACCTTAAAAACTTCCAAGGAAGGAGATTCCACCACCTCCCTAGGCAACGCATTCCAGTGTTTCACTCCCTCTTAGTGAAAAAGTTTTTCCTAATATCCAATCTAAACCTCCCCCACTGCAACTTGAGACCATTACTCCTCGTTCTGTCATCTGCTACCATTGAGAACAGTCTAGAGCCATCCTCTTTGGAACCCCCTTTCAGGTAGTTGAAAGCAGCTATCAAATCCCCCCTCATTCTTCTCTTCTGCAGGCTAAACAATCCCAGCTCCCTCAGCCTCTCCTCATAAGTCATGTGTTCTAGACCCCTAATCATTTTTGTTGCCCTTCGCTGGACTCTCTCCAATTTATCCACATCCTTCTTGTAGTGTGGGGCCCAAAACTGGACACAGTACTTCAGATGAGGCCTCACCAATGTCGAATAGAGGGGGACAATCACGTCCCTCGATCTGCTCGCTATGCCCCTACTTATACAGCCCAAAATGCCATTGGCCTTCTTGGCAACAAGGGCACACTGCTGACTCATATCCAGCTTCTCGTCCACTGTCACCCCTAGGTCCTTTTCCGCAGAACTGCTGCCTAGCCATTCGGTCCCTAGTCTGTAGCGGTGCATTGGATTCTTCCGTCCTAAGTGCAGGACCCTGCACTTATCCTTATTGAACCTCATCAGATTTCTTTTGGCCCAATCCTCCAATTTGTCTAGGTCCTTCTGTATCCTATCCCTCCCCTCCAGCGTATCTACCACTCCTCCCAGTTTAGTATCGTCCGCAAATTTGCTGAGAGTGCAATCCACACCATCCTCCAGATCATTTATGAAGATATTGAACAAAACCGGCCCCAGGACCGACCCCTGGGGCACTCCACTTGACACCAGCTGCCAACTAGACATGGAGCCATTGATCACTACCCGTTGAGCCCGACAATCTAGCCAGCTTTCTACCCACCCTATAGTGCATTCATCCAGCCCATACTTCCTTAACTTGCTGACAAGAATACTGTGGGAGACCGTGTCAAAAGCTTTGCTAAAGTCAAGAAACAATACATCCACTGCTTTCCCTTCATCCACAGAACCAGTAATCTCATGATAAAAGGCGATTAGATTAGTCAGGCATAACCTTCCCTTGGTGAATCCATGCTGGCTGTTCCTGATCACTTTCCTCTCATGCAAGTACTTCAAGATTGATTCTTTGAGGACCTGCTCCATGATTTTTCCGGGGACTGAGGTGAGGCTGACTGGCCTGTAGTTCCCAGGATCCTCCTTCTTCCCTTTTTTAAAGATTGGCACTACATTAGCCTTTTTCCAGTCATCTGGGACTTCCCCGGTTCGCCACGAGTTTTCAAAGATAATGGCCAATGGCTCTGCAATCACAGCCGCCAATTCCTTCAGCACTCTCGGATGCAACTCGTCCGGCCCCATGGACTTGTGCACGTCCAGCTTTTCTAAATAGTCCCTAACCACCTCTATCTCCACAGAGGGCTGGCCATCTCTTCCCCATTTTGTGATGGCAGCATTGGGCATTCAACAGATCAGTAACCAGAGCAGGGAGTGAATTCAGTGACTCAAGAGTGACTACTGGAGAACCAGGGATGAGAACTGCACTTCTAGGAACTCCCCGTCATCCTGCCTCTTTTATGAGGACTTTGTCCAAGTGCTGGGTACCATGCCAAGCACAGAGCCCCAGTGGTTCATGGCAACCTGGTCAGTTGGGATGGTGACTTTCTGACTCGCAAATCTAGTATAGCACTGGAAGGGAGCTATCAGGCTAGTGTGACTTTGGTGCTCACACCAGTCCACAAGGAGGCTTTGCCACCAGAGCAGCTACAGCATGTCCTGGGTCCATACTTAGAGGAGCTGTTTGATAACCCCCCTCCTCCAGAGGAGCAGCCCACCATGGTACTGGCAGCAGAAACAGAAGAGGCAGGAGTAGCCCCAGAGCCTGATGTTTGGTCCTGTTTCTGTTGTTTTTAGCGTTAAAATGCAAGGGATTTCAGATTTATGACCCAATGCAATTTTTATTACAAGGTCTGGGTAGTAAGCATGTATCTGCTAATGGCGGAATCCCCTTACCTGCACCACACCACATGGAATTCAAAATGGATCCCAGGAAGCACAAAGAACAGTTAAACGAGTATTTAACATTACATCTTTACTAGATACTCACAAATTCTTATAAAGATGTGCCAGGGTGTAAGAAGGTAAGCAGTACTTTGCAAGTTTCACCTGACCATTGTGTGTTCAGTCTTTTCACTCTGCTTAACTCAGTTGTGTTCCCGTAGCTTCTGGGAACGTAAATGTTCCTCCACAAATATACTGAAGCTGAGTTTTACAAACTGAAGCTGAGTTTTTGGTCTTGAGATCCCACAGACACCTTTTCCGAGAATGCACATTTTTCTGAACCTTTTTGGAAGTACTGAGACAATAATATCTTAGTCTGAAGTCTGCTTTCAGGCCCTTCCAGCCCAAGTCTGCAGCCCAGTTACACTCCAGCAGGAACCTGGGATTTTGACCCGTCATGCACCGGTCAAAGGGGAAATGCAGATGAACTTACGATGGACATCCTGGACAGGGCCAACAATCAGGTACGATACCAAAGGGAACAGTATTCATGGTAAATGGAATGCCACAGAGAGGTTGCAGAGCACAAGCAGAGACTTGCAGCGCAGTTTCTGGAGCAGGAACTGGAGGGAGGAAGATAGAGAGCATCAGAAAGGCCTGTTTGAGAGGCTGCTTGTGCTAATGGTCACGAGAGCACAAACTCCTCCATGATACCAAATGCAGATGAACTTACGATGGACATCCTGGACAGGGCCAACAATCAGGTACGATACCAAAGGGAACAGTATTCATGGTAAATGGAATGCCACAGAGAGGTTGCAGAGCACAAGCAGAGACTTGCAGCGCAGTTTCTGGAGCAGGAACTGGAGGGAGGAAGATAGAGAGCATCAGAAAGGCCTGTTTGAGAGGCTGCTTGTGCTAATGGTCACGAGAGCACAAACTCCTCCATGATACCACATCCTGCAGACCAGGAATGCATTGGACAATTCCATGGTTGGGGTAGCCCATGCAGCCTGGGCTGAACACTAGGAAAATGTACCCCCAGCAATCCTCCACCCCTCTGCAGTCCTCCACTCCCAGTCAGCGGTGCCAAGTGTGTGCTAAACATGCTAGAAAGGGAAAGGGTGACTTGGCCGGGGAGGCTCGGGTGGGTAGGCTGATGCGTGGGGCATTGCAGGGTGGCCTGGGCAGGCGGGCGGGCCAAGGCTCGGGGCAGCTTGGGTGGGCCAACCAGGGCTCCTCCAGCCGCAGCGGGGGACTTGGGGCACCTCTGGCCTTGGCGGGCGAGGCGGGGTGGAGTGGGGGAGTGGGGGAGGGGCGTCAGGTGGAAGTGACAATGCTTTAATGTAGTTTTTTATTTTTTATAATACAGCCATGTTCACAAATAAAGGTTTTTATTTCATTCAGAAAGTTAATTACCATCACTGCATCACATCATATAATATGTGTAGTTTGAAGAATAAAGATAAAGACATGATAAGGCACAACTGGGAAGTTGTTTCTCAAGGATGAAAAGGCCATTGCGGAGAAACTAAATTAATTCTTTGCATCGGTCTTCAAGGCTGAGGATGTGAGGGAGATCCCCAAACTTAAGCCATTCTTTTTAGGTGACCGAGGAACTGGCCCAGATTGAGGTGTCATTAGGGGAGGTTTTGGAACAAATTGATAAACTAAACGGTAATAAATCACCAGATGGTATTCACCCAAGAGTTCTGAAGGAACTCAAATGTGAAATTGCCTGAACTACTAGCTGTGGTATGTAATCTATCATTTAAATCAGCTTCTGTATCAGAAGACTGGAGGATAGCTAATGTGACGCCAATTTTTAAAAAGGGCTCCAGAGGTGATCCCAGCAATTACAGGCCTGTAAGCCTGACTACAGTACCAGGTAAACTGGTTGAAACTATAGTAAAGAACAAAATTATCAAAGACATAGATTAACATGATTTGTTGGGGAAGAGTCAACATGGTTTTTGTAAAGGGAAATCATGCCTCACCAATCTACTAGAATTCTTTGAGGGGGTCAACAAGCATGTGGACAAGGGTGATCCAGCGCATCACGAACAAAGAGCTATAGCGGCTACAGCTTTGGAGGATGCTAGGAAGCCTGGGATAGGCTGGTTTGACTCAGGTCTGCATAGTGTGGACATATGAGTGTGGGTGTGAGATCCAGATCTTCCAAACCTAGGGTCGATATTCAGTGTGGATGTTTGGGCCTGGGCTTACAAACATCAAGCCTGTGGGCTTGAGTCCCACAGACCCCCCAGGCTTATATTCAAGTGTAGACATACCCAATAGGACATGGGCTCTGACCCACCCCCCCTAGCAGGGACTAGAACCTGGGTTCTGAGTGCTTTCTGACCTGGGTCAGACTGATTTGTGTATGGATGGAAGGGAAGCTTGGGCTCAGAACTGACTCAGAGCCTGGGCTTAGCATATAGTGCAAACATATGACCTCTTGAGGGCCCTTCCAGCCACGCATTTCTGTGATTCTATCATTTAGGAGCCCAGGTAGGAAATGCCGTGATTGTTTCTATGCTGAGCGGAAAAGACAGGAATGGGAAGGACCTACGTCCAGTGGGGGAAGTTCTCAAAGAACTGAGAGACCTATAAACTGGTGAAGGTGACGCTCATCATTATCTTCCTGGATGGGGCCCTAAGAGAAGCAGAAATAAATGCTATGAGTACTAGCTTCAGTCTTGTATTGTTACCCAACAGAAGTGTTTTTTTTAAATAATACAGGGCTTTTGGCAGTGAGGAAATGGCCTAATGGATAGCATGCTAGACTGGGACTCAGGAGACCTGTGTTCTATTACCAGTTCTGCTGCTGGGTGACCCTGGGCAAGTCACTTCATGCCTCAGTTTCACTATCTGTAAAACAAGGACAATAATACTGAAGTGCTTTGGGATCTACAGGTGAAAAGCCCTATATAAGAGCTAGTTATTAAAATGTTCCTTTAAGTCTCCCCAGTATGTTTGTGTGTTTTCAAATGGCTCTCTTTCCTAGTTGGGGCAGCTACTTAACAGCGACAATAGGCCATCCACTGTATGACCCGGTTTAAAGGATTCCACTATACTGCCAGTTGTAGCTGCCAAAAGAAGCACTCGAGAACTTCCTTTGAAATATTGCATTTTTAAATGAATAAGGAGGGATTGGAATGTCCTCATCCAATTTTTATTACTTGGCTTTTTGTGAGTGATCCTTTTTGGAAACAGGTTAGGTAGTTATTGAAAAAGAAACATACCCGAACTTAATGCTTCTTTATAAATTTTATAGATTTAATATAAGATTAGTTATATACAAACCACAAACCCCATGGTCTGGCCTCTCTGTGTGCATGGATTAGCTGAGCTGATGTTTGGATGAGTCTGGAAAATTATATTCAGTAATTTCTTTGAGGCCTGACAATGGGAAAACCTGTTATTACTATTGCATGATCTGGAACCTATTGTTCTAAGGAAATTTTAGAAGTTGATTGTGTGTGAAGTTGGCCATTTGTAAAAGATACATAAATGGTTATCTACACAGAAACATTCTCTGTACAGATTTGAGGAATTTTAGGCATATGGCTGTCGAGTTTAAAAATTTGGTCCTAAACTTCCATATTCCTCTCACTTTAAGGGTACATATTGAGACCATTTGTGTCCTTATTTCCTTTTTTAATCAAGGGAACTTTTTCTGAACAACACTTATAAATGTAACCTCGAAAAAATAAAAGGTGTGGGTTATAGTAAGATGAGGCCCTGAAACATAAACCCTTATATCAGAGGCCCGGTATGACGCCTAAGGCCTGAACTAAAGTAATGGTCAAGACGTTGCTAACATAAAGCAAAGTTAAGCTGTGAGCCAGAGGCAGGCCCTGCTCACGGAAGCTGGCAAGGGAAGGGCTGATGTTGCAAAAATATACATACTTAAATGGTACTGGACACTAGAAATATAAACATATGCTAGGATGGAACCAGAACACTCCAATACTTGCATATTCCACACAGATAACAAGGAACAGGTTGACCCATCCTAAAGACAGGGGCAAAAGGGTAATATGATGGATAGAGTTGCTTTGTTCGAACCAACATGTACAAGGTGAGAGGCGGCACCTTACTGCATAGAGGGGTTGCACCTCAATACGTCAGGAGTGATGTGTAACTTGTTTGTACCCGTATATAAGAATGCATCCCTGGGGCAGTGTTTTGGTCTGACCTAGGGAGCACTGGTAAATCCCGCCACTGACTGAGCCAGTCCATTGTCAGGGAGCACATATGTATTAGCAGAACTGTAGACATCTGATCCGGGGAGCTAGAGACAGTGTTTCATTTGGCAATAAACCTGGCTGGGTGCCTTCATACCTTATCGGAGTCTGTGGTCATTGGGGAGTCTCTTGGGGTCTGCTGTGCCAGCTATCTGCGCAAAGCCGGGGCAGCACACAGAGGGAACACACTCACGCAGCTGACTGCTGTTAACATTGAACAAGAGCAGAGCACCGCACCGGTGACATCTGAAGACATGTGTGTGTGTGTGTGTGTGAATTTGTGCCTCTATTTTGTTTTTTTGTGGGTACGTCTACACTTGACACTCTGTTCAGCAGCATGTAGACTACATATGCCATTTGCCCCACTAGCATGGGTATAAATAACAGTGTAGGCAGTGGGGCACTTCAAGGAAGTAAAGACACTCCTGAATCCTGTCGGAATGTACCCACGTACTCTACAGAGCTCTCTACTAGTCCAAGCAGAGCCTCCCTGCATATACTATTATTTTCGGCAGTGTAGTGTAGGAGCAGGATTTTATATTTGTACTATAAGAATTAATGTATGTCTTGATTTCATTTTACCAGCCACCCCATTTGAATAGCAGAAAGGAATGACCCTCTGGGACATTGGTAGAAATGCATTTGACAGACTGCCAGTGTCTGTACTGATGTAAAGGCAGGGAGAGACCAGAACAATCCTTATGACTGATTATGGTCACCCTTTTGTTTTAGGATAAGTTATAATGTCTACTATGATAGGTTTCAGAGTAGTAGCCATGTTAGTCTGTATCCGCAAAAAGAAAAGGAGTACTTGTGGCACCTTAGAGACTAAGGTAAGACTAAATAAATTTGTTAGTCTCTAAAATGTCTACTATGGTTTCCTATATGTATTACAAATTAGGCCCTCTAGTTAAATATACATTTCTTTGTTTTAAGGTTTAGCAAGTAAAAGACAGGATCGTGTATTGTGTCTATGTTAAAGAGATTCAAAATAAACTGACAATATTTGTATTCTCAAAGCTCTCTGTAAAAGACTGTTTGTGTGAATGAGGAATGTACGCATCAGGAAAAGATAAGGTGTGAAGGCCATTGTTATAGCCAGACGGTCAAGGAAGAAGGAGTGAAGAGACTTAAGGACACCAGAGAATCATCAACACGCATCCATAATGAAGGAAGGGCAGATTGACGACCTTAAGGTGAAAGCTAGCACCCCTAAAGACAATTGATTAAATCAACCAGGACAGGATGACCCTCTCAGAGGTGTTTGGAATGTTAACATCAAAAGAAACACCAATTAAGAAGTAACTGGTCACAAACTGACACAGCAAAATCCATAGACTTCAACAGAGAAAAAAGACTTTAAGAACAGGGTGCTTGGCCATGGGACTTTGGGTTTGTCTTGCCACACTCCAGGAGCATCGGATCGCTACTGACAGAGTACTGCTTCCCTCTGTGACCAATCTGGCTGGCCACTAGATTGATCCAGACTCTGGACTGGTAACTATAAACATCAGCTGGCAGGACTGTGTGTGTGTCTGTGTGTGTGTGATTGAAAAGCATATGCTTACTGTTGTATTCTCAATAAATGTGGCGTGCTGCCTTCTTCCCTATAAAGATCCCATGTGTTTCTTATAAGTATAACAGTAGTGTCCTGCTGCTTCCTCACTGCCGGAGTCTTTCCCCAGCTCAGGGAAAGGTTCCAGCAGTGGGGAAAGACTCCAGCACTCTGGCAGCTCCCTGCTACTGCAATCTTTCCCTGTGGTGGGGAAAGGCTCTGTGAGCTCCCTGGTGCTTGCCGGCAGTTCCCTGCCCCAGGAGCCTTTCCCCACAGCCTCCCACCTGCAAGAGCTTTACATTGACATGTGTGTAAGCAGTGTCAGGATGAGCTCCACCGTGACATCTGGTGGTGAGGTGTGGCAAGTTGTGGAAAAGAACTTCAGGGGCCGATCTCATTTGCATAGGCACACCCACCCCGCCTAGAATGAGGCCATAGCTGCCCAAATGGTCACTTTGGCTGCTGTGGGATCCCCAGTATCTCTGTTATTGGGGCAGGAAGAATAAATTGTTATCACCCTGATTATGGGAACTGCTTGGAACTGTACTTGGCCTTTTGTTATGATGGAGGGACTCACCATCAACTAAGTAGCACTCGCTAGGCAAGGGTCAGGGGTTTTAAAACTCTGTGAATTGAGAGAGGCTGGGGACAAGTATTAATACTTGGTGGCATGGGCCCCTTGGTGAGGGCCTTACATGCTAATTGCACTTCCTTCTCTCTCCACTGTGGAATATCAGAGCTAATTTTGATTCCATTAGGAGTCTAGTTACAGGCTGCTGAGCTCACTTTGGGCTAATGGTGCACCAGCACTGAGGCTCCCCTGCTACAAGCTGAATTCACCTAAGAGCTGAAATCACTGAGCATTGTGTTAAGTAGTGGGGGAGCCTGAAGATATACTGTGGAGCAGTTTGCGGGACGGCTGGAGTGCCTTGTGGACGGGCTGGTGGAGCAGTTCGTAGGACGGCGGGAGCTGCTGGTGGGACGCGGAGTAGTTTGTGGACCGGCTGGTGGAGCAGTTCGTGAGACAGTGGGAGCTGCTTGTGGGCCGCGGAGCTGAGCGAAGGAGTTCATGGGGTGGCTGGCGGAGTGGAGCGGAGCAAAGCGAAGGGAAGGCCTATGGAGCTGTGGGGCGGTCAGCTTCAGATCATGTAAGGTGCCTCTTACCCCAGTCCCATCTCCACCCAGGTTGGGAGGTAAAGCTCCGCAGGTAAACTTTCGAACTCTGGGGCTGCCCTGACCAGGGACAGAGACTTTTGGGTCATTGGACTTTTGGGACTTTGGGTGATTTGGGGTTGCTGGACTCAAGAACCAAAGGGAAAGGGGCATGCCCCAATTTGCTTGGGGTGGGTTTTTTTGCTCATGGGTTATGTTATGAATCCTGTTGGTGGTGTTTCCCCAACATAATGCCACATTGTTTCTCTCTGTTATTAAAAGGCTTTTTGCTACACTCAGACTATGTGCTTGCGAGAGGGGAAGTATTGCCTCTTGGAGGCGCCCAGTGGGGGTGTATATATTTGTCCCAGGTCACTGGGTGGGGGCTCGAGCCGGTTTGCATTGTGTTATTGGAATGGATCCCCTAGATATTGAACCCGGCCCTTGTTGCTGCCAACTCTGACGGGCAGAAGGGTTACATGTGTAGCTACACATGCATTGTGGATGCAGCCTGCTTTTCACTATGGTGTGTAGCTACACATGCTGTACATGCCGCTGCAAGAGGTGATCAGTGTTGACACAGTTCAAATGATGTATGAAAAAGACCCCAACAGGTTTTTATTCTTTGCTGTGATTAGAGGATTATTTTCCCTTTTTGTCTTTTACGTTAGCAATTCAGGTCTTGTCCACTCTGGTAGATTCTCTGAAGTCTGAAGATGTAGGCTAGGATTTCACTACAGCCTTCTGGTGGAATAGTTACGTTGGTCAGGGTGGAAAGAAGTGTGATCCCTGACTAACATCGTTGTGCCAGCAGAAGTCCCTAGTGTAGATGTGCTTCATCTTTTACCATTACCATCTTGTTTTGCTTGCGGTATTCCTGTATTGGTAAAGCACTCCTAATGTAGGCATGGCCTTAGTGAAATAATAACATCACAAGTCAAAAGAATGAAAATTGAGCTAATGAGAAGGGAAGTTTAGCACTTTGAGAGGGGAGGGAGTCGTTTTGTTGGGATTTTTTTTTAACACCTGTTTAGCTTCAATAACTATGTAATGTTTTAGAGGAAAGATGTCTGTTAAACATTCAACACACCTAATCCCTTCAATCCAGGTGTCAGAACCAGGTGCATGGGGGGAATGAAAAACAAATAAACAAAAGCCATCAAGACCTTCCTTGTACACAATAAAGAAGCAGAAAGGGGCTAACACAATTTAGAAAAAAAAATCCTTTGCAGGTCATTTTAAGAAGTTTACTTTGGAGGTAGTGGTTTTCTATCTAATAAATTAAAATAAGAAACAGCAAAGGTACCATTGGGAAAAATGTCTTGTTTTTACCCCTCTCCCTGACATTTTTTGAACTAGGACCCTGATGTTTTGTTTTATTATTTTGATATGACTATTTCTTTTTATGTACTATTGATCCTTTTTTATTTTTCTGAATATACTGTAATTTATATTTGGGTTTTAATGAATAAAAGGGGCTGAATTATTGCTGTTACATAGTGGATCTGTTCTGTCAAACAGAAAACAACCTCTTCCTTTTCAAAATAGTTTTAGAATGTACTCTGACAATTAGGGTTTCTGATTCATACCTGTGCAACTGCTGTCCTGTAATCATGCAGCCATGAGTCATCATCAACCAATTATGTTGTTCAATTTCCTAATGCAACTTGTTTATACAAAACCGTATAAATCCATATCAACCAGCTGTGACAGCATGATTGTAAATAAGGGTCTAATCCTGTTTGCTCTACTAGCGCCAATAAGTAAATAGGGCTGTTGGCTTGAGCTAGGCAAGTAGAATTTGTCCCAAATATGACTCCTACCAAATAAAACCTTGCTGTCTATTTTGTACACTATCACTTACAGTATGAGGGCATTTTTCAATTTTTATTGGTGTAAGTAACAAAAAGCAAAGATGAGTAGTCCCCAGGATGAGACACCTAGCGTTAGAAACATCACATCCTTATTTCCTCCCTCCTTGGTATAAATCTGCATCGTTGAATTGAAATCAATGGCACTATTCAGATTTACACCAGTTGATATAACTCTCAACCTTTGGACCTGCCAGTGGATGTTACAATCAACTGGAGTGTGTGATAAAACTTAGGAGCTGGCCTGCATCCATGTCTTGTTTAGAGTCCCTCTCTCCTGCTGCCACTGTAGGGACAGTAGCTATCTTCACAATGTAACTGCTTGGTTGCTGCCATTGGCAGCAGCTTCTTATCAACGTCACAGCTGCCTTTTCACTCCATATGGATCATTCTCCAGCTTATGGCTAGACAGAACTGCTTCCACTCTATGTCAAATGCATGGCTTGTTGTGAACAGGGGCTAACGGTACAAAACTATTTTTATCTTCACAGCAGTAGTGCACACACTGCTTGCTCAGATCCTGACATCCCCAGCTTTTCAAGATGAAGCATAGCACTGACTTCACTTCATAAATAAAACTAGTCATACAAATGTAGTTAGGTTTTGCCCTAACAAATAAAGGGAGTCTGGGTTGAGCGTGTGGAAGCAGAGCAGCAGAACTGAGTTTTACTGGCCACCAATCCTGCACAAGAGAGTTTATAGAAGTAGCAAAAGGATTTTTTTATTGCATGCATCAAAACACTTGCTTGTCCATAACCCATCCACTCTTCCTCTTTGCTCCTTCTGCCTCCATCTCCTATGTGAACTGCTGCACAACACTTCTGTGCACCATCGAAAAGGAGAAGTAGTGTGGGCGGGAAATGATGCTGAAGTAAGATTTTCCTTGGTCAGTTTGCAGTCTGCTCTGTGTCTATAGAAGGAGCCAGTAGAGGGCAATTGGGTTCCTGGGAACCCATTCTCTAACAAACCACTTTGGTTCCCAAACCAGAATAGGCTATACTGGTATAAGCACTGTGACAGGTGTCGGTCGGTCCTCCGAGCCCCTAGGGGCGATGGAGAGCTATGGTCTCCGTGGCAGGCCTCAGCCACACCTTCCAGGCGTTGGGGAATTAGCGGGGAAGGTGTGCCAGCCGGAGTCAGTAGTGCGCCCCTCAGGCAGGGGAGGGCCGGCACAAGTCAATAGCGCACCCCTCAGGCAGGGGAGGGCCGGGGTACGGGAACGCAGGCCCATCCGACTCCACTGCGTTCCAGCCCAGGGCCCTGACAGTGGCAGGAGGTGAAAGTCCCACCGCTGGGTCAGCAGGGCCGTCCGCGCCCGCTGACCAAACACACCCACCCCACGGTGTAGTTGGGCCCCTGGGTACTTCCTACCCGGTCTCTCCAGCGGGTTGCTCCGGTCCCTCCATCTCGTCCGGGTATTCCGCTGCTGGCAGCTCCAGCTCCCCCTCGGTATCAGACTCACGCTGGCCTGGGCTGCCGTCAGGCCCCTCCAGGTCCTCCGGGTACTCAGCGGCTGGCAGTCCTGGTTGCCACAGGCCTTCCTCCCGGTCAGGCTCCTCCCCGCCCAAGGCTTCGCCTGGGTCAGCCGCAGGATCGCGAGGGAGCAGCCTGCGTCTCTCTCCCTCCCTGGTGCTCTCCTCACTGGGCAAAGGGCCCCGCCCTTTGTACTTCCTGTCCCACCCCGCCCCTTCCGGGGATTGGCGGAAGCTTGGCCTGGCCCCGCCCACTCAGGCTGAGAGGGTGGCTCTTTACCCTCTGGTTCGGAGGGGAGCCACCCTGGCTCCCTACAAGCACCTTTATACCATTACAACTATATCTACTCTAGGGGTGTTTTGCTGCTTTAACTATACTGCATAATTGAAGCTCCAGGACTTTTTAAGGGTAGACCAGCCATAATTTTCTTCTTACCTACAAAAGCTATCACATGTTTGAACAAAAACAAGGAAGGAGCTGTTCAAGTAGCTATTTACAGAATGTGAATGAGATCTTGAATAGATGGGGATATATGTGTTGATGGAAAAGGGGTATTGATAGTATACAGCTGTAATCCCAAGCATTCTCCTGACTGTTTGGAAAAGCTGATACGTTGCACGTGCAGCTAGGGCATTATGTTACAGTAGGTGCACAAAATAGCGTACTCAAAGAGAAACTATGACTTTTAACAGCGCTAGGTACTTTGGTTGCAAATATTAGTTCCAGCGTCATTACCCTAACCTGCACACCTCATCCCATATTTTTAAATGTGCCCTCTGTTTTTGAGTGCTTCCCTTTTTAGGGACCTAACTTTAGACACCCAGGGTCTAATTATCAGAGGTGCTGAGGACCTAAAACTGCCACGGGCTATGCCTTTAGCTGGAGTTGTGGGTTCTCAGCACCTCT
The DNA here is from genome assembly GCF_965152235.1 of Eretmochelys imbricata. Taxonomy (NCBI): domain Eukaryota; kingdom Metazoa; phylum Chordata; order Testudines; family Cheloniidae; genus Eretmochelys; species Eretmochelys imbricata. The sequence continues at coordinate 158,421,745 of NC_135572.1, forward strand.
GAAAATCAGGCCCTGACATGTTGGGGACCCAAAAATGGAAGCATCCAAATGTAGAGGCCACTTTTGAACATTTGTCCTTTACTAGGTGAAATTCTGAAGTCCTAACTCAGTTTCCAGTCCATCCTTAAATGCTTTAAAAATGTAGTCCCATCTGTCTAACTCTGTATTTGGTACTTCTGCTTATTTCGGAGTCTGAGTGAAAAGGTGCCAGGCTCCAAATTCATCCTGTTAACCCCGGTCTACATGCAAATGTGTGCTGTCATAACTGAATCGGTTTTAATTCACACCTTTTGTTATTTTTGGTGCAAGTCTCTGTGTGGAAACTCCTACTTTGGAATAAAAGAATTGTATTTTGCTTTTGCTTACATGGGTTTGGTTTTGTTCTTTTTAACTGACAGAAGCACAATTGAAACAGGACACTTTTAATCCAAAATAAGAGCTTCCACACAGAGACTTGCACCAAAATAACAAAGGTGTGAATTAAAACTGATTTACTGTCGTTATTTCAGTGCACGTTTGCGTGTTGGCCACCCCTGTGGCTACTCCAGCAGCAGTACAATCTATCCACTCTCTGTGCACCTCTGAACAAACTCACACTGCAGTGAGTGTGCTGCAGATGCGGCAGGAGAAGCTTAACGGTCTTGCCTATTTTTTTCTCTGCTCTGAGTGAATTGACTCTTGTTACAGGACAACTGTCGGGTGCGCAGGGTGCCATTAAGAGTGGACAATTTGTGCATGGGTCATGGGCAAACTTCATTCACAAGGCTTATGTTTTAGACAGACTGAAAAATGTGGAAACCATGTTGCCCACTGAATGCCAAGTCTGCACAAAACTGTAGGGATTCCTTTTCCATCCAGCTTACTGAGGTAGCTGTGGAAACCAAATGCGTCTCTAAAATCTCCCTTCCCCCACCCTCCTTCCACTTTGTTTCTTCCCTACTCACACTGGGCACTGCTCTTTCCTTCTCTCCTCACAGCCCCCTTCCTGCCCTGCGCACACTGAACTGCACTCTCCCTATATTTTCTCTCCAGACTCCCTCATTTTCATAGGAGGAAAAGGCCAAGGAAAAAAATGCAGCAAAACTACAAGATATTTCTTTTAACAAAACCAGGAGGGGAAATGATTCCTTGTCTCCCATACCCCTGCTGGATTTGCCAGTAGTAAGAACTTTTTCATGGCTCTACCCAAGGATTCTCACTGGTTGCCAAAGAGAGTGATGTGATGGAGGGTCCAATCAAATTTAAGCTCTTTCATTTGAGGTTGATTTTGGAACTCCGTTGGATTGTTTGAATGGACTAATCTGGTGAAACAGTCATAAAGGTTATGCTGGAGTGCTCCAAAACAGACCCCGCTCTTCTGATCTCAGAAACAACCTTCCCATAGTTAATGTATGCACTGTAGTCTGGTCCCCCAACGATTGAATTACCCAGTTCCTAACAACAGAAGAATACATTGTGTGTCCATTTCTTCTGTACATTTCAAATTGACTCTTTTATTGTGAACTATAAATAAATAACATGCTTGCTTTATTCTTAACTCGAAGTATTTACCAGTTTATTTTTGTGTAAAGTAAATGGCAAATTTACCTAAGTTTGCATAGGATCACCGTACAACACGCCCTGAACCTACAAATAAATTGTTTTGCTCTCTGAAGCCCTGTGATTCTGTGAAGTCTAGGTACCCTCCCTTATCATTGAAATCAGTAGGTTGTCATAATGTCAAGTCACGAAATACTAACAGTAGAATCAGTTTTCAAAGAATTAAAAATAATTCAAACCTTCTTAATGTTTTAATTTTATTTTATTGCCTTGTGCTGCTCTTTGAAAAGTCAGCCCAGTGATGGAGTCAGACAGCAAAGGCAAAACAAATCAGAAATGGTGTGAAATAGCTGAGCAGACCCACTCCAGAATCACTAAGCCAAACAGGTGGAAAAGATGTAAACAAAAATACCTGTGACTTACTCTGAACTGTCAGTCAGTTTTTATTCACAGAAATGAGAGAGCAGCAGGTTTTGGCATTTCAACTGAAATGCCCTTCTCAAGAATTAGCGGCCGGCCGCTGATATACAGAAGTGTTTAACAAACATGCCTAGAAGGCTCTGCTGAATCCCTCCTCCCCCAGTCCAGCTGCAGGTTAACATCAAAGTTTGTCTCCCAGTCAGTGAGAGCGGCTCCTGGTATCAATTTGTCCTGATTAAGCTATTTTTCAGAATTTTCTTTTGCACCCATTCTTCTCCATGTATTTTATACGTCTTCTATTAGCCTAAGGGCTGTTATGGTTTGGAGACAAAAAGAGACTATTACATTTTTTGGACACTAGCCATGGCTCAGTTGGAGATGTATATACAGGATGTTTCCTCCCACTGAATGTCAGTAATGTAATTGGCTGTCTCTATGCCATTCTGAGGCTGGTGACATACAACTCACCCATGCACAGCGCACACACCCTGGATTTTTCAACGTATAATTATGTTTCCTTGGGGAGTCAGGCTTTAGGCTTTCCAATAACAACTGCTGTAACTCATAACAGCTGACGCAGGAAGGTTCACCGTGAAGAAGAAACCCTTCTCCACCAGGCCCACTTGGGCATTGTGGAGGCACTGAGCAAAGAAAATTGAACAAGGCAAAAAGAAAAGGCGTACTTATGGCACCTTAGAGACTAACAAATTTATTTGAGCATAAGCTTTTAAGTGAGCTGTAGCTCACGAAAGCTTATACTCAAATAAATTTGTTAGTCTCTAAGGTGCCACAAGTACTCCTTTTCTTTTTGCGAATACGGACTAACACGGCTGCTACTCTGAAACCTGAACAAGGCAGTGATTACTGATGTGATTTTTGTAACAAGGCTTCCTGTCAGGATGCTGGAGTTGCTCCATCGGCTTTTATAACCAGATGTCTCTCATTCCACCACAGGTTATGTCTCGAATAACTTTTCCCTTCACAGCCATTATTAATCTCTTTACTATGGTGTTTGGAGACACCAGGTTACGCTGCAGATCAGTTCTTTATGTTTATAAATATGGATGGAATTTACAAAAGCACCGAGGTGACTTAAGAGCATAAAGCTTAATGCCTTTCAATGGGACTTGTCCTCCTAAGTCACTTAGGCTGTCTTGACAATCCCACCCTTTATTCACATAGCAGGTAATACACATTAGAGGCCAAAATGCTGCAAGAAAAGCTATTCTCTAAGTGCTTCTGGACTGACTAGCAGCAAAAAGTACATGAAGTCGTGTTCTTCAGAGAGGTACAGTCAGTTTTTTCCGATTCAGTGAATGGATATGGTTGGATTAAGATTTAGAGAAGCAGTGGCGATCGAGTGTATTGAGCACTGAGTTAGAAATCCCCCACCGCCCTCAAGTCTTGGTGTGTGACCTTAGGCAAATTGTTCAGCTTGTGGGGATGAGAATACATTGCTTACCCTCCTCTGGGAAGCACTATGGGTGGGATTTGCCAAAGTGACTTGGGAAAAACAAGTCCCACTGACTTTCAGCATGTAAAGTATTACCTGAACTGAGCTCTAACGCTTCAATGATCATGAGCTTCCCACATATTGCTAGTGATTGCTGAACTCCTTGTTCCTTTTATTTAGCAGTCTTGTTGCCCCTCTTTTAGACACTCTTGATTTTTTAATAAATATTTTATTACTATATTATTATATAAGGTTCTCAAAATTAGTTAAGTGCTTTTCAGACAGATTCTGGCCCCAAAGAGATCACAGTCTGAACGGACAGCATGTACACAAAGAACACTCCAGCATAAGATGAAAGAGATGTAACAGAGGAGAATAATTTTTGTAACCATCTTTGTGTGTGTGTGTTTTAAATGTTGGCTAATTGTCAATGTGCTTGATATACTTCTTCAACTCTTTCCTATTGTTTTTTCCATCATTGTTGTTGATAGGTTCTTTTTTTGCAAAGGTAACAAAATGCAATAATTATTATAGATGCTATTTCTGGAAATGTGCAAGATGTAAAATACAACCCAAATTACAAAGGAGGAAAAAAAAAATCTGCAACATTTCTTCAGAGCAGTTTCCTATATTATCTCATGCTAAAGTTAGTTAATGTAACTTTATATGACAGGGATTTCAACTATAACAACAAAAAACATAATTCAGAGGTTGTTTCTATAGAGTTAGATTCCAGGACTGTCACTTTGTCTGTGTGTTGCTTAGAGTGTCTACAGTAGGGATCGGCAACCTTTGGCACGCGGACCGTCAGGGAAATCCGCTGGTGGGGCGGGACGGTTTTTTTAACCTGCAGCGTCCGCAGGTTCAGCCGATCGCAGCTCCCACTGGCCAGGGTTCGCCGTTCCAGGCCAATGGGGGCTGCGGAAAGTGGCGGCTAGCACATCTCTTGGCCAACGCCGCTTCCCACAGCCCCCATTGGCCTGGAACAGCGAACATGGACTCTGTTTCATTTTCTGTTTTCGTGTGTGTATGAGACACATATTTCGTATAAGAGCGAAGAAAAGCCAAGAAGTTTTCTAGAATTTAGTTTTTACTTTCTCCAGAACTAGAGAATTTATTGTGTGTATGTTTGATTTGATATGAATCATTGTGTTGGGGAAAAATCAGAAAACTAATGTTCCAGTTTGGGTATTGTCTGGGAAATACCTTGGATTCTTGATCAAGTTTGCAAAAAGAAAAGGAGTACTTGTGGCACCTTAGAGACTAACCAATTTATTTGAGCATAAGCTTTTAAGTGAGCTGTCTTGTTGGTAATAGGTTATCTAAAGTGATGACTCTCCTTACAATGTGTACGATAATCAAGGTGGGTCATTTCCAGCACAAATCCAGAGTTTAACAAGAACGTCTCGGGGGGGGGGGGGCAGGGGGTAGGAAAAAACAGGAGGAAATAGGTTACCTTGCATAATAACTTAGCCACTCCCAGTCTCTATTCAGACTCAATTCAGCAGTCTCCCGCTGGAGTCTGGTTTTGAAGTTTTTCTGTTGTAATATCGCAACTTTCATGTCTGTAATCGCGTGACCAGAGAGATTGAAGTGTTCTCCAACTGGTTTATGAATGTTATAATCAATGTTATAATCAAGTTTGGATCTGTATAGCTATAATGTTTGTAAAGGTCTTTGTGATCCTCAGGTGGAAGGTGCAATAGAAATATATTTATGAATTAATTATTCACTTTGTTCACTTGCCCTGTACCCATATGTTTTAGGGCTCAGCTAATTGTTAGGCCCTGCCTAGCTGCTACCCCTGGCTGTGTGTATCAGGAGAAAGTGTGAGAGAGAAACAACAGCGCAACCTTTCACAAGGAAAAAAAATCCTTTGTATGTTATGATTTGCTGTGTAAAAAGGATACTCTCAAATAATATGTAGTTTACTCACAATAAGCAACTTTTGATTTTGATTAAATATCTCATCTTGGTATTGTCTATAGCCAGTCTCACAAGTCGTTTAATTCTATGGCAAAACTAAGGGAAACTGGAGCAAAATGATGGAGACTTAAGCAGGAAGTTTGAGTCATTTATGATAATTGAAAACATGAATTTTATGAGACTTGGCACTGATGTAAGGGATAATCTCCAATGCTCTGTAGTTTGCCGCCTCTACATTCAATCCAACTGCTGTGCAGAACCACATCAGCTTCAGACGCACAGCTAGTAAGATTCATCCTGGAAGCTATCCGCTGATTGTGATCATTTGTCTTAACTTTTGCACTGTTGTGATAAAGCTGTAAAAAAAGGAAATCTGAAACTAAATCAAAAGTATTTTGAGGCATAAGGGAGTAAATACTTGTGCACTTCAGGAGAGGTCAGTGAGAGTTGGAAATGGGTATTTTAGATATATTTTAAAGAAAATTATTGCCTACCCATTGAAGCACACCGTACAACCAAAAAAGAATTGCATTTTATGCAAGAAATGACATGGAAATTAAATCAAATATATGTATTCTGTATGTGCAGATGAACAAGTGAGATTCCTGTTTCAACTGTATGCTCTTTGAGGCAGTTCCTGTCTTTATTTGTGCATTACACATGCCCAAGCAGACAGCTGGGGCTTAAATAATATACAACAATAATGACATGATAAGCATCTGCAGCAATTGAATTTCAGCATGCAATCAACTGCAAAAATCTCCTATTGTGAGTGTGTGCTAAAGCAAGGAAGGGGTTTGGCTCTCATAAAAGGAGCCAAGAGGTGAAAATATTAAAAATAAAATTTGTTATCTATATTTTCCGTGATTAGGGCTTGAATCTCTACTGTGCTCCCTCTTTCTCTGACAGTAGGGAAGGGTCCAGACCAAACACTCAGATCTGAACACCTCAAAAACTAGGAAAGTCCGTAGCAGGATTTGGGTCCAGACTTCATAGCTGGCCCCTATTTCAGTATTGAACCAAATCAAAAGTTCTGAAGAACCCCTGAATGTTAGGAAAGTTGGCATCCAAATCTGAAGCCTGCAGGTCAGAGTCATCTCTATTACGGGTATGTCAACACCCCAAAAGGTGTGATAAGCTAGACCACCCTAGCTAGCTTGAATCCAGCTAGTGTGGTTACAACAGCAGCGAAGACAGGGCAGTGCAGGCTGTACAAGCCCGGCATGGACCCTGTGTACACACTCAGCTTGCTAGCCCGCTGTGAAGCACATGCAACGGTGTCTTCCCTGCTATTGTTACCAGCACGCGCTGGGTTCAAGCTGGCTTGGGTAGGTACAGCTTTTGCTGCGTAGACACATGAGGTATGTCTGCCCTGCAGCTGGGAGTGAGCCTCAGAGCCTGGGTAGATAGACATGCGCTAGCTCAAAAATAGCAGTGTGGACCTTGCAGCACGGACCGCAGCGCAGTCTAGCCATGCAAACTCTGAGTTGGGTGAGCTTGGACTTGGACAGGTAGCCCGAGCTGCTGCCCATGCCTCAATGTCCACACTGCTATTTTTAGTGCACTTTCCTGAACTGAGCTAGCCTGAATCTCAGCTGGGCTGAGAGGCACCCCATGCAGCAGTGTACATGCTAGGAGCATGTGTAGAGTGAATAGAATAGTTAGTGTGAGGACAAAAGTATTTTCTTTCTTCTTGAACAAAGAGTTGTTTAAATATTTGCATTAAATTCAGAGTAGTTTTGGATGGTAAGGATAATTGTGTTGAAAATGTAATGCTCCAGGTGGCACTGGGAGAATGAAATATAGGATATATTGTCACAGATAGCTAATGTGACCATGGGGATTGCACCTCACTACCACTACAATATAAAGCAGATACTTTATCCACCTGGATACAGTCTTTTGATAACACTTGCGGGTATTTAGTGAAATAACTTTTTATATTTAACAGAGAGAGATATTGAAAAAAAAATCAACAAAAACATTAAGAAAAATTAAATATAGGGGCTCTGGAGGGCAAACAAAGTCTGATCTCTGTTTCAGACCCAGATCTTTATGCAAGCACATTATTACACAAATCAGACTTTTCACATTTGTCATAAATTTGGAGAGACAATGAATTAAAAACAAGAACTCTATATTTCTCCAGAAATAGGGCATTTATTGTGTGTCTGTGTGTTAAATGATTAGACAGGGGCAAAATCATCAATATTCTGATGTTCAGGTGTTGGCGTTGACTAAGCTGGAAATACCCTGGATTCTGTATCAAGTTCTGATCTGTGTAGATAACAGGCGGTGCCATTGTAATGACTTGACTCATTTTTTGTATCACATTTGAAACCAGAACACTTTCTTAACCTCAGACAATTTATTCAAGCTGTAACTAGATTTGATAATTGATACCTCATCCACATGCTTTTTTCTCCATTTTTCTTTTATTGGGTCATCAAGCTGGCACTCTGTTTTTAAGTATTACTTGTCTAAAAACAGCCCAATCAGTGGTTTAAACCTTGCCCTCTTTAATTAACTGACAAGTTTAATCCACACATTATGCTCAGTTTATCTGGAAACTGTGACTTTTACTTCTGATAAGCTATGGTGGAATTGAGTTCTTTTTGTATTCTCAGTTAAAAGTGCAGAATTAATGTACCATTTCATCTACAGTGACAAACTCATAAAACAAAAGGGTTCCCATTCCCAAGAAGTCCATTGTTAATCTGAAGCCTTCCAAAATCATGAGATTGATTTAAAAATCATTAGATTAAAAAATATAATAATGGATGAAATCTTGGTTCCATCAAAGTAAATAATGTTGACACTTATTTGAATGGGTCTGGATTTCATCCAATACATTTGTGGTTCTTTTTATTTGCCTTCTGCTTTCCTAGCCTTTAGGGAACACTTGATATTTGTTTAGTGTTTTCAGGCTTGTCTCTGAAACAATGGGGGTTATGGCTAGAAACCTTTTTTTTTTTTTTAAATGAAAGCTGAGATTCTCACGTAATCACATGATTCCGGAAGTGGGAGCTTTAAGAAAAGCACAAAATATCATGAGATCTGTAACGCAGTTGTGAAAGTTTTTGAAACTATGCCTTTAGCATTGTGACTGATGCTCAGGCAAGAGGTTAGAGGCCAGTGCGCTAAATAAAAGGCCACTGTGGATACTGCCCAGTTCAGGCACCACTAGTGCAGCTGGAGCACAGCTTATGATGCTGCAAAAGGACTCCCTGTAGCTAACTTTATGCCTGTAGCCACTACGGTCCCTCTGTAGAGAGGGCTTTTAAAATTATGTGTCCGTTCACTGGTAGGTTTTCCTTTTACTCTCCCCTGGTGTAGAAACAATATCTCTGTTTTAAAAGGCCAGGACTCTACCCGCCCAAGAAGCACAAAACAGGCATCCTCCAGGGAAATGCCATTTAAAAAAACCCACAAACCCTCAGAATGAGACATGCACTTATTCTTCCTGTCATTTGTGGAGACTACAGAGATGAACCGTGGCCATATTTGGGCAAGGAAAAGTGGGAGAGGGGATGTGAAGAGGGCCCCATGGGAAGCAGTTAGCAAAACGGAAATGTAAAATGTCACCGTGCAGGAACTGATGTGGTGAAGATTGTAAGCTGACAGACAGCATGACAAATGCTCATTGCTGACTGATGTGCTTAAGCATGGGATTGTTTACCCAGGAATATAGGGAACAGTCGTACAACCAAACTAGTTTATCACCAACAGAACACTAGTTGCTGCAGGGAAAGTGGATAGGTATTCACATGGGAGCAATTTCATGGGTCAGACATGCACACACAGCATGATGGATGTCAGCTGAGGGGCCATGTAAACTAGTGTAGAAGTCCAAGACACCTGTGAGCAGAACTCTGCTGTCTGCTGTGCAGACACAGAATAAGCATTGTTAGAAATAAGTGCTCTCTCGTATGTTGCCACACTAAGCTGCTGAAAGGGAGTTGTTCATTCATTTTGGTTACAGTGCACGTTGGCAGCTCCAGTATCTTCTCGTCACGTTGCCTGTGTTGGGGTCCTGTAACATCCGTCTTCTCCTTTGATTCTTTTACCATCTCCTTACCAGTGGATGCTTCTGGCCCCTGGGGCTTTGTAGTGCATTTCAGAGCAGGATCCAGCGACTTTGATTTGTCCCTTGTTTGTCCCTGTGTTGTGCACTCCTGGGAAGAACAGGTCCTAGGGCAGGTCATGCTTGTGACCAGGCCTGTTTGCACAGTTCTTGCCCCTTTCCTGCATATTTACAGGTTCTGTCAGCAGCAACTGTGGTACACCCGTAGTTAGACTGCACTGTGCCTGGGCAAAAATACCAGCAGTGAAGAGGTTTCTATGTGTTATTCCTTTTTATGGAGGCCAGGTCTTTCAATATGGTTTTCAGCTGTTGGTAGATATGGGTTGGGTGGTGGATACACAGTGTTTCTCTTGTGCTTGGCTAGTTTTACAATTCTTCCATACATATATTACCTTTTTCCCTCCCTGCTAAATGCAGGGACTTCACTCTTTTGTGTCTTGAATTGCATGGGGAGGACGGTTAGTGGCAAGCCTAGCTATCAGAAACGCTTACAGATGACAATGTATTTAATTGCTATAGTGGGCTAGAGACTGACATCAGGTCCTGTAGTGCTTGCTTGGTGTGAGATTGAAATCCATTAGCTCCTCAGCTATTATTAAAAGTGACAGCCCTATAATATTTCCTTGTCTCTGGCTTCTTGAGGTGGAGGAATGGGAATTAGAGATGGGAGGGAAGAGTACTGGGCAAAATTCCAGATGACATATAAAGGGTTGCTTCAAAGAGAAGGGCAACGTCAATCAATTAATCAATTTCCATTACTGGTGAGGAAATACAGGGGGGAAAAATCCAGTGTGTCATCTGTCAGGGTTTGCTGAAGGTTTTATAACTGAAACTTCGAATTTTGCCCCCAGTCTGTACTTATGACTGCTCAATATAGGTGTGGTGTTCTTTGGTTGGTTAATGTTGCTCCTCTCACTGCAGAATCAACAGTGTAAGGATGTCTGAAAAAAGAAAAGGAGTACTTGTGGCACCTTAGAGACTAACCAATTTATTTGAGCATAAGCTTTCGTGAGCTACAGCTCACTTTACCGGATGCATACTGTGGAAAATACAGAAGATGTTTTTATACACACAAACCATGAAAAAACGGGTGTTTATCAATACAAAAGGTTTTCTCTCTCCCCCCCCATCACTCTCCTGCTGGTAATAGCTTATCTAAAGTGATCACTTTAGATAAGCTATTACCAGCAGGAGAGTGGAGGGGGTGGGGAGAAAACCTTTTGTAGTGATAAACACCCATTTTTTCATGGTTTGTGTGTATAAAAACATCTTCTGTATTTTCCACAGTATGCATCCGGTAAAGTGAGCTTTAGCTCACGAAAGCTTATGCTCAAATAAATTGGTTAGTCTCTAAGGTGCCACAAGTACTCCTTTTCTTTTTGCGGATACAGACTAACATGGCTGTTACTCTGAAAGATGTCTGAAAAGTGGCCGGAGTCACTTTACATCCTCTAGTTATTGATATAGAAACCTGATAGATCTCTGCACTCAAGTTTATTTGCACTTTTTGTTTGAATTTCATTCATGCTTAATATGGCCGTTCTTATGGACTGCACTGGCAATGCTGTGAGAGGTGAGGAAAGACTGCCTCTAACTGGTGAGAATAACCTCTGTGTCTGTTCTGCGAAGTCACAAGCAGGGGATTTGACTAAATTATTCATTGTGAATGCAATCTACTGTGAATATGCTCTTTCTTGCTCTCTCTCTCCCAGTATAATGTATATGGGCCTTGTCCTGCTCCCACCTGAATCTGTGGAAAACCTCCTTACAAAACAGTTACTAGCCCTTTTAAAACAGAGCAGAAAAGCAAACTAAAACAACAAGCACAGTCTCAGGACTTCACTCCACTGAATGCATCGGATGAAGTGAGCTGTAGCTCACGAAAGCTTATGCTCAAATAAATTTGTTAGTCTTTAAGGTGCTACAAGTCCTCCTTTTCTTTTTGCGGATACAGACTAACATGGCTGCTACTCTGAAACCAATCTCAGGACAGGTGCTCTGCAGGCTGTTCGCTTTTTATCAGTGAGACTAACTAAAAATACCCTCTCGGCAGGGTGGCCTCATCATCCCACTTTTCTCTTGTAGCAGGAAAGAATATAAAAGAGAGAGTTCTTGTTCCTTCTCTAAGCTCCACTTCTCTCCTCTCTGCATGCAAATACATATAATATTATGCAAATAGGCATCATGCAAATTAGTGCTCTGTTTATGAATCGCATGATATCTAATGCTTTACAGAAGCAATACTTTCTGATCCTGGCTGCTTTGCAAAAGATCAGTGGCACTTTCTATCTATTAGTGCCTTAGGTCAGTTCTTGATAAATAAAAAGCAAAGCTCATCTGTTCAAGTGGTGCTCCGCTACTGATGCATTCCAATGCAGGCAGTATGGCCAGCTAGACAGAGCACAAGACTAGGACTAAGCAGCTCAGCATTCAATTAGTAACTCCACTGCTGGTGACTCTGGCCAACTCACTTTCCCACTCTGTGCCTCAGTTTCCCCATATGCAAAATGGGGATAAGCACTTTGTAAAGTGCTTTAAGGTCTACTTATTATTACAATTTCAGGTAAGTAACTGGGCGGTGGGGGAAGCATCAGAGAAGCTGTAACCACGAGCAGGATAACAAATATCCCTAGCAATATGTGGATATTGCCAAAGAATATTAGGTCACATTCAGGTCTCCATACGGTATTGGATATGCCCTTTTTTCCTGTCAGTAGCTCCTCTGTTGCTGGTACCTAATCCACATTTGGGGCCACTTTGTGCCACACCACTGGTATAGTCCAGTTGTAAAGCCAGTGTAACTGGCCCAAAGAGGATCATCCTCAGTGTAACAGTGAAAAGAAAAGGAGTACTTGTGGCACCTTAGAGACTAACCAATTTATTTGAGCATGAGCTTTCGTGAGCTACCACGAAAGCTCATGCTCAAATAAATTGGTTAGTCTCTAAGGTGCCACAAGTACCCCTTTTCTTTTTGCAAATACAGACTAACACGGCTGTTACTCTGAAAAGTGTAACAGTGATCCTCCAGTGGGACAGAGCTAACATAGGGAATCTTGGGCCACACACCCTCCCTCCTGCTAGCATAGCAAGAGAAAAGGAGTTTGTCCATAGAAGGGGTGTGCCTCCAAGATTCTGCTCATGCCACACCGATCTTCATCTACATTTTCAGCCCCTTGTGGCTGATACAGCCAAGCATATGCTACAGCAACCTGAAAGGCTGCTCTATTATAGCAACAGAAGGAAGTGACCAGGTGCAGAGGAACATCATGATCAGGTTGTAAACATGAGTTTGCACCGCTTCTGCAAACCATCCCTAACCTCTGACCTGTCCCTTTTGTCCTCACTGGAGGATTTTCCCCCTGAAGTATCTCATCAGGTAAATATGGCAAGAAGTGGCTAACTAAATTCTCTCTAGTTGTGTTTCCTCATTTATACCTCCAGCGAAGCAAATTAAACTGGAGGCCACTCCATTGCAAGCTCTAAATCTGTTTTTTAACTGCACATGTACAGATTTCATAAGGGAAAGAAATAGCTATTGTCTATAATATTGCTGAACAATATGTGACAGTATGAGAGGAAGGGTGGTCCAGTGGTTAGGATGCTAGTCTTGGAATGAGAAGACCCAGCTTCAGTTCCTTGCTCTATGGCTGTCACTGAGGCCCAGGTGTTTAGGCATTGCTGTGCTCAGCATTGGAATGCCTCACTGATTTAGGAGCCTAAATCTCATTTTCAAACATAAGTGTTTAAATCCCTTTTGAAAATGAGATTTGAGCTCCTAAATGAGTGGGGGCATTGGGACTCTGAGTATGGCAATGCCAAAGTACTTTTAAAACTCCATGCCTTAGTCTCTGTGCCTCAGTGCCCCTCAGTAAGATGCCCTCCCATATAGAGGTGTTGTGAGGATAAATACATTTCAGATTATGAGGTCCTCAGACACTCTAGTGCGGAGGGCCATATAAGTATCTATGGTAGGTAGGTTCATTCTGCTTTGGATGGTGTAGCTTGACAAGGCAGAGCACTGAAAACCTCGCTCACCGCTTGTTTTGCTTTTGCAAGGAGTTTTGTTGAAATCATCCTCATTTTGACACCGACCTTGGGGGCTCTCTTGCAGTGTTTCCAGTTAGTTGGCCCCAGACAAGTTAGTTGTGAAGCACTGTGGTCCAAGGTTGACACTTCCTCTCTCAAGCAACTCTGCTTCAAGAATGTTGAGGGAAATGATAAACTGTATCTGAGCAAGAAGGACAATATTTACATCTGTGGGCATATTTTAACTTTCCTTTTCCTCAGTAGTCTCTAAAATATGACTGACGTTGATGGCAAATAATGCTGCCAGTATCTCACTGATCAAACCATCCAGTGTCAGCACATTTGTGAAGCCATTTACTCGCTACAGCATCAGATGCATTTTTAACTTGATGTTCCTGATCAGTTTCTCTTTTTGCTGAGTTATCAATTAATGGTTTTGTCTTTGCAATTGAACCTCACTAGTTACTAACTGCAGGAACACCCACAGATTGACTGATCCCCCAAGTGCATAATTGCATTCAAACCAGGACTCAAGTCATGTTCAGATTGCTCCAAAATACTGTTCTGGCACTTTTAAACAACTTTTTGGTACTTCCAATATTATCATGAGTGATAGTACCAGGAGGGAATTCTGGCACTTCTTTCTTTTTAGGACTGGAACACTGGTTCAAACAGAATACGTTTTTCTAATGTGGACAAGTCCACAGAGTCATATAAATTAGGGATGTGTAAAAAACCCTATTAGATCATCCCTGCGTAGCTCCCTGAAAACGCAGGGTTTCCCCTGCAGGATAGTCCATATTTTTCAATTCTTTAGTACAGTTTTATACTATCAAACCAGGTAAATAATCATCAGGGGTTTTAAGTGGAAAGAGATCACACAAGTTAGTGTTCTAATGTAAAAGATTCAAGAACCAAAATATGTCTGTGACATTAGGCCTGAAAGGAGAAGAAGAAAATGAATTAAAGACGAGACTGTGTCTTTAATTCCACACGTAACTTTTTTTACAGAGCCAAAAATATATGCAAGGAAGAAAGGAAACCTAAACAGCTTGTTGAAGCAGAAGGGGGAGTCCAAGAAAGTATTGATGTGAATGAAAATACATATTGAAAAGATATGCTTAAATTTACAAAAATAATGTTTTTTAACATTGCAAACAGTCTAAATTGTGCAGACATTTGGCTCCTAAACCTGAAGTGCAAGAGCAGTACGCATCAGAAATGGATGTCAGAGACAGTATAAATAACAAGGAAGGATATAGCCAGCTACCAACAGGCTCTGATAATTTGGAAGATAATAGATGATAAAGACAGCTCAATCCATGCAAATATAGAATAATGACAACTCTGACTTTGTGCGTCATAAAAAATAAGGGGGATAAAAAAAGAGAAGTAAGAGCAACAACATTTGAATCTATGTGCGTCACTAAAGGATGAGAAATAGAAAGGCTATAGAGAGAAATAATCAATTTTAGGGGACAGAAGTCTGTAACACAAACACACATTACAAGATGAGGAAGGAATGGCAGCAGAACAGTACAACACCAAGAGTGGAGGTCCTCTTACCAATTCATATAATGATTTTTCATGTTTAACATTTGAAATTCTAATCTGAGCCTCATGACTGCAGGGACAGCACACCAAGCCTCAACTCCTGTTTTAAACAATTCTTTCCATTCCAGGAATTCAAGAAGCTGCTTTGACAGAATTTTGGTGTGGGATCACTTTGGACCCAAGCTTGAAGTCAGTGGCTGCAGAATCAAGCTTATAGTTTTGTTGCATTGGGATCAACCTGTTATACCAATAAAATAAAAACCAGCAGGCTCTTATTAAAGGGGGATAAGACAAAATGTCACATTTACTGTGAAAACAAAAAGAATCGTAGTAGGCAGTCAGTTATAGCTATAACATTTCATTCAGTTTCACATTCATTCACATGTTCGTTCATACACACAGGTTCTGCAGCTGCTGTATAGTTACCAGTCCTGAATGTGGCTTGAGTTCGTGGCTTGGGTTTGTAGCTTGTGGCGGCTAACTGGCCAGGAAAGCCGGGCACAAGGAAGAGCTGGGTCTCTGTTGGGCATGCACCGATGCCCTTCCATGTTGGCAGCAGAATGCTACCCTCCAAAGTCTTCCATCTCACCCATCCTTTTCGTAGGCTTTAGTTTGAATCCAGAGTCTATAGGTCTTGCTGTGTCACTGGGTCCGGTGTGATTGATCACTCGTCAATTGCAGACATGACTTTCAGCCTAGGACCTGGCTTTGATGTTTCTTCAATTGTACTTTTGTTCTTTTCTTTTGAGGGTGGACTCCTCTTACTTTGTCAGGGCTGTTGTCTGCATCTTCAGCCGTTGGGCGTTTACACTTTATTTCATCAGGACAGGCTGGGGCTGGAGATTGATTCCATCATCCATCCATCCTCATTCACACATCTAAACTAAACTAATAAGATTACAGCAGGGTTTTGCAAAAATGAAGGTTGCAGCAAGCTTTTACAATACGGAGTGAGCATTTTAAAATGGAGTTTGGGACAAGTTAAAATGGAGTTACAACATGGACAAGTGTAAGGAATGGCAAACAGTGAGCAGAGGTTACAATGTTGAAACAGTGTAAGTTTCAGCAATTTAAGCCGCAATTGGATTGAAAGTGAAACTCAATTAGCCAGTTATCAGGGTAACCGGTTTTATGAATGCATGTAGTTTCATTCATAAAACTTTGCTTATGAAATTATATTAATAAATTGAACAATTAAAAACAATTTCATTAATCAGTTCTACAAACCTACAGTAGTCCTCAGCTTTTTTAGTCTAGTTAGCGTAGAACTTGATCACCAGATAACTGCAATTTGTGGGTAGGATGTTAAAGCTAAAGCTAAACATTAAATCAGCAGGTCCAGACAACTTGCATCCAAGGGTTTTAAAAGAACTGGCTGAGAAGCTCTCTGGACCATTAATATTGATTTTCAATGAGACTTGGAACACTGGTGAATTTACAGTGAATGGTGTAATAGTGTTTATCTTAACAAAGAGAACGTTAAAGTGTGACTCGATCACAGGCTATAAGTACTTCTATGAAGAACAGAAATTTGCTAATAGAGGGCTCTTCAATCTAGCAGACAAAGGTATAAAAAGATGCAATAGCTGGAAGTTGAAGCTAGACAAATTCAGACTAGAAATAAGATGCAAAATTTTAACGGGTGAGGGTAATTAACCACTAGAACACATTACCAAGAGTTTTGGTGGATTCTCCATCACTGAGAATTTTTAAATCAAGATTGTATGTTCACTTGGAAAATATGCTCTAGTTCAAACAAGAATTCAGGGAAGTCCTATGGCCTGTGTTAAGCAGGAGGTCAGACTATGTGGTCGCCAAGGTCTCTTCTGGCCTTATAATCTATGAAAAATCTGCATGAATTCTAGCACATTAGGCAAGTTTCATGGAATCCATTTAGCTAATTGTAAAACAGAATTTTTAGGGAGTCCAAACTAGCATCCCCACTGACGTGCCCTGGCATCACTCTGAATGGAAAAGTTAATGTTCCTAAAACTAAAAACTTGAGGAAGTATGCGTGGGAAGGGAAAAAGAAAGGAACAGAGAAACACATCAGCAGCCAGAAAGGATCAGAACAGCAGTCCATCTAGTCCAGTACTACCCTGTCTCTAACAGAGGTCAGTAGTGTTTCTTCCTAATCCCATTAGTTAGGCATTTTGTACTTGGCCTTTTGTTATGATGGAGGGACTCACCATCAACTAAGCAGCACTCGCTAGGCAAGGGTCATGGGTTCCAAAACCCACTGAATTGAGAGAGGCTGGGGACAGGTATTAATACCTGCTGGTATGGGCCCCTGGTGAAGACCTTACATGCCAATTGCACCTTCTCCTCTCTCCATGGTGGAATATCAGAGTTAGTTTTGACTCCACTATGAGTCTAGTTACAGGCTACTGAGCTGAATTCATTTTGGGCCAATGGTGTACCAGCACTGAGGCTCCCCTACTGCAAGCTGAAATCACTAAAGAGCTAAAATTACTAAGAGCTGAAATCACTGAGTGTTGTGTTAAGTAGTGGGGGGCCTGAAGATATATTACGGAGCAGTTTGTGGGACAGCTGGTGGAGCGGAGCAGTTTGTGGGACGGCGGGAGCAGCTCGCGGAACGGCAAGCGGAGCGGAGCGGCTGGCAGAGCAGAGCAATTCGTGGGGCAGCTGGTGGAGCGGAGCAGAGCAGAGCGGAGCCCCATGGAGAGGTTGGGCAGTCAGCTTCGCACCCTGTAAGGTGCCCCTTAACCACCCCATTTCCACCCAGGTTGGGAGGTAAAACTCTGCAGATAAACTTTCAAACTCTGGGGTTGCACTGACCAGGGACAGAGACTTTTGGGTTGTTGGACTTTTGGGACTTTGGGTGACTTTTGGGTTGCTGGACTCAAGAACCAAAGGGAAAGGACACGGCCCAATTTGCTTGGGGTGGCTTTTGGCTCATGGGTTGTGTTATGAATCCTGTTGGTGGTGTTTCCCCAACATAATGCCACATTGTTTCTCTCTGTTATTAAAAGGCTTTTGCTACACTCAGACTCTGTGCTTGAGAGAGGGGAAGTATTTCCTCTTAGAGGCGGCCAGCAGGGGTGGTGTATATTTGTCCCAGGTCACTGGGTGGGGGCTCGAGCCGGTTTTGCATTGTGTTATTGGAATGGAACCCCTAGATACGGAACCCGGCCTTGTTGCTGCCAACTCTGATGGGCAGAAGCGTTACATATGTCATCCAATTTTCCTTTTATCCACTGTTTTGTTGACAAGCTCAAAGGATTCTAATGGAATAGAGAGGCATGATTTTCCTTTACAGAAGCGGTGCTAGTTTCACTGTATTATATCATATTAATCTAATTGGTTTATAATTTTATTATTATCATTTCACCCAATTTTCTAGGTATTGAAATAATATGCACACATCTGTCTAATTCCCAGTATCCAGCCAGCACTTTCTTTTTTTAAAGATAGAGACATATGCTGCCTTCCAGTTCTCTGCTATATTAGCACATCTTCATGAGAGATTGTATACTTTTGATAGCAGCTCAGCCACTTCATTCTTAAATTCCTTTGCAACTCATGGTTGTGTACCATCTTGTCCTAGTGACTAGTTTCTACTCTGTTTGTTCCAGGAATTCTTCACCTCAATTTCTACTAACGATTTGTCTTTATTACCTGAAAATTGTAGGTCTGGTGCAAGTTTATCTCCAGCATCCTCTGCGATGATGCAAAGAAATCATTTAGATTTGCCTTTATCCTTCTTAATTGGTCCCTTAACTCTGTAGTAGCCTTACAGACCCACTACTTCTCTTGCAAGCTTTGTGCAATACATAGTCCTGCAATGAGGGTAGCGGACTGGACTAGATCAGTGCTACTCAAAGTGGTGGTCCACGGACCGGTGCCGGTCCGCAAGCCATCGGCTGCCGGTCTGCACGCACATGGGGAAAAAAATTGCTGGTCCCCCACATCAGATAGCTTGAGAAGCACTGGACTAGATGATCTCTCAAGGTCCCTTCCAGTCCTATGATTCTATTATTCTGTTCTTCTGATATGTTTACGTTTTTTATTTGTTTTTATATCTTCAGCTATTTGGTCTTATAGTTCCATGTTATCCCTCCTAATATCACTGTTACATTTTACATGCTCTGGTTTATGCTTCTTTCAATTCGCTTTACTTGAGCTGGATTTCTATTTTCTGAACATTCCCAGAGTTTTAGAAGGTGATTGAAGCCAGTTCATATGACCTAACCTCATACCTTTAAATCCAAGCCAAGATAGAGCCAAAGTGCATCACACTCGTATCCTTCCCTTTCAAATCTAGCGCACTGGAAGAGTTCAATGGACTGCCCTTAATAATGTCTAATATGAGAGTGTTAGGAACAGCATGGGGTTAAACATTCTTCACTGAATTTTACTAATCAGCGAGCAGGAGAGGCAAAGGAAGCAGGAGAGAGACTTGAAGATATAAATACCAAAGGCATTCATACCAGACCATACTAGTACGAGACATCACCTCATCCATTCTTTATGCTACCATAGCTTCAAAGTGCATAGTGATTAAAATAAATGATAAGATGGTACATAAACAATATAGGTGATGAAGTCAGGACTCACATCACTGAAGGTTTTTCCAACAAACCCCTCCTTGACAGTACCTCAGTGTTTTCAACCATAGGAAGCACTGTCTGTCAGATCTCTTTTTGGATTCTTGCTATATCCATTGGAAATTGGGTGGCTAGCTATGTACAAGCAGACGTAATTCCGTTTTGGATCACAGGATTGCTTGCTACAACCTGAGATAACAAATGGAATACACATTCCTTGAATTCTGTCTTCTTGCCTGTCTCCAGAAGCTTTCACCAGTGATGTGTTAAATTTCAAGGTACTGCAAGCTATTATAAACAGAAAAGTGCTTCAGGAATCCAAGCAGTCTGCCTTGCTTATCACTGACAACTGCCGGTGCTTTTGAAATGGGGAATCACATTTGTTGTATCAGTTTACTATTGTAAATGTACAATCAGAATAGGGGAAGTACTGAACATCTTCGATTATTAATATTTCAGCAGACTAATCACTGGCAGATAAATAATGCCATACAAAGACACCATTCAGTCTCTGGGCCAATTGATGCAAACTCTGCATGCTGTCATCTTGCCAAATAAGTATCAGAGTCTGTTTCTCTGAAATGGGCTCCAGTGTATAATATGAGCTTGCTTTGCTTTTAATATGTCAGTGAAGTGGAGATAACATGATCTTGTCACATTTCACTTTCCTCTTAACCTCAGTGAAGAGTGACCAGATTTTTTCCACACAAAAGGATTGAGGGGCAGGGAATAGGGGTAACTTCATTATTATTCGGTCCTCCCGCTGAGCGTGGGGTGAGGAGGGGTTGCCAGGACAGGAACAGACTCAACAGAGGACTCCCTTAGTGCTAATTTCTTGGTCTTCTGTGACGCTAGGGTTGTGTGGCGTGCTGG
This sequence comes from Eretmochelys imbricata, assembly GCF_965152235.1. Classification (NCBI taxonomy): domain Eukaryota; kingdom Metazoa; phylum Chordata; order Testudines; family Cheloniidae; genus Eretmochelys; species Eretmochelys imbricata. The sequence continues at coordinate 158,442,188 of NC_135572.1, forward strand.
TGATTTAATGTGCCCACTTCTTTCATCCATGCTTAGCCAGCTTTCTATATTTCAGCAGTTTTAGAAAGAGCATGCGGTTTGGAGGAATGAGATCTAATCCTGGTTCTGCCACTGATGTGCTGTGTGATCCTGGGGAAATCTCTTCTGCTTGTTTCCCTGTCTAACATAGGATAATGGTACTGAATCATGCAACTGCAGGGGTGCTGCGAGGATTAATAAATTAATGTCTATACAATACTTTGAACATATAAGGCTCTATAAATTGGCTAAAGGTTACTATGATCTCTGCTATTTTCTCACTGCTCAGTTGCTGCCCAGAAGTTATGGTACCATCATCTGTTTTTAGCTTTAGCTGCAGCCACATTTACTTTGCTCTTGTCTCTCCTTTCTGGACATCACGACAAGAAACTCACTGAAGCAAATTTCCTCAGGGTTCATCCTAAGGGCTGTCCTCTCATCTTCCTCTTCTGCTCACTTCTAGCACAGTTGTAACAAGAATGGATTCCTTTTTCATCCTTCTGCTGGCATTGCAGAAACATCCTCTTTTTGCTAGCTCCACTGCAGGAGTTTGCCCTAAATGTGAAAATCCCACAGGAAGGTCCAACACTGATTTTTTGTGTTTCCCCTCATGCTTCCTCATCGTCCTTTGCCCCATTCAACATGGCTTTATTTTGACCCTAAAGGATGACAATATTTAGCTCCTACCTAATAGCTTTTAACCACAGATCTCAAAACTATAACCAAAGGTGGGTTAGTATCATAATCCCATTTTACAGATGGGAAAATGGAGACACAGAGAGGCGAAGAGACTTGCCCAAAGCCACACACAGTAAATAGGAATCAGGAAGAGAACCCAGGTCTCCTGGCTCTCCATCCTGTGACTTACACTGTGGTGACTGGCCCTCTGGGTCACTTTTAAAGAACACTATTCAATGTTTACTATATCTTCCTGCCACTCAAGAGGAAAATGTTGGTCTATTGAGGGTAGCATTTTAAGATCTGAATCATGTGAAAAGCTCACCTGCTTCTCAGGTTCATCGAAGACTAAAGTTTCATTAGAACTTGATCTGTTACTGACCTTTACTCCTCACTCCTTCCATAAGAGGAAGTTTTAAGTATTTTTCTTCTGTATTAGTGGAAGTGAATTATCACTGTCTTCACTGGCACAGCACCCCACAAACACCTTTCAGACAGTGGAGTAGGGTTGAAAAAAGAATTGGTAAACTAACCTAAATTAAATTCCATATTCCACAAATAAGAAATGCATAAACTCTGCTTACCCACATTTACCTTTGACTATACTACTGTTTTCAGAGAGTTTAAACTGAATCATGAGGACAAACTGGTGGATTTAATCTCCATCATGCTAGGTCATATTAATGTTTGTTTTAGTCTGTGTGCTTCCAGGAAGTGGGTTTGTAATACAGGATTGCCTGAGGAGAATAGGCTGAGGTCTGACCATTCTGATATCATAAAGGAAAGACTTTATTTCCTTTTGTAGAAATAAATTCTACTCAGAAATGCAAACTGAGATTGCTCAGGATACAGATCAATAATGTAGGTCTGCTTAAATAGACAGAAATAATTTATGGTGGTGTAATATAAAGGCATACTGAGTTTGATTTATTATCCATCTATTCTTTAATATGGAAATTAATTTACTAAGGCAGGACTGATTAAGTATGATGACTGAACAAACCATTCCAGTATTTTTGAACCAAAATTAAGTAGAAACATAGAATACAGCAATTATACCATAAGATATAAATTTAGCTAAAAGTGGGTTGATTATCCAAAGCTTACTTGTATATTGCGAAAACAAGTTGACTTGTTCTCGCAATATACAAACCCTACAAACCTTCTACTTTGGGGATTGAAAGACGCACACACACGATTATTTTTACAGAGCTGTACAAATTTAGAAAAAAAACAAAACAAAAAAATCAATCACCGGAGGTGAGAAGAATCAAGGTCCATATTATCTCCTCTCTAGGAAAACCCAGTATGGCAGCCAGGAAACTCTGAATTGTCGTGTGTGGAGTTTCCTTCAGTTTGTTCCATTGTGATGGGTGTTGTTTACCTCTCCCCCCACAGCTACCTAATACACAGATGTTTCAAGATCTGAGGAGAATCTGTTGATCTTGAGATCGCTGTTGAATGCTGGAGCACTTGTGTGGAGGCCCAGTGCCTCTGTCCCTGGCCAGCTCCATGCAGGCAGCTCTCCTTTAAAAAACAAAACAAACAAAAAACCCACCACAATAACCCATAGTGGAAGTGGTGGTTCACAGTGAGGAGTTGACTCTCTGTAAAGTATCTCTGACAGAGGCAGAATTATCTTCAGTGGAATGGGTCCTTCAGCCTATTTCGTAAGAGGGTAAACCCAATTTTCCTGCATGTCCACTGGAAGACAATTGGCAGTGTCACAGGTGTGGCTGAGATGCATCTCCGTTTAAGGGACCTGCCACTGTGTGATAGTGCTGGGACAACAGGGGAGGAGCTTCACAAGGAGATCTTGCCCTCCCTTGGGTTTTTCTGCAGGAGGGAGGGATCTTGGCTAGTGAAAGGACAGAAAGGAAGGGGACTGAGATTGCAGGTAATAACATCCAGAAAAGATCCCCTCTGCATACCTGACTAAGGCTTTGGATCACCAAAACAGAATCTCTGACTACATCCAAAGTGTCACGCAAAACCCCATTGAGGACAGAGCAGAATATTTTGAAACTGAGGACAGAGCAGAATATTTTGAAATGTTTAGTCACTTCATTAAACACATTCAGTCAGGCTAGAAGTGTTCAGAATATCTGCTTGTTGTTTTCCTTCCACTGAATGCATCCGATGAAGTCAGCTGTAGCTCACGAAAGCTTATGCTCAAATAAATTTGTTAGTCTCTAAGGTGCCACAAGTCCTCCTTTTCTTTTTGAGGATACAGACTAACACGGCTGCTACTTTGAAACCAGTGGGTATAATGAGAGCTTCTATTTGTTAGTTGTTTACAGCTTGAGTCTTAATCCAATTGTGAGAGATTCCAATCTGAACTCTCTTGTGGGCATGTACAGCGTGTACTTTATGTTGAATATGAGGTATGCACTCTATATGTACTGCTTCCTGTGAAGAGCTAAAGCCCTCGAGATACAGTGAAAACCTATTATACTCTCACAGGTATAATCTGCAAGAGCATAAACAATTTTTAAGGTTTATAAACACCCCTTTTTTAACCTTACTCAGTGGCATTACCCTTTACCATAAGCAAATATTAGTTTAAACTATCTTGAGCTTAGCTCCTTATTATACAAAGCCTCTTAGAAATAAAATAATTTATCCCCCATAATAGTATGTCAAACCAGAAAAGGCCTTTAAACTCACAGCTAATTCAAAGGAAAACAGATTTCAAATTTAAGACCTATGCATTTATGTGACTATAGTACAGTTTTACTTGCAAAAATCCTGTTAATTAAGTTTTTAACACAAAGTGGCTGGCGTGGGGGCGGAGGGTTTTCCATAAAATAAAATAACTAGAATAGGGTCGGATTTTGATCTGTTACACTGTTGTGAACCTGGAGTAACTCCACTGAAATCAGTGGTGTCACTCTGGACTTACACCAGTATAATTCAATTCAGAATTTGTCCTCTCATTTTTCCTGGCTCTTGAAATAGGTTTTCTTTTTAGGAATGTTGAACTAATCCAAAGTGGAGAATCATTTCTACTTGGTAACCTCTGCAAGTGATCGGACCTCTTCTGTGTGTCACTTCAGAGTTAATAATAGCCTTTGGCAGGGTAGCGCATAGGACACAATGAGATTCTTACTGGGACACCCACTGTCAACGCTAGTGATGCAAAACAAGAGCACTTGCTTACAAATAACTTTTTAAATTTAACACAGCTTTCTATTGTTCAGTCTAGTAATTGCTTCCATCATATTCTGTGTTAGGATATAGATATTCAAGCCTGTCTGTAAAGGCCTATACTCTAAGAATTTAGGTGTATTCTTATCATTTAGCTAGTTATAGAGGTATAAAAGAAAGAATCAAAATCACTGTCTGCTGGTGTAAGGGCCTTCTCTTACTGTGACAGTCTGAGGCCCTGTGCTTAGGCTAAGGCCTTTGGCTAAGCAGCAGAGGCAGCCATAAACTGGGAAGCGACCGGTCACATCCTCACATTCCAAACTAGTCACATTGAAAGAAGGTGCTATTGGGCTATTAGGAATACAATCCTGTCCTGATAATGCCTATCGCCTCCAGAGAAAGGGAAGTGCCTAGAAAATGTAAAAGGAAACTTAGTTTGATAGCATCCTGTCTGGCAAGAACTCACTTAATAGCTGGGATATGAAATCCTCATTTCTGTGTTGTTCTATCATTGTAGTCCTCATTTCCCTATTGTTTGTCTGTATAATCTCTGTCTGGTTCTGTGATTGTTTCTGTCTGCTGTATAATTAATTTTGCTGGGTGTAAACTAATTAAGGTGGTGGGATATAATTGGTTAAATAATCATGTTACAATATGTTAGGATTGGTTACTTACATGTCAGTAAAATGATTGGTTAAGGTATAGCTAAGCAGATCTCAAGTTTTACTATATAGTCTGCAGTCAATCAGGAAGTAGGGAGGGAATGGGAACAGGAAATGGGGGTGGGGAAATTGGAATCATGTTTTGCTAAGGGGGGGGAATGGGAACAGGGACACAGGTAAGGCTCTGTGGTGTCAGAGCTGGGAAGGGGGACACTAAGGAAGGAAACTGGAATCATGCTTGCTGGAAGTTCACCCCAATAAACACTGAAGTGTTTGCACCTTTGGACTTCGGGTATTGTTGTTCTCTGTTCATGCGAGAAGGACCAGGGAAGCAAGCGGGTGAAGAAATAAGCCCCCTAACATTCTGTTTCAGAGGATTCTTTGGAATTGGATCTCTTTACCAGTCAGTCGTGCTGTTCAAGTCCACGTGCAATTAGTGATCTTCCAACATTTTTATGGGATAGTGAAATTGCATGATACAATAGCATAATATAAAGAGCTCCACCTCCTTCAAATCCCTGTACCTTTTTGGTGGTATATCCTGCAGAAATGAAGACAGAGCAAAACAGTGAAACTCCAGCACTTGGTTATGTGGTACACAGCATCATCTCATGCATTGGTAAGCTGCACAGTGGATTGTACGAGAAAATTTCAGGAGACATACAAGGGTGGGCGCTACTTACCAATGGGAAAAGTGGAAAGAGGCGAAGGTAAAGCAGATGTAAGAGACTCACGTTGTAACCAAGAGGTAGGAAACCCAGGGTAAAAATCTATATAAGCAAATGTTGAGCATGTCAGTGTTCACCCTCCCCAGTATTGCTCAGACATTTGAAAACTAAACACGCCATCAGGAAAATGAAACCAATCAGGCCCTCCCAGCAATCCTGTCATGTGACGTTAAAGGCCTACACATTTTAATTTATACAACATGCATGCCTCCCTCCCTAGCTAGTCCTTCATGCTCTCCCCCCCAGTTTTGAGAAATGCTTGTGTTGATCTTCATAATGCTATTATGGCAAGAGTCAGCAGGTGAGGCTGATACATATCATCTTACAACTTCTTTTTATTAGCATTTGAGCAGTTTACAGTCTTTGAAGAAATGCTGCCTTGTTAGTTTTGTGATGCAGCTTCTTCTGGGGGTGCGGTTGCAAACAGAAAGTGAGTTTGCTTTCTTCCTTAAACTCTCTACCTAGAGTCAATTCTTGGGGCAGATGTGCTTCCTGGGAACTGGACGTTGGTGTTTGGGCTGAGATTTCTAAAAGAGTGGTTTGCCTGCATGCTGTTTGTGATCACCTCTGTTCGAGGACTGGTATTTATAATGCACATTAATAAAGTACACTAAGAAGCACTGATTTCTCCTTCTACAGGAAACTGACTTATAAGACACTGAAATCTGGTGCCACTCAGAAGAGGGGAAACAATTTAATAGCTGCTCTTCTTTCTTACATGCTTTGATGAGCAGTGGAATAATAAACCACAGTACCATTTAGAGTATCCTTAGTGGCATCTTTGTTAGCAAGTATGAAAATGAATGAGAAAGCTTGTGACTCACAGCTCTTGTTTCAGGCTCTCTGAAAATTCAGACTGAGGTCTCTATTTAGGTTCAAACCTTTAAAGATTTTCTCCACAATGATAACAGCTAGAGATTTAGGGCTTGTCTGCATAGGAAAATTGCCAGGCACAGCTACTCTGGCATAACTGTTCTATTATAGCTATTCTGGAATAACTCCTCATGGGGACACACTGTTCTGAAAAATGTGACTTTATGCCGGCATAGAGTATCCACTAGGGAAAATTATGCCAGAATAGCAAAATTATACTGGCATAGCGATAGTGGAATACTTATTCTGGAATAGTTATGCCAGTCAATTTCCCCCATGTAGACAAGGCCTTAGGCCCTGATTCTTGTTTACATTTGAAGTTACTTTACATCATTGTGGCTGCATAAAGGGACATTAAAGTGGGTGTAAAAATAATTCACTCACTCTTTAAAGCCTCTTTACCCTGCCAGAGGGGTGTAAAGTGCTATGAATCAGAATCAGACCACACAAAACAAAACAAAAAGCTGAGACTCTGGACAACAAAACGAACAGGTCTGTCCATGCCCTTCTGGCTAATTCTTTGGGGGTGCACTGTCCACTTGAGGAAACACTGTCCTACACAGTTTTCTGTACAGCGTGCTCTAGTCTTCCTGAAATTAGTCTGGTAGCTTCTGGAGCTGAAGGGGCAGCTGTCACTTGCTGTCACGCTGTCAATAGGACTGAAGAGCAAGTGGCTGCAGTGCATTGGCAGGATAAGTACGTGTCCCCCAAAACCTCCTTCTCCCACCCCCTTCCACCAGGCAGTGGAACCACACCAGGGCCACCAGATGCCTATGCAGCTCCATCCTGTGCATTTCCTATGTTCTCTCAAAGGGATTTTCCCCCTCCCCCAGCCAGATAAATTGATGCTTTTTGTATTCCATGAGTTCAAGGCTAACTGTAATATTTGATTTTTCTTTTCTCCTTCCATGGGATTTTTTTCCACAGGACAGAATGTTGTCTCCCCTAGGGAATATTTAAAATGGAAAGCAAACGTTTATGCCAGGAGAGACATTATGCAGTGTAGCTGTATCTTTTTATGAAAAGACGGCATGAGACAGTGTGTTCTTTCTTTGAAAGGAGACAGAAAAGCGGAGCTAATTACAGTACCTCTAATTTGTTTAATTTTGCAAAGAATGTAAGCCATCTGAAGCTGTTAGTTCCTCTTACAGGTTCCCGAAATATGGCAGGCAGTCTCCATATCAAACTCTTGCTTCTGAGACTGTCCTCAAATAGGTTTCAGAGTAGCAGCATGTTAGTCTGTATCCTCAAAAACAAAAGGAGTACTTGTGGCACCTTAGAGACTAACACATTTATTTGAGCATAAGCTTTCGTGAGCTACAGCTCACTTCATCGGATGTAGCTCACAAAAGCTTATGCTCAAATAAATTTGTTAGTCTCTAAGGTGCGACAAGTACTCTTGTTCTTTTTGTCCTCAAATAGTAAAACATAGCAACGGAATAGCCGTAAAGAAACAGTTGTAAAATGCTGGTATGTTACGGGATAGTCAAGGGCCCGCAAATATGAGTTTTCCACAAAAATAAAATTTTATCATAGTGTCTTTTTGGTCATGATTTTTTTTAAATATCCCTGTAACAGGGCATCATGCCCTTGGGCAGGAGAGCCTGTGTTTAAGTCAGCCCTGACGACATGATGAGGCCCATCTGAGGGGAATCACGCACTGCTAGGTTAAAAGGCAGCAGGAAGAGCTAAGGGCATTGAGAGAGTGATTGAGACTACCAGACAGAGGTGAAAGCTCTCCAGGCAAAAAGAAAAGGAGTACTTGTGGCACCTTAGAGACTAACCAATTTATTTGAGCATAAGCTTTCGTGAGCTACAGCTCACTTCATCGGATGCATACTGTGGAAAGTGTAGAAGATCTTTTTATACACACAAAGCATGAAAAAATACCTTCCCCCACCCCACTCTCCTGCTGGTAATAGCTTATCTAAAGTGATCACTCTCCTTACAATGTGTATGATAATCAAGTTGGGCCATTTCCAGCAGAAATCCAGGTTAGTGTTCTTGACGGCAGGATCCTGGCCACTATGGATGTAGAAGCCCTCTACACCAACATTCCACACAAAGATGGACTACAAGCCATCAAGAACACTATCCCCGATAATGTCACGGCTAACCTGGTGGCTGAACTTTGTGACTTTGTCCTTACCCATAACTATTTTACATTTGGGGACAATGTATACCTTCAAATCAGCGGCACTGCTATGGGTACCCGCATGGCCCCACAGCATGCCAACATTTTTATGGCTGACTTAGAACAACGCTTCCTCAGCTCTCGTCCCCTAACGCCCCTACTCTACTTGCGCTATATTGATGACATCTTCATCATCTGGACCCATGGAAAAGAAGCCCTTGAGGAATTCCACCATGATTTCAACAATTTCCATCCCACCATCAACCTCAGCCTGGTCCAGTCCACACAAGAGATCCACTTCCTGGACACTACAGGGCTAATAAACGATGGTCACATAAACACCACCCTATACCGGAAACCTACTGAACGCTATTCCTACCTACATGCCTCCAGCTTTCACCCTGACCACACCACACGATCCATTGTCTACAGCCAAGCTCTGCGATACAACCGCATTTGCTCCAACCCCTCAGACAGAGACAAACACCCACAAGATCTCTATCAAGCATTCTTACAACTACAATACCCACCTGTGGAAGTGAAGAAACAGATTGATAGAGCCAGAAGAGTTCCCAGAAGTCACCTACAACTACAATACCCACCTGTGGAAGTGAAGAAACAGATTGATAGAGCCAGAAGAGTTCCCAGAAGTCACCTACTACAGGACCCTAACAAAGAAAATAACAGAACGCCACTAGCCGTCACCTTCATGCCCCTCTGCCATGTACATTGGTCAAACTGGACAGTCTCTGCATAAAAGAATAAATGGACACAAATCAGATGTCAAGAATTATAACGTTCATAAACCAGTCGGAGAACACTTCAATCTCTCTGGTCACGCGATTACAGACATGAAAGTTGCGATATTACAACAAAAAAACTTCAAATCCAGACTCCAGCGAGAGACTGCTGAATTGGAATTCATTTGCAAATTGGATACAATTAACTTAGGCCTGAATAGAGACTGGAAGTGGCTAAGTCATTATGCAAGGTAACCTATTTCCCCTTTTGACAGGTTTCAGAGTAACAGCCGTGTTAGTCTGTATTCGCAAAAAGAAAAGGAGTACTTGTGGCACTTTAGAGACTAACCAGTTTATTTGAGCATGAGCTTTCGTGAGCTACAGCTCACTTCATCAGATACATACCGTATCTGATGAAGTGAGCTGTAGCTCACGAAAGCTCATGCTCAAATAAACTGGTTAGTCTCTAAAGTGCCACAAGTACTCCTTTTCTATTTCCCCTTGTTTTTTCCTACCTCCCCCGCCCCCCCCACCCAGACATTCTTGTTAGACCCTGGATTTGTGCTGGAAATGGCCCACCTTGATTATCATACACATTGTAAGGAGAGTGGTCACTTTAGATAAGCTATTACCAACAGGAGAGTGGGTTTCTGTGTGTGGGGGGGGGGGGAGAAAACCTGGATTTGTGCTGGAAATGGCCCAACTTGATTATCCTACACATTGTAAGGAGAGTGATCACTTTAGATAAGCTATTACCAGCAGGAGAGTGGGGTGGGGGGAGGTATTTTTTCATGCTTTTGAGAATACAGACTAACATGGCTGTTACTCTGAAACCTCTCCAGGCAGTGAGGGCTGGCAGAGACTGACACCAGCCCCTCAGAGAGGAGTGGGCTGTGCACAGCTGAAACCTGAAACTGGGGCAAAGAATGTATACGTTTGTGTTTTGTTTTCAAAGACTTGGTACTGAACTAGGGTTGGGGCCTGGAGGGCCCATGGACACCTGAGGAATAAATAAACAGGATCCCTTCTGGGGATAGCTTGAATAATTGAAATGGCCCACCTTGATTATCACTTCAAAAGGTCCCTCCCACCCCCCCCCCCCCTCCTGCTGGTAATAGCTCACCTTTCCTGATCACTCTTGTTCCAGTGTGTATGGTAACACCCATTGTTTCATGTTCTCTATGTATATAAAATCTCCCCACTGTATTTTCCACTGAATGCATCCGATGAAGTGAGCTGTAGCTCACGAAAGCTTATGCTCAAATAAATTGGTTAGTCTCTAAGGTGCCACAAGTACCCCTTTTCTTTTTTTGGTGAACTGTGAGTATTTAAAGGGCCCCTGAAGAGACAGACTGATCACGGAGGCTGGGTGCCATATGGCAACTTCTATCCACAAGGGGGCACTTATGAGGCAGTAAGTGGCCACACCACTGCAATCCCCAATCGAACTTTTCCCTTGTTCCTCCCCATTTGTTTAATATCTCATCTACGTAGGAAACAAAATTTTCTCTATAGGAAAGTGAAAGACAGGTGTTTAGTCCTTAATTCATTAACACCCCCCCCACACACACACACAAATTCCTCTCTTTTTCTTTTCTTCACCTTCATCGCTGTTTTTAAGTTGTTTCCATATAAACTCATTAACATCACTTTCCATCTGACCCACTTAGAGATTTGCGTCACTAGTGATGTCTGAGCAGTGAGCAATCTCTTGTTTCCCCTGCATTGTCCTGTTTTTGTTAAGGGGTTTGCTGCATGTGTTTTTGGCTGTGCTGCAAGTGTGTGTGTGTATGTGTGCGCGCATAGCTCTGCAGGAGTTGTCTAAAATTAACTGCAGAGCACTTTTTTTGTCAACACCTAATAGGTCCTTCGCATCTCTAGATTCTCTGATCTGGTGAGTCTATGATTCCATAGACATTCCCTCTCTGCACAGTTTAACAATGCTGCTTTTTTTAGACTGACAACCTGTAATATTGGTGGTGCTGTAGAGAAGTGATAAAGGTAACATTTCACTTTGCCAGTCAGCAACTGCCTCTTAGGACAACTTAGGGTCTGGGGAGGGAGAAAAGAGGGAAAAACACAAAGCAGAATGCGCAACTGTTAGCTGTGATGACGTCCATAGTCACATAATCTCTCCTGAGCTATGTTTCAAGTGGGATTGGATGACAGGGTTTGAGAAAAATAAGAACCAGCCCTGGAGAGAGGTTAAAGTCCTATTAGTACAGTCCGTCAGTCCTTCTTATTTGCAGAACTTTCAATACATTTCAAAACCCTTCAAAAGCCAGAGTACTATTATGCAAATTGCAAAAGAAAATTAAAATATTTTGAAGCACAGACAAGCAGCGAAAGATGACAGTTGGACGTGTAGTTTTATTTGTGAGAATGGCATCATGACATTCTATATTCATTGTGTCTGACTGATTTCTGAATGTATTTAGTTTGCAAGTATAAAAAGTTGGGGGAGAGAAGATTTTCTTTTGCTGCTAGCCCTGTGAGCTCACCCTCGGCTCTGACAGGCAAATTGAGATCTTTCCATTTCCTACATGATAACCAACAATAAAAGATCTACAGACCAAATTAAACTCTCAGTTACATCCATGCAAGTGTAGTATCTTCCAGTTATGCCTTCCATTACATCTGTGCAAACCCACAGAATTCTAATGGGTTTACCCAGGTGTCACTGAGGGCTAAATTTGCTCAACAGAACTTTTATTACTGGCCATGAGGTATAAGGGGCCCAAGCTGACTTTGCAGGGTTGATAGCTATTTAAGAACGTATCTTTTATTATTTTTACTTGGAAACTAAACACCTTTGCTATGGAAACCACGAATTGGTAAATAAACACGGAACTCTCCTATGCAATTTTCCAGGTATAACCCCACCCTAAAGGTCTAATCCTGCAGCCCTTGCTCATATGAGTAACCCCAGGCTTCAGTGGAACTGCTCATGTCAGGAAGTGGCTCACAAGCTATATTGATATTATATTATAAAAGCTTTGTTAGTACTTTTTTATGATTGCTGTAAAATGAACAATATACTGTACGTGCTGATGGAACTGTAAGCAAGAGAACAAGCTGTCGGTAGAGGAATGCACTGTTTAGTGTAAAGGGAGCAGTTTAAATGCTGCATTTGCTTATTGTGTCTTACTGAAAATGTTGTACACGCTATCTCTCTGCTGTGAGGCCATTTCTTGATACTCATCTGGGTCTTGTCAGTGCTAATGGCTGGAGAAACACTGATCCACTTGAGGCTCGGGTGTAAAAGCAGTTGCACGGGGAGCCTGTAGGATGTTGATTCTGAATGAGCATGATATTTGACCTGTTAATGGACAGTAGAAGAGGTTCCTCAGGGCAAGCAGAAGAGACATTTTGAATTAGGTGTAATGTATCCTTCACCTGTTGCTATAAATTGGTGCACCCTTAAGTCTCTGCTTAGTATACTTGTTTCAGACATCGTCTCTCTCTGCTTCTGGGCAAAAGGGCAGTCTGTATTCGCAAAAAGAAAAGGAGTATTTGTGGCACCTTAGAGACTAACCAATTTATTTGAGCATAAGCTTTCGTGAGCTACAGCTCACTTCATCGGATGCATACTGTGGAAAGTGTAGAAGATCTTTTTATACACACAGGGTGGGTCTTGCGCTTATTGGCGGATTTGCTCGCCTTGGAGCTTCACGGCAGCCCTCAGCTTGGCCGTTTTTCTGAACCTACAGTCCAGATCGTCGACTCCTGTGTCTGACCAGGAGTTGGGAGGATTTGGGGGGAACTCGGGCCTGCCCTCTACTCCGGGTTCCAGCCCAGGGCCCTGTGGAATGCAGCTGTCTAGAGTGCCTCCTGGAACAGCTGTGCGACAGCGACAACTCCCTGGGCTACTTCCCCATGGCCTCCTCCCAACACCTTCTTTATCTTCACCATAGGACCTTCCTCCTGGTATCTGATAATGCTTGTACTCCTCAGTCCTCAAATAGTCCGCGTTCTCACTCTCAGCTCCTAGTGCCTCTTGCTCCCAGCTTCTCACACGAACACCACAAACTGAAGTGAGCTTCTTTTTAAAACCCAGGTGCCCTGATTAACCCTCCTTAATTGATTCTAGCAGCTTCTTGATTGGCTGCAGGTGTTCTAATCAGTCTGTCTGTCTTAATTGTCTCCAGAAGGTTCCTGATTGTTCTGGAACCTTCCCTGTTACCTTACCCAGGGAAAAGGGACCTACTTAGTCTGGGGCTAATATATCTGCCTTCTATTACTCTCCTATAGCCATCTGGCCTGACCCTGTCACACTATGTTCATGTTAAATTTATAGAGTCATAGAAATGTAGGGCTGGAAAGGTCCTCAAGAGGTCATCTAGTCCATCCCCCCCACACTGAGGGAGGATTAAGTATGAGTAATTAATTTAGTGAGATTAGGCCCTGATTCTCCTCTCACTTACACCATTGTCAATCAGGAGTCAATGGACTCTAAAGTCAATGGACTCAAACCTTAGTTGCTCTGGATCTGAAACATGGGAGATATGAGAAGGTGGTAAAAGTGACTTTAAGCTATGCCAACTATGTCCTGCCAGAGTGATCCCGAGCAGGCTGTTTAGGGCATTTAAAAGTCCTGTTTGCAGCCAGAATGTGCAAAGGGGATTTAGTGTGAGCCATGAAACAAAGGCATTACATTGATATGAGTAAGAGGAGAATCTGATCCATATTGTCTGAGTAAGGATGGAGTAAAAGAAGCTGGGTTAGGACATCAGGATATGGCCTGGTGAATCTGGTGCTTCAGTACAAGATCAATTGCTTTTACTGGTCATAAATCAGGTCTCCACCCTCACAGAGGCCTTACCTACACAGTCACTTTGCTTCCCATCTCCCCTGGGAACCCCTGTGGTTCTGTGGCAGTGCAGCTTCAATGGAGCCATGCTACTGGGACTGGCTGGAGCTGCCCCAGAATCCCCTGTGTGGGACTCCATGGAAAAGACAATACAGCTTCACATTGCATTAGTTTCTCTTCACAAGGCTGGAGGAGAGAAAATTTGTGTCACCACATCCCTGCTCTTGGCCTGCCTATTCCTACCACTAGCCCAGTGGTTCTCAACCAGGGGTACGTGTATCCCTGGGGGTACACGGAGGTCTTCCAGGGGGTACCTCAACTCAGCTAGATATTGGCCTAGTTTTACAACAAGCTACATAAAAAGCACTAACGACATCAGTACAAACTAAAATTTCATACAGACAATGACTTGTTTATATTGCTCTATAGACGATACACTCAAATGTAAGTAGGATATTTATATTCCAGTTGAATTATTTTATAATTATATGGTTAAAAATGAGAAAGTAAGCAATTTGTCAGTACTAGTGGGCTGTGACACTTCTTTATTTTTGTGTCTGATTTGGTAAGCGAGTAGTTTTTAAATGAGGTAAAACTTGGGGGTACGCAAGACGAATCAGACTCCTGAAAGGGGTACAGTAGTCTGGAAAGGTTGAGAGCCACTACCCTAGCCCATCCAATCTCAGCTTTTTCCACCTGTGTGGACACCAGGCTCACAGAGAGCCCTTGGTGATGGGAAGAGGCAGACAGTGCCCTGGAGGCAGCTGGTCTTCCTCTCCTGCATGGGAAGTTGGAGGGCCGGGGGAGAGAAGGAAGGTCTGTACCCAGGTGTGGAACAGGATGGATGAAGCAAGCCACTGTAATTATTATTATCATCATCAAACTGAATCAGCCCCTGAATCCAAACCCTGCCCTCTCACAAAACTTGGGGGAAATTTGGACCCTGATCTGAACGTTTGTAGCTTCGACCCCTCTGTAATCTTTATTAAACTGGTCAATGTATTTTGATAAAAAGGATCTTTCTCCCTAATTTCAATCTCTTGGCTTTATTTTAGGGCTAGGAAGATTAATATTCACTAGCGTTAGGTAAGAGAGATATACAAACATATATTTATCACTTATCAGTGAAAAAGGCACATAGGTCATAAATGACCACTAGCCTGATACAAAACTCAAGGGAGTACCCTCCTTTAAATGTGAGGAGAATGAACAAATGAACTAATAAAGTAATGCTATAAATAAGGCTGTGAGTCTGTCATGGAGGTTACAGATTAAGTGACTTTCTGGGAACTCCATCACTTCTGCAGCCGGCACGTGCTACTGACCCCAGGGCTGCCTGAGCAGCTCAGGCAACCCTGGGGCCAGCCACACCACCCCCACCCCAGCAGCGATGGCAGTCCCAGGCTGGCGGGGCCACCTCCCACCACCAGCAGCGCCGGCGGTGGTCTTGGGCTGCTCCCCACCAGCAGTGGCTGCAGCAGTGCCGGGCTGCACGCCCCTCCCCCCCGAGCACCAGTAGGTGCCCTGGAGCTCCTCCCCCAGCACCAGCGGGTGCCCCAGAGCTCCTCCTCCAGAGCAGCACTTGCTCTCCTGGAGCCCCCCAGAGCACCCAAGATTTAGTCAGGACTATATAGTACAAGTCATGAACAGGTCACGGGGCCATGAATTTTTGTTTATTGCCCGTGACCTGTCCATGACTTTTACTAAAAATACCCATGACTAAATCTTAGCTTTAGTTATAAATAACAGAAGAATTAAGTTAATGGGATGCGTGGTTTCCTTGTGTCCAACACAGCATGGCTCTGCCAGCGAGACCTGCCGCATAAAACAGAATTCAGCACAAGGCTCCTGTCATGGGCTGGCTGGCTGCCCTTTGATGCAAGCTGGGCTCAACCTTGAGGCAGCTATCCCTCAAGTCTCACTGAGGAGCTGCCCAGGGGCGATAGGTAGCATAGGCTGAGGGAGGCTGTGCCTCCCCAAACAACCAGGCGCGGTGCCACCCCCAGGCCCCCTGCTTCTGCTCTTCTGCCTGGCTCCAGGAGCTGGGGCAGCACCACTGCTGCCCTCCCTCCCTGCACTCTGAGGTTGTGGGTGGGCTAGCCTGGGGCGGGGGCTGGTGGCTGCGGTTGGGGGGCTCTGGGATCTGGGGAGGGGTGGAAGAGGCGGGGCTTCAGGCAGAAGGTGCTGCTCATGGAGCTGCCTACATATGGACTAATTAGTGATCCCAGCTGGGCGTATTAGAAACTGACCCCTGCTGTGGTGGTAAAGCAGGGACAGAACTACTTACACAGAGCTAGGAACTCACTAGAGGGAGGAATGAGGGGACTTCTCCTCTGGGAAGAGCCTGAGGAAGGCAGGCTGAGAGTCTCATAGAGTGTGTCTATACTGAAAGTAGACACCCATTGCTGGCAGACTTGGGCTCGGGCTAAAGAGCTGTTTAACTGAGGTGTAGATACTCAGGTTGCAGCTCAAACTCTGGGACTCCCACCTTGCAGGGTTCTAGACCTAGGCTGCAGCATGAGCCTGAATGTCTACCCCACAATTAATCAGACCCTTAGGCCGAGCCCCATGAGCTGGAGTCAGCTGGCATGGTCCAGCAGCAGGTTTTTAATTGCAGTGTAGATGTGCCCATAGAAAGCAGAGTACAATCCTGTGCAGGAGCTCTGAGATAGGACCTATGCGGATAAGGGAACAGAAGAGAAGCCCAGCAGTGGCAGAAGAGCTAGTAGTTATAAGAGAAGTTTTGCAGCAGGAAGATACCTAAGGAAAGCTGTCAGAATCCCTGGGGAAGGGCAGCAGTAGGGGAAGCCTGCTGGAGAGGTATTAAGGTGAGAAGAGCTCTGCAGGCACCAGGAGAAGAGGCCAATGAACAGAGAACTTTGGTGGAGCTCGAGAGGGACTAGGAGCTTGTAGTTACTTCAGAAGGGCTTTGAATTTCACACAACTTGGCTGGAGGACTGAGCCACAGAAGACCTGGAACCAAAGGGAAGTGGCCTGCAAGAAGTGCTCGAGCAGAAGATACCAGTGACATCACACAGGGACCCAAGGGGGCGCTCCCAGAGTGAGTGTAGCCCACCAGAGCTCTTTAGTTTGTTGTTTCCCTTGTTTCT
Source organism: Eretmochelys imbricata (assembly GCF_965152235.1). NCBI lineage: Eukaryota > Metazoa > Chordata > Testudines > Cheloniidae > Eretmochelys > Eretmochelys imbricata. Next base: position 158,459,088 of record NC_135572.1, read on the forward strand.
AAGCAAACTTTTTGCAGAAGCTTGTAGAGAGCCTTTGGTTCTGATCTTATTCTGTAATAGTTGCAAGTATATTCCAGAGAAGACTTTCTTGACTGTGTTAATTTTTTCTAGTCACTCTTCTGTACTCATGCTAATGTTAAAATTCTTTATTACACCCACGCTGGAACATCTGGCAATGGATGGTCTTCTGGTGAATGTCTGCTGTAGTTTAAGAAAAAAATGTGGTCAGCAATCTGGCACAGTGTTTATTAGTTCAAATTAATTCTTGATGTAACGCCTTTAAAAGCCAATGTGATTACACCAGGGATATATTTGGCCCATTATGTCTATGGTGAGGCCACACCGCCTTGAGAGAGGAGAATTCATAATATGGGAGATGTGAGAGTTCCTACCCAAAAGCCTGTGTAGTTGGGCGATTTTTAAGAAAATCCAACTATTTTCCTTCTGTGATTCTTTCTATAGCTCAAACCAATAAATGCATGCTTCAAGAGAATTCAAAGTTTCAGTAAAGCTAGGCAATGGTGACATAATGGGATTTGGGCAGGAGACCTAAACAGTGAGATTGTTGATTAGCAATAATGACTCTGTTTAAAAAATTCTGACAGTGGATCACGGTATTAGGGGCTGGACACACAAGACTGCTGTTTTCAGCACTCTAAAAAGTTGGGTAGCTGGAATTGCAAAGTAGATGCAAAAATATTGCCTTTCAGGTGTGAGATGCTCCAGGAAAATGTTCAGTACAAATGTGTGTGTGTGTGTGTGTTTAAACATACAAAAATTACAATTTCAGGTTTCCCCAGACATTTGGATAAAAATATTCTCCTTACAGATTTTCACACCTTGAATTTCTCACTGAAAACACTCTTATGGAGATGTTGCTGTCATTTCCATATTACAGAGGGATGTTCATGTTTCATGTTCAGAAGCAACCCTTTTTTTTGGCAGTAAGCAGCTGTATGCTAATTTCCTGAATTCAAACAGGGACACTGGAAATTTAAGTAGGGTATTAACATTTATTACAATACATTATTTGCACTGGATCTGTTGAAGTTTCTAGTGTTGAATCTTTGTGTGAATAAGAAGAAATTATTGAGCATTAATAACTGGGGGCTCAGTCCTACACCGTTGAAGTCAATGGGAGTTTTGTCACAGAATTTTATCGGAGGGGGCTCAGACCCTAAGCGGATAGCGGAAGTAGGTAATATTGAAAGATGTTGGCACCCAGTGTGCTTTGTATCAGAATTGTATTATATGTGAGGCCCTCTTTTTTTTTTTTTTTTTTTTTGGTTTGTTTAAAGTTTCCCTGGAATTTATCGCTGTTCGTTACAAAAATTAAGGGTGAAAATCAGTGCCCAAAATTAATTTTGTTTTTCTGGGTAAGTATCAGGGCTAATATTCAAGGAGGGGAGGACAGGGAGAAAAGCAACAAATAGAGGAAAAAAAAGAGGACGGAAAGTAAAAGTGGTTTAATGCCAGGGGAGTCCAGACACAGCTCGCTTCTCCGGAAGGAGAGATCGTGGCTCTGTAATTTGGCCAGCCCAGGTTACGGAGCCGCCATCATTCCCTCTGGAGCAGACCTGGAAGAGGTGGAGGAGACAAGGGTGCCATCTCTTCATGCTCCTCCTCCACTTCTTCCGCTTCTGGGCCTGCTCCGGAAGGAGAAGTGGCAGCTCAGTTTCCTGGGCCACCCACATTCCCGAACTGCCATCCCTCCTTCAAGAGCAAGGAGCCAGGTCTGGGGAGTTCGGGGCTTCTTTTTTGTACTTGAATGTTCCAAAATTTGGGTGAAAATTGGTTAAAAACCAAATAATAGCTTTTGTAAAACCCAGGCCTTAATTATATAGTATAGGCCCTGATTCTGCACCTGGATCCATTCAGGCAGACCCCCTGCATCCAAGCAGAGACTGGGGCTCTGTACAGACTTAGGTGTCCAACTGTAAGCTTCCTGGGCCCAGATCTGTCTTTTCTTGTTTGTACCAATGCCAAACACACTGACCACACAGTAAACATAATAATAAATAATAACACTGTATGTTAGTGCCATGGTTGCCTTTATAACATTGGCTAGCAGGATTCCTTCAAGATATTTTTCATAGTGTTCTAAATTTTATAATAATTCTTCTGATGTCTGAAAATAAATGAAATCTGTTATCTGTTTCCTTCCATTGAACACACTGATTTGTTTCTGAGTGCTGGCATACTCCTTCCCCTCTCCCCCCTCCCAAAAAAAAGAAAAGAAAAAGATTTACTGAAGCACATTTAATGAGGATGAAAGGTGCCATCATAAAAATGGCCATACTGGGTCAGACCAAAGGTCCATCTAGCCCGGTATCCTGTCTACCGACAGTGGCCAATGCCAAGTGCCCCAGAGGGAATGAACAAAACAGGTAATGATCTAGAGATCTATTCCCAGTCGCCCATTCCCAGCTTCTGGCAAACAGGCTAGGGACACCCTCCATGCCCATCCTGGCTAATACCCATTGCTGGACCTATCCTCCATGAACTTATCTAATTCTTTTTGGAACCCCATCTTTGGAATCCTCTGTTTACCCACAGAACAAGTCAAGTGACAGTGCAAGTTTTCCTACATTATTCTTCCATTTGTACTCCTCCCTGGGCAAGAGAGATGGCCCCTAGGGAGGAGAGTGTAACCGACTCTCCATGACCATTTAGGGTAGGCCTATGCTAGAAGAAAGATGTGTGATAAGATGGGCAAAGGATGTACTAGTTCTACCTCAATTTAGCTAGTTCAGATGAACTGTAGGCAACCCGCTAAATCAAAGTAAAAACTACAACTTGCCCTATTTACACTTTTCCAGTATAGTTATATCTGTATACTATAGCATATAATATTAGCTATTAAGTTGTAGAAACACCTTTTTTCTTAGGGTAGAACCCCTTAGTCCTCTGAGACTTCCAAAGAGGGTGTAAATTAATGCTATTTCAGGTGGTTTTGTCATGTGCACACACTGGTATCCTAAGAAACTCTATTGAGAACATTAACTTGTTTTTTATAGGCTGATAAATAGCTATCAGATTGTAATGAATTTCACTCAACCTTAGTTGAGGTGAAGTTAAGTTAATAGCATATAGGTGAAAGACTGTATAGCCAGTGGCCACTCTCCTGTGCCATCCAGTCCCCGCCTTCCCATCTTATTTTGGGAAGGTGGAGGTGGGGAGGAAGAACAATTGCACAGACCAGTCTTTGAACACATGGGTAGAAGGGTGGGGAAATAGCATTGTAGTTCAAATTCTGGCTCTGTAAGTTTAAACTGTCCCCTGATGAGACATCGTACGTCAGACACAAAAGAATGGAATAGGCTAGTGGCAAGGTTGGAATCTCTGGAGAACTGCGAATAAAGAGAATAAATGCCATATATCTAAGTGAACAAACAAATGAGTAATTTGCATAATTTTGAATAAGCCAATATGAAATAAGTTGTCTTGGGGAAAGTGGCTGGCATGAAAAAGAACTTACCATGGCTTCTTGATAGATTTTTTCCCTCCCTGTCAGCAGTGATATTACTCCACAATCTGCAAAAGTTTGGCAGAGATTTCTCTTTTCACATTTCATTTCTCTTGCCCCCTTGTTGTAAATGTTACGGTCAGGTACTCTTGCAAACACAAAACAGAGTCTTTAAAAAACCAAACCAAAACAAAAAGGTTATGAGAGGTTTGGCCCTACTTCACATCTTAATTAGGCAAAGCTGCCATTGACTCTCAAGTGCCTGAGTAAGTATCATAGGATCAAGAGCCAGATCATGCTCCAGGATCCATGCAGAAGTGGAGAGTCATCTTCACTGGAATGTCATCCCCTCTTGTGACTCCATGGTCTGCAGGACTGGGTTCTATATAGCAGCTGTAGGTGGCCTGGGTCAGAGAGTAGCTGGGCCTGGTTAGGGAGGGAAATGATAGGTGGGTGCAGGATGTATCATGCCCTTTCCTGCCTCCAGCCTTGAAGAGATTATCTGGAGCCCCTTTCCTGTATATGGGTGGCCTCTTCCAGTGAAGAAGGCTTAAATCTTCTCGTATCAAGTGGCGCTGGATTCTGCCATGATTGAAGTATCCTACAGCCTCACCAGAGACCTGTAGAAATTCTTCCTGTTTTAATCTGTATGCTTCAACCCAACTTTTTTGTCATTGGCACTCAAGTTTCCTTCTCTCTTCAAGGAAGGACCATTGGGATTTGTGTGGGCAATAGCGAGGAGGGGGCTGTCTGAGATCTAGGGTGTCAGTGGTAGTAACTAGTGCATGTGGACAAAATGACTTATTAGCGATGCAACTCCTCAGCCTGTTGGGAGGCTGTTGCTTTCCTGAAGCATATTGAGGTCCATGAGCCTTCCTGTTGCCTGAATGGGGGGAAAGCTCAGACTGCTGACAGAATGAGGAGGTTGTCTAAGATAGGGCCATACTGTGTTATGTTCTCTGTGATGACATTTAGTGTGAAGAGCAGGCTGAAGATGTGGCTGGCTGTGTGGGTTGGACCGGAGATAACACGAAAGAGTCCTAACATGGAGAAAGAGGAAATGTGTTCGGGCGTTTTACATCCGAGGCCTTGTCAACGTGGCTGGAAAGAAGAATCTTAGGGATATCACCACTATTGCTGATAGCATCTCAAACAGCTCCTTTGTGAAACTGCCGTCTTCTGCCTCTATAAATGAGTAGAAAGCCCACATTGGCTTTAGCGCTGGCTCTGGTTTCATGTGTAAAATGGAGTAGTTTGAAGGATTTGTTATTTCCTGGGGTACCACTTCCACACTGAGTTGGAATGACAATATGAATGCTCCGGTCCACACCTGCTTTGTGGTGTGTTGAATAACCTTGGGTAGGGGGGCAGTGAGAGACAACGTGGGCCAACACAAGGTGTCAAGGTTCCTCCCCCACTCTGAACTCTAGGGTACAGATGTGGGGACCTGCATGAAAAACCTCCTAAGCTTATCTTTACCAGCTTAGGTCAAAACTTCCCCAAGGTACAAAATATTCCACCTGTCGTCCTTGGATTGGCCGCTACCACCACCAAACTAATACTGGTTACTGGGGAAGAGCTGTTTGGACGCGTCTTTCCCCCCAAAATACTTCCCAAAACCTTGCACCCCACTTCCTGGACAAGGTTTGGTAAAAAGCCTCACCAATTTGCCTAGGTGACTACAGACCCAGACCCTTGGATCTTAAGAACTATGAACAATCCTCCCAACACTTGTACCCCCCGTTTCCTGGGAAATGTTGGATAAAAAGCCTCACCAATTTGCATAGGTGACCACAGACCCAAACCCTTGGATCTGAGAACAATGAAAAAGCATTCAGTTTTCTTACAAGAAGACTTTTAATAAAAATAGAAGTAAATAGAAATAAAGAAATCCCCCCTGTAAAATCAGGATGGTAGATATCTTACAGGGTAATTAGATTCAAAAACATAGAGAACCCCTCTAGGCAAAACCTTAAGTTACAAAAAAGATACACAGACAGAAATAGTTATTCTATTCAGCACAGTTCTTTTCTCAGCCATTTAAAGAAATCATAATCTAACACGTACCTAGCTAGATTACTTATTAAAAGTTCTAAGACTCCATTCCTGGTCTATCCCCAACAAAGACAGACTATAGACAGACACACAGACCCTTTGTTTCTCTCCCTCCTCCCAGCTTTTGAAAGTATCTTGTCTCCTCATTGGTCATTTTGGTCAGGTGCCAGCGAGGTTACCTTTAGCTTCTTAACCCTTTACAGGTGAGAGGAGCTTTCCCCTGGCCAGGAGGGATTTCAAAGGGGTTTACCCTTCCCTTTATATTTATGACACAAGGTTTGCAGAATTCTCGGTGATCCAGTCTTGATCTGGAGCCTCATCAGCAGTGAGGGCTGGTGTGGTCTGATGCCCGTTGATCATAGAACTAGTGTCCATCAACATTGGTTTGAGTTCCCAGGGGCTTCTTGCATTTGTTTTGTTCTTGTGTACAAATGATGTTTGGGTGCAGTGAATAGATAATAAGCATCTGGATTTAAACTTCCTTAGTCCGTATGGCCTCTTTCTGTTAGGATTGGCCCATCTGAGTACTGGGACTGCTCCTAATGGACTTGATCCACTCTCCACTGAAGTCAATTGAAAGTTTCCCATTGACTTCAATGTGGTTTGGATCAAGCCCACTGTGTGCTAGATGTTGAGCATCTGGAAAGTATGCTCAACACTAATCTTCTGGATCTGCAATACCTAGGACCTGAATAGAAATAGTTCAGCAGGAATTCTGAGGAATGTACTGTTCTTATTTATTATTCAAAAGTCCTGCACTGATTAGGGCAGGTGGCAGGATGTTTCAGCATGAGATAGGGTTTTTTAATCTTGTAGAGGAATCAAGCTTGTTAGTCATCCACTCTAGGCAAGACAGATGATCAAGTTTCATATGACAGACACAAAATTTGAAAATCATATGCACAAATACATACATTCGTAATACACATGTGTAACTTGCCTCCCTTGATTTCAGTGGTGGAAACCTCTCTTGAGAGATGAGTTAATGTTCTGGTCTCCATCAAACCAGGAGATGCATGCATTCCATGATCAGAAGGCAGATCCAGGAAACTGTAGGTACTGCAGCTGATCCTGTCCTCTCAGGTCAGTTTGCTAGTTAGCAGGCTGCTGACATCAGCAGACTCAAATATGGAGCAGCTTAGGAGTCGGCATCAAAGAGAAAAGCTGAAAATTGAATTAAGACGTATTAAAAAGGCCACTGGAAAGGCTGCAGAGCAGCCCTGTGTACAGCACACGGAACAGCACATCTAATGACAGCCCATACAAAACGTAGTGGGTGATTGAGAAACATGTCAAAACACAAACATTCTGTGTTTTCCTGCAATTGTCTGGTTTTGGGGGCAAAACTTTCCCCAAAAGTGCAGTAACCCAGATCATGACCCTGGCTAACCAGCCAGGTCTGGCTCCTTGCAAAGTTCATTATGTGGAATCAAAGGTCAAACAACACAGAAAAGGCACTACTAGTATTTATATCAGAACTAAGGGACAGATGAGTGAGGCAATAAGAGAAAAGCTTTACTTAACCGAATGTCAGTAACAGCATGAAAGTTCTTCAAGATACAGATGCCAGACCCAGGGATGAAAATTGTTCTCCTCCCTCTTCCCCCACCCTCCAAAAAACACCACAGCTACACAAGGGCTGTTGGAATTAGCTAATGAACATGTGTACCAACTACATTACTTACTAAAATGTACAATGGGGGGTGCCCCCAGAAATTTTTCATGTGGTAAGCAGGGATTCCAGCCCAAAGTTTCTTCACTGACAAAACTCCCGCCTGGAGCAAGGAAACAAAATGGAGTCACCCACCAAAACCCATGATGAGGCCCTAGGCAAAACTCCCTCATGTCCGCCCCTCCCACCTTGGGCTCCCTGTCGCTCTTCAGCTGACCCGTGCAATCACTCACCATAGCTCCCCATACTTCTTGCAGGTCTTGAGGCTGTTGCTGTGTGAGTCCTGCAGGCAAAGCAGAGGGGACATGGGCTGCTGGAAGTGGGGTGAGGCCGGACAGGAGCAGGAGCCAGCCTGGTGCAGGAGCCAGCCCTGTGGCAGTGGTGAGGAGCAGCAGTGCTGGCCAACCCGCTGTCCATTCAGGTATGGCCTCTCTGTCATGATGTGGGGGTCGAACAAAATTGAGTGAGTGGCCTTGTGAACTGGCACATAGTGCTCAGGCAGGGTTACTACCAGGTTACTAAAAAACCCGACAACCCCCTCTACAAGGCAAGCCTGCCGCAACTCTAACCACAAGACAACTTGGCAACACCCTTCCCTTCAACAGTCACTTATAGTGACTCAAATCCTCTCTCACAAACACACACAGTGTGTCTGTGTGGTGCTGGGCAGACAGCTGCTGTATTTTCAACAGTTTTGATCTGTTATCGTTTAAGTTGCAGAAGTGGGAACACTGCAGCATCCTTATCCAGACACAGAAACTTTTAACGTTAGATATCCCAGTGTATTGTGACAATAATGCAAATCTTTAGACCCACACCCAAAAAAATTGAGATTAAATTATTTTTCCGGCAACTGGCAAATCCATACAAAAACTGGAAAGGGCAGTCAAATACTGGCCAGGTGGTAACCCTATGCTCAGGTCAAGACAGAGGGGTCATGGGACCAAACCTGAACAGTGCTGCAAACACCCCACCCCACCCCAGCCCACCGTGCACCAGGTCGCAATGCCACTCACTCAGTTTTGGCCCCAGACCCCTCCTCCCCCATGATGGAGAGGCCATTGTGTCAAACCTGAATGGGCAGTGGGGCTGCCAGCACTGCTCCTCCTCACTGCTGCCCTGTCACAGCCAGGGCTTGGGTGGTCAGGCCTGGTGGTCAGGGCCGGTGCCAGAGTCCAGGGGCCTAGGCTGGATGTCAGAAACTGGGCTGGAGCCTGAGAGTGGCAGCCTGAGTTCAGGACCCCAGCAACAGAGTCAGAATTCAAAGGGCAAAGCCAGGGTCTGTAGCCAGAGCCAGAGTTCAAGTGCTAAAGCTGGAGTCAGAGCCCAAGTACAAAAACCAGGGGTCAAAAGGTGGACTCAGAGTCCCAATACCAAAGTCACGGGGCAAAGCCAGAGTCTAAATACTGAAGCCAAGGGTTGGGCCTGGAGTTAGAGTTCCAGGGTGGAAGCTGGGGCTGGGGGCCCGAGAGTGAGGCAAGATGCATCTGTCGCTCTGGATGGTGAGGGGTCCTCCTCGTTGCACAGGCGCTTCTGAAACTCCTCCTGGGCTTAAATAGGGTGCCTGGACCAATCAGGGGCCATGAGGTAAGCGGTCAGTCCAGCCTTCTGAGGTGGCACTCTCCATGGTGTTTGTCTCTATACGGTAATGCATGCAGCTCTCCCGTGGCTGCTGGGTAGACAGCGGCATGGAGACATTGGCTGTCTCTCAGAACCAGGAGCTAGTCCCAACCCTGCAGAACCTTACCCTGCCATGGAGCCAGCTCTGACCCTGCCAATGGTATGGACAGTATGTGTGGCTGTGGGTGCTACTGATACACAAATCCCATGTTGTTAATTTATTATTTATTTTATTTTATTATTTAGAGATGGGGCCAAACTAGAACATCAGGTCTCAACTTCAGCCTGAATTTTGGGAAAGTCCCCATCCAGATCCAGATCTAAATAGTAGATTCTCTGATAGCTGTGATGAGTGCAGTGTAAATACCCAGACAGATAGACTAGATAGCCAATCTTGATGATAACTTCTAACACAATGGCAGAGAAAATAAATAAATTCCAGTGACACAGGCTCAAAGACAAAATCAATTGGTAGCCAAACATTCGTTATAAGCATTCGTTACAGACATTTCATGGGGAATAGGGAAGTGCTTTCCTTGGGCTGAAAATTTTGGTGGAGCCCTCTGCATCATAGGGGTTGACAAACTGCTACCAGATGAGGTACTTTCTAGGGTGGAGTAAAAGTTTTTTAGTGAATAGTAAATTCACTAAGAAATGCATTTTTCAGGACACTGAAATTATTTGCAAATTTTGGTCAAATTCAGCAAATAGTTTCAGCTGAAAAAAACTGGGGAAAATGGAAATTTGTTTCGATATTTAAAAATAAAAATGTCAACAATCTGAAGCAAAAAAATTTATTTTGGCAATTTCAAAATGAAACATTTTTACTTTTAATTTTAAAACAGCTTTATTTAAAATGTGTTAATTAGGGGGAAAAAAGTGGAAAAACCTCCAAAAAGCAACCTGAAATGAAACAAAAACCACATAATTTTGAATCAAGCAAAATGTTTTCTTTGACTCAAAACTTCTTTTGGTGAGAAAAAACAAACCAAACCTCAATTTCAGTTTGAACTGAACAGATTCTTTTTTCTTCTGATTTCTCAGTTTCCCAAACCAAACAATCCATTATTCCCTCAGTGCTAGTCCTTTCACTAACAAGAAACACCTGCTCAGTATTAATCCTATTGTATCTGGGGCTAGGTTTAAGTGCTAATTATTAATTCCAGGAGCCTTGTACTGGTTTTGAAGGATGTAAGAAGAGCTTTGTTTCTTACCTGATTATCTTCCTAACAGGGAATACATTTATGTATGTGCTAAAAGACCACACACACAACAAATTCATTGGTAAGCGTGTTCCACAGTGAATTATTCCTGACAGTTTTTACCAAAAATGTCACATCAAAATATGGGCTGACTATATGTAATGAGGAAGCTGCCTGTTGCAGCATAATATTAAAGGCTTCACAGTATTGTGTACTTAGGGCTGTAAGAGGCTTGCACAGATGTTGCCACAAAAGCAATTTAGTGCCTCAGGTTTTCAACACTGAATAATTAGAATGGATCAAAACACTAGATTATACAGTGAAACAGGAAAAGTACTTGGGTGCGGCGCATTGAGGCATTTTGCCACGTGCCTGTCACTGAAGGGAAAGGCATGTGTCACATGCTTTTTGACTGTGGTAAATCACCTGGGCTGTTACACCTGTAATCTGTTATAGAATGGCAGTCTAGGTAGCATAATGCGTCCCAAAAGCATGTGTATTACGTACCTCTGATATCACATCATGGGTTTTGTGCCTTCTTCTGATGTTCCTGGAACTGGCTATTGTCAGAGGATGGATACGAGACTATGTAGGTCTGTTCTGGTGTGGCATTTTCTGTGTGTATCCAGTACAGAATGCAATCTGAGTTCCCCGTGAGTTCACCTTATTTATTCTCCCTGTGGACATTTTAGCCCACAGAAGAGGAGCGGATTATCTATAGGCATCACTCTTATAAAGACAAATAAGGCTGTACGACTCCTGGAACTCACTCAGCAGAGCTCATTGGGTACTGAACTGCTAATCTGTGCAACTCTCCCTCACTGGTTTAGCAAAGGCCGAGCATAATTGCGAGGTTATTCCGGTTTTGTAATACACTCTGCTGGGTAATGAGTGGAGTGGCACCAACATCTGCAGTTTGAAGTCCTGGCTACTCGGTGGAGCGGGGAGGAGGTGTTGGTGCTCTTGTTGGGCAGGAAGGGCAGGGGAGAGGGTTGGGACACAAAGGCGAAACGGAGAAGAAAATAATGTTTTAAAATTCCCATTTGTGGCTCAGTTTTATGTAATAGGTTTTGAAATGATGGGTCTGTTGTGCAGCTGTTTGTACAGACCTAGCTTCATGGTTGCCAGTCAAGCTGTTTACTTACTCCATTGCTCTTAAGTCTGAACGAGTAGCTCTAGTAAACATCCAGCCCTGAGAATAGCATTTGGGTCTGGTGTGTGACTGTTCGGTTTGTGAATATATTTGTAGTGTGCAGAGAGGCTAAGATGTAGGGTATAATGGAGACAGCAAATATTTCTTAACCTTTCTAGCATGAAGTTTCTTTTCTTCTGCTTTGTTTCACTTCTTCCCATCCCCTCCAATCCCCTCCCACACTGTTTTCTTTCCCTGCAGTTCTGACACATACCACAGCCTGGCTGTCACTTGCATAAAGCAGCAAAGCTAAAATACAATAGAAAGGTCATAACACTGTACAGCCTCACCAACAGTCTTTCTTTAATAACCCAAAAGGAGAACTCTCATTCAGATAATGTATCCTCAGCACCATAACGTAAGGTATATATGGAATCAATCTTCCTAATATGGGGTTCAATTCTGCAAGGTGTTCAGAGCCCCTGCTCCTAAAGACTTTCAGTGGGAGTGCCATCGTTCAGGAGGCAGCTCTGAGCGTGGGGTTCACAGATATTAACTTTTACATCTGTTTCAATGAGAACTAGAGAATGTGACGGGTTATTTTTGAAAAGCCGTTCCCTAGCGATTATGGTATCCATTGTGCAAAACACGAGCACTCAAGATGTTGCACTGAGCTCTCGTTGAAGGCATTCCTGCAGAATAACCTATGTCTTCCAACCGCTATTGGCCAAACATCACTTAAAATCTCTAGTCTGGTGTGCCCTTGCCCTAATTGGCAGGGAGTGTCTATAGTTACTTGATGCACTGAGAAAATCCAGTGCAGTCAATTATTTCTAGCTACAATCAGGTTTATTACCAGTCTCAGAATCAGATGGCCAGCAGTGGCACAGAATCAAACAGTATAAGTCTATTAAATCAAATTGGACTTTACATGGAACTACAGCTGGGTACATGGCAATTCTCTCCACCTAGTGTTCTGATTGTGTTATTCCTCCCCCCCCCCCCCTTACAAAACAAGTATCTGAAATATCCTGGATGGGAAGCTTTGTGGCATTTGTTGGGTTCACAGGGAGTGTTTGCATGGGAGTGAGAGGGCTGGGAGAGCAGAGTGTGCCTGCTGAGAGTGGCTCAAGTTGGGGGTGCTTTGACAGCTGGCAGGAGCTTTGTCACTAGGGAGCGCAGGAGACTTTGGCAGTGAAGTGCCTCCCAATCCACTACCCTCTTCTCACGAGGGTGCCGGGGGGAGGATTTGGGGAAGTGCGGTGGGCAGTCTGAGGCTTGTGAGAGAAGTAGAGCTGGGACAGCAGGGAGAGGAATTCTGATTGGAAAGGTGTGCCGCTTGGAGTTGGTGGATGAGTAACAATTTTGGTAGTAGAGAAGTAGGATCAGGTTGAGAGCACTGGTCACTTGTGGGTGTGTCTGCTCTCACCTTTTCCCTACCCCACTAGCCCCGCCTCCTTAGGACCTTGACTCTTTCTTGCCCTGCCCATTGCAACGTTCTCCCGGTCTTAAACTTGGAGTTCAGCTGGATCTGGCATCCAGATAAGATGTTGATGAGCTCTATAGAAATGGCTCTAAATAAATCTGTGCTGGGCCCCACTGCAGCCCTTCCCAGTGGATTGTTTGGTGTCTTGACACATAATGGAGTCTTGGGCATACCACATCCACGTCTCATGCACAGGGCTTGGCAACCACAGGAATTAAATGGGAAAATTCACATTAGAGACCACCACAGATGTGCCTGAGTGGAGTCCTAGCTTCATCCTGCCTGTGATGGGGGCTTTTGACTGGGAGACAGATGGCTGTGCATGGGGAAAGTGACCAACAATGAAAGAAAATGGAACAATTAAATTACTTTATAGTTTGCTGGAACAGATCAGGACATTTACAATAAAATAATATGTAGGTCTTATAAGTGCTTTTCACCAGTAGATCTCAAAGCACTTTGCAAAGGATTTCAGTATCACTATCCCCATTTTACTTATGGGGAAACTGAGACACAGTGACTTGCCCAGGCTCATGCAGCAGTAGCAGAGCTGGGAATAAAGCCCAGGCCTCCTGAGTTCCACTCCCATGCTGTAGGCCACTCTGCCTTCCCTGTTCAAATCCTGTCCCCGTTTCTCTTTTTATCTAAATAAAACAAGCATAACCCTAAAAACATGGACAAAGTTTCCATGTCTGTGCCCCACAAAGCTCTTGCACCATCTGTAAATGATGAGCTCTGGGACTTCCCACGAATCAGTCTTGCAAAATCCATTGCTGTAAACTATTTGGCTGCTAAATAATAAAGCAAAATAAATTTTTCTGTCTTGTCTTTCTGCCCCCTAGAACTAGAAAAATGCATCCTTCCTTTTCAAACAAATAAGCACTGTGAGAGACGCGACAGTCCTTCTAGACTGGGGTTTTCTTCTTTGTTTCAATTTCCATTTTGCCTCCCAAATCAGGTCTATTCAAAAATGTTCCATGTTTCAGTAATACCATTGTCCTATTTTTCAGTGTATTACAGTATTGGGTTTTATCGGCAAGCACCTTTTTCTTTTTGGTGCTCATTGCAATGAACGGCAAGATAAAGGTTTTTAAAAACCCACATTGCTAATGTAGCCTGAATGATTCAAGAGCCCTGCCTTTGCAGGGCCTTACTGACGTAACTGGCAGGAGAAAATTACGCAGGCACCTGCTGAGGGCCAGAACTGACTTCACTCTCATCAGCCAAGTCTTAGCTCCTGAAGGAGCTGCTGCTGAGGCCTTCGGTTAAAATAGACCTGGAGAAAAGCTAGACATGAATGCCAGATTTTTTTTTAAAAAGGAGAACTCCTTGCAGCCTGGTCACAGGTTTTGTGTATGCCTTTATAAAAATAAAAATGAAGCAGACAGGCTGTAATTGGAATCCTTTTCCTAGTATTTATCAGTCCAAAACAGCCTCTTCCTAAAGCTTCGCAGTACTCTGGAAGCACAGATGTAACCTAACCAGATGATTCCCTAAGAACACTGTATGTTCTTTTCAGTTCTTGTTGTAATGAGACTGTAGGACTAGCAGTACAGTCCTCTAGAGGATCAGAGTGCTGTTAAAAGAGATCCTACTGATAATTTTTGTAAGTGTTTTAAGTCAAAAGCTGTCAAGCCTGTAATTCATGGATTTCTGATCATCACTCAGCCATTTTCTTTCAGAAAATCTAAGTGATACTGGAATTCTTGCAGCAAATTCTGGTTTTCAGCAAAGCATAACTTAAATCCAAATAATGAGATCATATTTAACAAGACAGGTTTAGGCTTCCAATAAACTGTTCCACTGGTGTTGCATAATAAAATAATTTTGTCGTTAGCGGTAGCTCTGGGCCGGGCCTGACCTGCACTCTTGCTCAAGGAAATTACCCAGTGAAATCAGGGGGGAGTTTGGCCAGTAGCAAGAGAGCAGAATCAGGCCCTTTGTTACACAGATAATGTGATGTATGTATTTTCTTAACACTGTTACATAAATAACCATTGTTTTTAGGGCCAGACTGTGAGCTGGCCTTGACTGGCAGTGGAGGGGACAGTAAGAAGCGGCCCCAAGCTTACATGGCTGCTCAACGGTAGCAGTAATAGTAATCCTGCACTCCCTGTGTGCTGGGACAGCTCACCCCAGCTCCTCTCAAGTACCAATGTTGCTGGAAGAAGGTGGGCAGGAGATGGGGCCTTGGCCCTACAGTCCCTCTGCCCTAGCCTGTGGAGTATGGCTGGCCTGCCAAAGGAGACATTCTGCAGCAGCCTGAATACTGGTGCTTGCCATGTGCATGGAGCAGTGTCAGGGACTGTTTGCCTCCCTGACGTATGGTTTCTACCTCCCAACTCTGCATCGCCCACTGCTTCAGGTTTGTGGCAAATGCTACCATCTTGCTCTTAAAGTATAAAGTAATTTGTAACCAGGTACAGATGAACTCTCTTCAGCCCTATTATTGTGCTGCAGTCCAGATGGAGTTCAAAGATCCACCCCACAGGATTTTACTAAAAGACCCTTATTTCAGAACACAAGTGACATCTGAATGTGGATAGGCAAAGGTGACGCCCAAAGGCCAGCTCCAAGCCAAGTTACAGAAACAGGAAAAGCCATGCTATTTGTGAGCAAAGCTTGGTCCTTCCCATCCTGGGAAGCCCTACTACACAAGGCCTTTAGCAGGGAACTTGGATTTTATTTAAGGCTGAGGCTGAGTTGAATTGTTACTTAAAAAAAAAGGCAAAAAAAAAGCCTGTGGGCCCAATCCTCTGCTGAGGTAAATCATCTTAGCTCTGTTGCAATCAGTGGAATGCCCCTGTTTTACACCAGCTAAGAATCTGGCCCTGTAGTCCTAGATTTTTAAGTCCAGAAGGGACCATTATCAATTCATCTGACCTCCTACATAACACAGGCCATATAAATTCACCCAGTAGCTCGTGCATCAAGTCTGTAATTTCTGTTTGAGCTACTGCATATCAGACAAAGGCACAGAGAGGGGAAATGACTCACAAAAGTCATCCCCGCAGGGCAGTGGTAGAGTCTGGAATAGAACCCAGGTCTCTGATCTCCTAGTCCAATGCCTGATCCACATTGTCTCTAGGTTGCATGGGCATCCTCTCCCATGCCAAGCATTGCAAAAGAGGAAACCTCATAAAATATTATCCAGGTTCTGACTCAACAAAAATCTCATGGCCTCATCCCCTATGTGTGGGAGATCCTGGTTGTGGACACACAGAAGGGGCAGGAGCCACTCAGAACAATCCCTTTAAGCGATAGAGGAAATGCCCAACACTGAATTGTGAAACCCAGATAGTTGCACTATAGGAGCAGGTGCTGCATCAGATGCCTGGACTGTCAATATGCTTTGGAGCCTCTTACTGCACGTAAAGACGGGACAGCATGTGATGACTGCAGGTGGCCAGAGAGCCCTGTGGTTCCTGGAGCTTGCAAGAACATCTTCAGACACCCTACAAGCATGTTGCACAGAGAGAATCTCATCATGGCTATAAGCCCTATGTGTGGTAATGTTTGCAGAATTGGGCCAACTTTTTTGAAAGTAAGTTGATGTGTTGAGTATGACAGCTACTATCTCAAAGTAAACTATCTTTCCTGTAGAGAGAGGAATCATCCCATGATGGCCAGGGTACGACCATTGACCTAGCTGGAAAAAAATAAACAGCTCAAGACATCTTTACATTTTCCAGAAGGTTTTGATACAGTCACTAGGTTACAGCAGCCCTTTGTAGACTTTGCTGCACTTATTTGTTCTTGTAACAGTAAATCTAACTATTGTAGAAGAGTTCCTTGGGGAATCACCATTCTAGGAGGATATTCTGGCTTCAAAGGTTAGAATGATTCCTAATATAGGACTTACCCTTGATCTCAACTCTACTGACTCATAACTGACTACAGGTCATTGCAGACATCTTATCCTGTAATATCTGTTTCCTCGGGGAACTCTTTTGGTACATTTTAGTGCTTAATCAAGTTAAGAAATGACAGTACTTGCTACTTTCAGGCATGGGTGGGCATTGTGCAGGATTTTCTCCACAACTGTACACTGTATTAACAGTTCTGATCATCAATAATTCTCTGTGCCACCCCTGAGACTCTCCAGTGCAAAGAACAAGTGTGTGTGGTGATATTGTGATGGGGACAAATATACATCAAGGAAGAGTCTCTGGGTACATCTATACCACAAATGAAGGTGTAATTTTAGTGGGTGTAGGCAGACCCACATTAGCTGTAATCTAGGTAACAGTAGCAATGAATGTGCAGCAGTATGGGTGAGTAACCCAAATACGAAAGTCCAGAGGAAAGCAACAAAAATGATTAAAGATCTAGAAAACATGACCTATGAGGGAATATTGAAAACACTGGGTTTGTTTAGTCTGGAGAAGAGAAGACTGAGAGGGGACATGATAACAGGTTTCAAGTACATAAAAGGTTGTTACAAAGAGGAGGGTGAAAAATTGTTCTCCCTAACGTCTGAGGATAGGACAAGAAGCAATGGGCTTAAATTGCAGCAAGGGCAGATTAGGTTGGACATTAGGAAAAAATTTCTAACTGTCAGGGTGGTGAAGCACTAAAATAAATTGCTGAGGGAGGTTGTGGAATCTACAGAGGTTTTTAAGAGCAGGTTAGACAAACACCTGTCAGGAATGGTCTAGTTATTACTTAGTCCTGCCATGAGTGCAGGGGATTGAAATAGGTGACCTACTGAGGTCCCTTCCAGTCCTACACTTCTATGATTCTATGTACCCAAGATCCCCAGTAGGCTTGTACCTAACTCACGCTGAAGCCCATGCAGCCATGTCTTCACTACTATCATTACTCATGCTTGCTAGATTAAAGCTAACATGGTTATTTCTGTCTGTGCTACAATCACACCATACCCTAAGAAAAACAACCAAATTGTCACCCTGGCCAGACGTAAATCCGGCTCTCTAAAGGTAACAGGCATTGATTTGCCATATCACCCACATGCCCCCTAAAACTCCTAGTATTTTATATACTTGTTAGGGATGGGCAAACCCAGAGAGTTTTTGAACTATTTCAAAGGTTCTAAAAGATCCAACAAGCTACTTCAAATTTCTAAACCTTATGCACAAACATTAATTACACTGTAGGTTATACTTATTAATACACAAATTTTCCACCAGATCCTGTATGTTAACAACACTGTACTTACATTGCAGTTACAATGTATATAAAAAAAAACCTTGAATGTACTTAATAATGCTAATTGAACATTGTGTGTACATTAAATTGGCACTGGGCAGAGAATGATACTGTAATTTCATTTAATGGAGGAATAAGATTGTTCTGCTTTGGAACAAAACCAAAACAATGTGAAAATTCTCCATGAAACAGGCATCTGGAAAAAAACTGTTTAGAAAAAAATCAGAGTTTTGTTCTGGTAATTTTGAAGTGAAATTTGGCCTGGCAGGCTGAAGAAGAGCCAGGAGCCTGGAAATCCTGGCTTAGCTAGGAGTCTTGGACCTTGTGAGCCAGCACTCCCAGGGGTTCTAGGTTCCCAGCTCCCCTTCAGCACATCAGGTAGGCTGCCCCAGAGCAAGGGACCCTGAAAACCTTGGGTCCCCAACTCCAGCAATCTGCCAGGCACACAGAGACAGAGACCCTGGAAGCACTGGGGTTCCTAGTTCAGAGGCAGTAAGCCTGAAGAGCTGACCTGGAGCCCCTGACCCTGAAAGCCCTGATGTTTCCAGAGACACAGAGTATGAAAGTCTTGGGGGCCCCTGCCCAGGGATAGTCTGTATGGTGCGCTGTCCTGGAGCCATTGATCTTGGAACTCCTTTTCCATTGAAATTGATGGGACCACTCGTGGAGAAGGTTCTACTCAACTTGTGTAAACTTGGCAGAGTCTGACCCAATAGTAGAAATTATAGTTTAAAATGTAAAATATAAATGTGATTCAGTTAGTGTCTCTGAACCCTAACTCTCATTAATGTAGACTTCATATATAGATCTCATACTACAAAGTTAACTCAACAATTACAGTTTCACTCAGTCTCTGTTAAAGACACCAGCATTGACTTTTCACCACCTACATATTCACATTAACTTTACTAGTCACATCTACTACAAAACAATGTGCAAGTAGTATTTAATGCTGCAATGAAACTACACTGAAGCTGGGTTTTTTGGGTTTTTTTTTTTGTTTTTGTTTTTGTTACATGTTAATGTATAATGTGTGTTTAATACACAGGAATTTTAACAAAAAAGCTATTTTGTGCTCTTCTAGGTAGAAGTGAAAGCAAAAATGTTTTATTGGGTTCAAAATCAGGCAAAACAACCTTGCTTATTCTAACTAATGATTAGGCAGGATTCAGAGGATGAAAAAGTAAGAAGGAATATTGGGTCAGATCCTCAGAAATTCTCTCAATGCAAAGACGACAGGGAAGGTGTTACAATCCTGATGAGTTTCCCCCCTACTAGATACCCATAAATCTTGGTCCCACATGCTCTTGGCTTGCTGGGGCTGGGCAGAGATTAGGCAGTATCTCTCTGGCTCTGGACCTCTAGGCACACACTCCATGTGCTAATCCTGTGTTTGACACCCCTCCTGGTGGTGGGGACATCCATGGTGCAATCTCCCAGTCCTGAGACTAGTGCCAGTTCTCCCAAGCTTCTCCAGTAGCTGCTACAAGCTCTCAGAGTTCAACCAAAGCTGTGGATCCTTTGGTTTACTGTTTCCATCATCAGGGACTGAGACTCTGTGAAGGATTTTCTATAAATATGCACATTTTACTCATAGAGTGAGCCCAAGAGAAATACGGATCCACACAAAAATAATAAAGAGCTTAACACAAAAACCTTCCCTCCAGAGTCCTTGCCACTTGGAGAGCCCCTTGGGTTTTGGTCAGTCCTTTCAGGGTCTCAAGACCCTCCATTCCTCCTCCTGCCACCTTGTTCTGGTTGATGACAGAGAGCCATTACAAGCGGACCTGTTTCCCTATCAGGTCATCCATTACTTAATTGCCACCTATCTGAAGTCGAGACTGGAAAAACTGGTTTCTTGCAGCTTGTCCACCCTCTTTAGCATATCCACTGTAGTGCCAGGACAAAATCATTCATTGCTAATGATCACTCTGCCATGTTCAAACTGTGACAACACCTCTTGGAATTCCAGTCTAAAATGGAGGCAAAAAGACAAAAGGGAAGGCACGTCTTACCAGCAGGAGAGTGGGGTGGGGGGAGAGAAAACCTTTTGTAGTGGTAAACATCCATTTTTTCATGCTTTGTGTGTATAAAAAGATCTTATATACTTTCCACAGTATGCATCCTATGAAGTGAGCTATAGCTCACGAAAGCTTATGCTCAAATAAATTGGTTAGTTTCTAAGGTGCCACAAGTACTCCTTTTCATTATATCCTTAAGCTGACTTATTTCTACAAACCACCCCAGCCCTTTGTTACTCTTTGAATTTGTGCACGCATGTGGTGTGGCTGATTTTCAGAAGTGCATATGATGACAGTCCTGGTGTTTTATAGGGGGATCTCGTTCACAGATTGAAAAAGCAGTTCTGTCTCCCAAGCTGCTTCACACAAACTAATAATGAATTAGTAATTGACTTTAATTAGCTACTAAACAACATCAGAAGGGCCAGCTGAGAACTGAACAGCAGGGTACCACTTTGAGGTCATTTCCCTACAATGTTACCATCTCTTTCTCTCTCTCTCTCTTGTCCCCCCCCGTCCCCCCCCCCCAATTTTCTTTACACTCTGGTGCACAAGCACACACTAGCATGAAAAGTATTTGGGCTACAAAGGGGAAAAAGGGAAACATTTTTTCCCTTGTTTAGAGTTTTAAAAACTCTTTTTGGTTTTAAACCCACCCCTGCTGTGCTAACAGGCTTCAAGTATTATACAAGCAAAATATTATGAAAACATTCTAAAATATAAGAACATTATACTGATAAAACATAAACCAGCCTTTATAAAACTTTAAATAGCAATAATAACAAAAAGGCAGAGAGGGAGCAACTTAGAACAAAAGGAAGAAGGGAGGGTGATGAACAAGAACCTGCAGTAGTCATACTAAAAATACCTTCCGGAGAAAAATACAGCTCCAAACCTGCAAAGACATTCATCCATGCTTGACCTTACACACTGTGGGTATGTTCCCACTGCATCTGGGAGCATGGGTAGACAGACACGTGCTAGCTCTGCTTGAGCCAGCACACTAAAAATAGCAGAGTGGCCATGGGGGTGTGGGTGTGGCTTGGACTAGCCTCCCGGGTACGTACCAGAGGATTGGGCAGGTTTGTACTTGGACAGCTAGCTTGAGCTGCCCCACACTGCTAGTTTTAGTGTGCTAGCTCGAGAGTGGAACTAGCACATGTCTGTCCACCCCAGCTGCACCTGGGAAGCATGCTTCCAGCTGCAGTGTAGACGTAGCCTGTGAGTAGTCCTGTTGAAATCAGTCAGATTGCTCACAGTGCAGAAAGTTAAGCATGGGTGCAAGTCTTTTTTCATGAATCAGGGTTTATGTTTTAGGTAAGGAAGAGGAGAAGATGGATTTCAGGGGATCCTCTGAGAGCTCTACTCCACACACTAAGCCCTCGTCTACACTAGGACTTTAGGTCAAATTTAGCAGCGTTAAATTGATGTAAACCTGCACCCGTCCACACGATGAAGCCCTTTATTTCGACTTAAAGGGCTCTTAAAATCGATTTCCTTACTCCACCCCTGACAAGTGCATTAGAACTTAAATCGGCCTTGCCGGGTCGAATTTGGGGTACTGTGGACACAATTCGACAGTATTGGCCTCCGGGAGCTATCCCAGAGTGCTCCATTGTGACCGCTCTGGACAGCACTCTCAACTCAGATGCACTGGCCAGGTAGTCAGGAAAAGAACTGCGAACTTTTGAATCTCATTTCCTCTTTGGCCAGCGTGGCAAGCTGCAGGTGACCATGCAGAGCTCATCAGCAGAGGTGACCATGATGGAGTCCCAGAATCGCAAAAGAGCTCCAGCATGGACTGAACGGGAGGTACAGGATCTGATCGCTGTATGGGGAGAGGAATCCCTGCTATCAGAACTCCATTCCAGTTTTCGAAATGCCAAAACCTTTGTCAAAATCTTCCAGGGCATGAAGGACAGAGGCCATAACAGGGACCCGAACCAGTGCCGCGTGAAACTTAAGGAGCTGAGGCAAGCCTACCAGAAACCAGAGAGGCGAATGGCCGCTCCAGGTCAGAGCCCCAAACATGCCGCTTCTATGATGAGCTGCATGCCATTTTAGGGGGTTCAGCCACCACTACCCCAGCCGTGTTGTTTGACTCCTTCAACGGAGATGGAGGCAACACGGAAGCAGGTTTTGGGGATGAAAAAGATCATGATGATGATGATGAGGTTGTAGATAGCTCACAGCAAGCAAGCGGAGAAACCGCTTTTCCCGACAGCCAGGAACTGTTTCTCACCCTGGACCTGGAGCCAGTATCCCCCAAACCCACCCAAGGCTGCCTCCTGTACCCGGCAGGTGGAGAAGGGACCTCCGGTGAGTGTACCTTTTAAAATACTATACATGGTTTAAAAGCAAGCATGTGAAAGGATTAATTTGCCCTGGCATTCGCGGCTCTCCTGGATGTACTCCCAAAGCCTTTGCAAAAGGTTTCTGGGGAGGGCAGCCTTATTGCGTCCTTCATGGTAGGACACTTTACCACTCCAGGCCAGTAACATGTACTCGGGAATCACTATACAACAAAGCATTGCAGTGTATGTTTGCTGGCATTCAAACAACATCCGTTCTTTATCTCTCTGTGTTATCCTCAGGAGAGTGACATATCATTCATGGTCACCTGGTTGAAATGGGGTGCTTTTCTTCAGGGGACACTCAGAGGAGCCCGTTCCTGCTGGGCTGTTTGCCTGTGGCTGAACAGAAATGTTCCCCGCTGTTAGCCACGGGGAGGGGGGAGGGTTGAGGGGGTAGCCACGCGGTGGGGGGAGGCAAAATGCGACCTTGTAATGAAAGCACATGTGCTATGTATGTAATGTTAACAGCAAGGTTTACCCTGAAAGAGTGTAGCCACTGTTTTATAAAATGTGTCTTTTTAAATACCGCTGTCCCTTTTTTTTTCTCCACCAGCTGCATGTGTTTCAATGATCACAGGATCTTCTCCTTCCCAGAGGCTAGTGAAGATTAGAAAGAAAAAAAAACGCACTCGTGATGAAATGTTCTCCGAGCTCATGCTGTCCTCCCACACTGACCGAGCACAGACGAATGCATGGAGGCAAATAATGGCAGAGTGCAGGAAAGCACAAAATGACCGGGAGGAGAGGTGGCGGGCTGAAGAGAGTAAGTGGCGGGCTGAAGACAGGGCTGAAGCTCAAATGTGGCAGCAGCGTGATGAGAGGAGGCAGGATTCAATGCTGAGGCTGCTGGAGGATCAAACCAGTATGCTCCAGTGTATGGCTGAGCTGCAGCAAAGGCAGCTGGAGCACAGACTGCTACTACAGCCCCTGTGTAACCAACCGCCCTCCTCCCCAAGTTCCATAGCCTCCACACCCAGACGCCCAAGAACGCGGTGGGGGGGCCTCCCGCCAACCAGCCACTCCGCCACAGAGGATTGCCCCAAAAAAAGAAGGCTGGCATTCAATAAGTTTTAAAGTTGTAAACTTTTAAAGTGCTTGTGGCATTTTCCTTCCCTCCTCCACCACCCCTCCTGGGCTACCTTGGTAGTCATCCCCCTATTTGTGTGATGAATGAATAAAGAATGCATGAATGTGAAGCAACAATGACTTTATTGCCTCTGCAAGCAGTGATCGAAGGGAGGAGGGGAGGGTGGTTAGCTTGCAGGGAAGTAGAGTGAACCAAGGGGCGGGGGGTTTCATCAAGGAGAAACAAACAGAACTTTCACACCGTAGCCTGGCCAGTCATGAAACTGGTTTTCAAAGCTTCTCTGATGCGCACTGCACCTTCCTGTGCTCTTCTAACCGCCCTGGTGTCTGGCTGCGCGTAACCAGCAGCCAGGCGATTTGCCTCAACCTCCCACCCCGCCATAAACGTCTCCCCCTTACTCTCACAGATATTGTGGAGCACACAGCAAGCAGTAATAACAGTGGGAATATTGGTTTCGCTGAGGTCTAAGCGAGTCAGTAAACTGCGCCAGAGCGCCTTTAAACGTCCAAATGCACATTCTACCACCATTCTGCACTTGCTCAGCCTGTAGTTGAACAGCTCCTGACTACTGTCCAGGCTGCCTGTGTACGGCTTCATGAGCCATGGCATTAAGGGATAGGCTGGGTCCCCAAGGATACATATAGGCATTTCAACGTCCCCAACAGTTATTTTCTGGTCTGGGAATAAAGTCCCTTCCTGCAGCTTTTGAAACAGATCAGAGTTCCTGAAGATGCGAGCATCATGTACCTTTCCCGGCCATCCCACGTTGATGTTGGTGAAACGTCCCTTGTGATCCACCAGAGCTTGCAGCACTATTGAAAAGTACCCCTTGCGGTTTATGTACTCGCTGGCTTGGTGCTCCGGTGCCAAGATAGGGATATGGGTTCCGTCTATGACCCCACCACAGTTAGGGAATCCCATTGCAGCAAAGCCATCCACTATGACCTGCACATTTCCCAGGGTCACTACCCTTGATATCAGCAGATCTTTGATTGCGTGGGCTACTTGCATCACAGCAGCCCCCACAGTAGATTTGCCCACTCCAAATTGATTCCCGACTGACCGGTAGCTGTCTGGTGTTGCAAGCTTCCACAGGGCTATCACCACTCGCTTCTCAACTGTGAGGGCTGCTCTCATCTTGGTATTCATGCGGTTCAGGGCAGGGGAAAGCAAGTCACAAAGTTCCATGAAAGTGCCCTTACGCATGCGAAAGTTTCGCAGCCACTGGGAATTGTCCCAGACCTGCAACACTATGCGGTCCCACCAGTCTGTGCTTGTTTCCCGAGCCCAGAATCGGCGTTCCACAGCATGAACCTGCCCCATTAGCACCATGATGCATGCATTGGCAGGGCCCATGCTTTCAGAGAAATCTGTGTCCATGTCCTGATCACTCACATGACCGCACTGATGTCGCCTCCTCGCCCGGTATCGCTCTGCCAGGTTCTGGTGCTACATATACTGCTGGATAATGCATGTGGTGTTTAATGTGCTCCTAATTGCCAAAGTGAGCTGAGCGGCCTCCATGCTTGCCTTGGTATGGCGTCCGCTCAGAAAAAAGGCGCGGAACGATTGTCTGCTGTTGCTCTGACGGAGGGAGGGGAGACTGACGACACGGCTTACAGGGTTGGCTTCAGGGAGCTAAAATCAACAAAGGGAGTGGCTTTACATCAAGGAGTATGTCAGGCAGGAGTTCACGGAGGGTTCCAATAAGAAATGGTGCACCTAAGTTATTGTTCTTATTGGAACAAGGAGGTTAGTCTGGCCTCTGATTGATACATGGCTAGATTTACCTCGCTGCACCTTCTCTGTGAGTGACTGCAGTGTGACCTAGAGGAATGAGTCCCCTAGACGGGGGGGGGGGGGGGGGGAAGCAAATGAGTACAAAACAAATCTGGTCTATTTCTTGTTTTGATCCACTCCATCTATCTTTTACAACTTTGGCTGGCAGCAGACGGTGCAGAAAGACTGCATGCCATCCACATCTCATGGCTGCTTGGCAGAAGATGATTCAATACAACTGCTAGCCATCCTCATCTCTTGCCTGCCCAGCAGAAGATGGTACAGTACGACTGCTAGCAATCCGTATCGCCTGCCTGCTCACCATAAGACGGTTCAATAGGACTGACTGCAGGACTAAAGAGAATGACCTGGTCAAGTCACTCCAAATTTAGTCCCTGCGCCCATGTCTGTCCAGGCGCTCCCGGCCGACGTGGCCAGGAGCACCTCGGACATGACGATGACGGCTACCAGTCATATTGCACCGTCTGCTGCCACAAGGCAAGGGGTTGCTGCTACTGTGTAGCAATGCCGTACCGCGTCTGCCAGTACCCAGGAGACATACGGTGACAGTGAGCTGAGCAGGCTCCATGCTTGCCGTGGTATGGCGTCTGCACAGGTAACTCAGGAAAAAAGGCGCGAAACGATTGTCTGCCCTTGCTTTCACGGAGGGAGGGAGGGAAGAGGGGCCTGATGATATGTACCCAGAACCACCTGCGACAATGTTTTAGCCCCATCAGGCATTGGGATCTCAACCCAGAATTCCAATGGGCAGCGGAGACTGCGGGAACTGTGGGATAGCTACCCACAGTGCAACGCTCCGGAAGTCGACTCTAGCCTCGGTACTGTGGAAGCACTCCGCCGAGTTAATGCACTTAGAGCATTTTCTGTGGGGACACACACACTCGAATATATAAAACAGATTTCTAAAAAACTGACTTCTATGAATTCGACCTAATTCCGTAGTGTAGCCATACCCTAAGTAAAATCCGGAGTCCATTGTTTCCAGAGCAACACAAGAAAAGGGAGAGAAAAGCCCTTTAAGGATAGAAGAATCCCTGCATTGAAATGGCTCTCTTGAATATCAAGGTGGAACTGTGCTGCCCTGATCCCCAGTATAGATTAGAGCAGCAGAAGTACTGCTCTTACATATGCCAGCTGGTTTACAGGTCTTTAGGGACCCATATGCCAGATGAACATAGGCAGAGCTTAGAGCTCCTCTGAGCTGGGGGAATTCTCAGCTGGTCGGATCTGTCTCTTTGTACCACTTCAGCAGCACAAAAGGAGCTGAACTGCAACCAAGAGTCTGGCCCCTCCAGTCACAAGGTTTGTTACAGGTAAATGGAACAGTGACAGGAAATTACCCGAATGCTATATTTTTCAATGTGGACCAAATTCAGAGGGGATTTAAATGCTAGTGTAAGTTATTCATCATTGGAACTGATGGAAAAATATATAAATCCAAAATGGTGACTACCTTTTCCATCAAAATTTTGACTCACATACCCCAAAATGAGAGGGCGCAAAATTGTCCCATATTTTGACCAGCTCTATTCATCATTAGTAATTCCGTGTAAATTAGTTTAGGCTGGTGTAATTTACACAGCCAGGGGAAGGGGAAGTGGGTTTGTATCAGGGAAAGCAGCTAATAGGTGTAACATAAAACAATCCTTTAATATTCTGAAGTATAGAATTACTATCAATGGTACTATCAATGTACTATCAATGGTGGTTCATGAGATAGCGTACCTTCAAATGGCCACTGATCTCTTGAGTCAGGCCAGGTGAAAATACAGGCCATTTACCAGACAGGCCAGGATGCTTTCAGCATCCCCAGGATCCTACGCTGGTCTATCTCTGGTCAGACAGCTTGGGAAGGAAGAAAGACATGAGCTACTAAAAGAGGGAGTGTAAAGAGGGAGATGATCAGTAAGGGGGATTTGTCTGAACGGTGGGGTCTCAATGGCCCAAATTAGGGGCTCTGCTTTCTGTGGGTATCTTTGTCACCTCACATTGTGGAGAGGGTCTCTTCCTTCTGAGAGGAGGAAGCATCCTTCATTCTCATGTATCAGCGTGCTGCCGCTAGAGTCAGAAAATCCAGGTCCCATCACAACGTCCCTTCACAAGCACTGCTACAGCAGTAACACCCGGTGGCACATGCCCCCTCACGGTCCTCTTGTTTGCCTTAGAAAGACTCGTCATATGCCTCTGACACAGCTTCTCCATGGCACTGGCAGCGGTGGGGGTGAGATACGGTCATCGCCGTGCTTTCTTGATATATTTTCTTCCCTCAAGTTTCCATCACCGCCTTTTCCAAGGACATCCGAAGCAGGGATCTAAATGGTACAGCCCAAAGGACAAACACAAGCTGATAACTGCAGTCTACAGAGGAGAAACTCTGTGACTTCTCATGGCGGGTGGAGGCAGCATGACCTCTTCCATGGCACAAGTCAACCTTTCAGAGCTATGTCTGACACCAGATTTTCTAAAACCCGACATGTTCAGCTGCATCGATGTCAACAGCTACAGGAGGTTTTATGGTTTCAGACAAAGCTGGAAGTTTGAATTGGTCCTGCACTGACTGTGTGATGTTGTTTACACAAATCCCACATGATAATCAGAAGGCTAAGAAAAATGGGAGTAATTGCAAACTGGTAAAGTGTTGTATTCTAGGAGGAACCTTTTCCCTGGGGAGTGTTTTTCTCTCTCTCACTACAGGATATCAATGTGCTATTCTACTGAATTATTTTGATATTGCTATGAAATGAGTGCACATTACCCTACAAAAGAATAAAAAAGGAATTACAAGTACAGGGAGCATACATGCTGGAACTAGGGATGCAGTGAGTGCTGCTGCACCCCTTGGCTTGAAGTGAGTTCCCTTATATACATGGTTTACAGTTTGGCTCAATGACTCTCAGCACCCCCACTATAAAAATTGTTCCAGCACCCCTGGCAGGGAGGAACTAGAAGCTGAATTGGAATAAATAGTCCTTCGACCTCAGAGGAGTGGTAATTCCACCACATAATTTCTGTCCCCATTTCCAAACGCCATCTATTCTTTTCCTATATCACCCCCCAACCACCATTATATTCTCTCTCTGCCTTGTACCCTCATGCTTACCTGTAAACACCCGTGTGAAGACACCCCAGTGCCTGCACCATAGCTGTATTGCCAGTGTATTGGAGCCACACAGCTACCCACCACCAACTTCCACACAGCCACTTATCAGAATCAGCCCCATACCAGCCCCCAGCACGATCACACCAGGAACATCCCATTGCCAGGATCACAGACAGACCAGCTGCTGGGAGAATGTGACCAGAGCTCCAGTTCTCAAATTCCTCTCCCCACTTCCCAGAGGGGTTCCTCACTCCCCATAAAGGAGTGCATCAAGTAGGGACGATTTGCCCCCATAGGGAGGCACCAAGAGGGTGTTCTCCTGAGGAAGTACCAGCAGAGATGTTTCTCTCTCCACAGTAGCGTCCAGCAGACTGGAAGGGAGGTGGCTCAAAGTTCATTCTTGCCCATCCAAGTAGAGGGAGCTAGGCGACGGGATAGGAGCTCTGTGGTCTGATGCTTCCATATGACCTGGTATCAGCACCAACCAGAGCTCTGTGCTGAAAGCAGGATAAACAGAGCAGTCAGATGAGAGAACAGCTGACAACCTGGGTTGAGCCCTGAGGCACAGGAAAGGGTGCATCTCTCCCAGTCCCACACTCTCTCTCTCTCTCTCTTTCTTTTACTATACAGATACCGTGAACCAGAATGAAAGATATAGCGTAAGAATTATGAACAAAATGATCAAGAAGTTCCATGGTTCCCAAACTGTAGTCTGTCGAGAGCTGTCTGGTCACATGGTGCTGGCTCCTCCTTTTTTATGCAGGTGCTAAGTTACATTAAAGGGCAGCTACAAATACATGAAATACTTTCCCAATGTTACTCTTCTATAGAAGCCTTGCAGTAGTTTCCACAGGGAGATTACATGACCGGGAATGAGGTTGGATAGGCATTTCCTGACTTTGGAGTGCTGCACTTTGCAACCTGACTATACTTTTCTCTCATTTTTTGGTATGGAATATGTGCACTGTTCTATTGCTATGTTGGTATAAGTAAGGCTGGTCTGAGGGTTACACAGAAGAGCACAAAAGTAAAAGGGACTCACTGAAAAATCTTCCATCCATCTCCTATGGAAGCTGCAGGATCTAGTTTTGTTTGGGGCACCAGAAGGTCAGCTGGTTCTGTTTATAAAGGAAAATGAAGAGTAGGAGCAGTCCTAAGACATAAGTAAAGGATTTCCAGTTAGCAGTGCCAGCTGACATTTGTAGAGGGAGTTTAAAAGTTATCTAGAGCAATTGCTCTCAACCTTTCCAGATTACTGTGCCCCTTTCAGGAGCCTGATTTGTCTTGTGTACCTCAAAGTTTCACCTCACTTAAAAACTACTTGCTTACAAAATCAGACATAAAAATACAGAAGTATCACAGCACACTAGTACTGACAAATTGCTTACTTTCTCCTTTATACCATAGATTTATAAAATAAATTGACTGGAATATAAATATTGTACGAACATTTCAGTGTATAGCATATATAAAGCAGTATAAACAACTCATTGTCTGTATGACATTTTAGTTTGGACTGATGTCGCTAGTGCTTTTTAGGTAGCCTGTTGTAAAACTAGGCTGTTATCTAGCTGAGTTGATATACCCCCAGGGCTACGCATACCCCTGGTTGAGAACCACTGATCTAGAGGAGTACCTGTTTCTTCAGTTCTCTCATCCCCTACCCAGAGGCTCCAACTGCTCAGTGTCTCCCCACTGAGGTTCCAGCTGCTCACCCCTATCACCTTCGTCCTATGTAAAAAAGAAATGTCCCATTATTATCATATATTTATTTATCCAATGCATTATGGTAGAACCTACAGATCCCAACCCAGATCATGGCCCCATAAGTACTGGGTGCTGTACATACACTTAAGAGGAAATGGTGCCTGCCCCAAAAGGCTTGTAATCTACCCAGATGAGACAGCTCATACTTTATCACTACTCCCAGTCTCAGTGCTTTGGGTTCCACGGTTAAGGAGGATGCCACATGTGACTGCACTGTTTATATGTCCCTCGGTGAGGCTTTGACACTTAATGCTCTGAAAAAAGAATGCAAGTATGAAATGCTGTCCCATGTGACTCGTGTCTGCTTCTTAGGGCATCTTGAGTAATGCAGTTCATAAAATGGGATTGTATCGTGTGCAGCTGCTTACCCATGTAACAGGCTCTTACAAGTAAACACGGGTCATACTGTAGTTATTCCAATCTTTTTTTTTTTTTTTTAAGCCTCAGAGGGCCTGGTCCAATGCCCATTGACTTCAATGGACTTTAGAACAGGGCTCTAAATGTTAGTGTTAGACTAGATTCTACACTCATTGTTTCCCATTCTTGCCATCCTTTTTGTGGTGGAAGGCACTTCCTGAAGAGGTGAAGCCACCACTTTAAAATCTACAGGCCCTGGAAATAATTTCGCTTCTCTGATTCACTGCAATAAGAAGGCAGACTCACGTCAGACAGATAATACAGGCAGATTTTATGAATATTTTAAGCTCTCGTTCTTGCTATCTAATATAATTCCTAATCTGCAGGCAATGAAAAATTGGTTGCCTGAGAATCTAGGTACATACAGTACTGTATCTGTTAACAGTTGAAAAGAAACTGATGACCTTCACTGAAAAGATACAGGCAAATTCCTGTACCTTGGTCACTTTAGAGGAGCTTATTTTTTGCCTTATGCATAGGCGGATGAATTTAAAGTATTACAGCAGACAGACTCTAGCCCCTAGATTGTTTGTTTATAAAGCACCAGTCCTATGAGAATCTCTCTTATATACATCCCAAGGACGCCAAGCTGCAAAAGGCTCTACTCATACTACTTGCAAAGCAACCCAGCAGCCCCAATAATCGCAAAATTAAGCCTAATGATCATTTGAGAAACAACAGAAAATCAGACCCCTGTAGCCTCTCTTCTGGAACAATGATGACTCAGAATAAAATCTGAACTTTAAAGTAATCTGTCCCTGCAACACACAGGTGGAGAGGGGGAAAGCAGTCACTTGACTGGAAGACTGTTCCTCTGTTTCAGTGGAAAAAGGGATTTAAGAGCATTTGACATTTAGCTGGGGAAGGGGTCATGACTTTCCCTCACTGAACCAAAGAAACATAAAGTGATATGAATTGTTTTCATATTGCAGCCTAGGGTTATTTCTTGGACCTGGCTTTTTACTATTGACCGTCGTAGATCAGTGGGGACCTCACAGGAGGGTTGTGGAAAGAAGAAAGGAGCTCAGGGAGAAGAGAGCATTCCATATCATTCTGCAGCAAATCCTCTTGCTGATAAAGGAGCAGCAATGACATGTACGGAAGGGAATCCTATAAACTGAATCGACACTAGAATTTTGGGGGAAATTCTCCTACCATCACTGGCACAGCTCCAGTGCATTGCTAGGATAGACAGGTCATAGGCACCTTGTCTTCTAGATCTTCTCAGATCAGGGCTAGATGGCACCACAGTTAAAACATTGGCAGCCCACCTACGCTTGCACTCCCATCATTGCTGTCACTGGTGGAGCTGCAACAATGATCATGCAACAAACAGTGGGAGACTTCCCCAAAAATGCTAGCGTAGATAAGGCTAGTCCATCTTTCTTCGTTGGACAGATAGAATGGCCATGAGATGAGGCAATGAGGGCTTGGGAAGAGTGGGAATATAGCTTCACCTCACTGTCAGAGGCCTGGAAGATCGATTATGACCTCTGTCCCCAAAACGAGGTGGTATGAAGAACACTCATGAAGGTCTACCACAGTAATAATTGAATGCTGCTAATGCTCTGAAAGTAGAGTATATGATGCTTGTGAATTACTTGAGACTTACAACACCTGTGTGGGAGACCAGGGCAGGTAATTCCATTTGTAAACAAAGCAATAACAATAGATTGTATTGCTACACTGTCTTCCACCCCTGTGCTTTCCTTTACTTGGCAAAGACCCCAATCCTGCAGGGAGCTCCATGTGGAGTGCCCCCCTGTGCTTAGGCAGAGCTCTGGCAGGATCAAAGCCATCGTTTGCACCATCCTAAAGATGGTCCATTGTTTATATGAATTTGGAATAGGGGCCTTCCACAAATGTTACCTACAAATCTTTAGGAGAATCCAAACTCCCAGACTGTGAAAGCCTCACGCTTGCAAGCACACACAGGCTTAACTTTCCTCACACAGGGAGTCCCACTGAAATCAGACTACTCATGTCCATAAATTCAATCCTGTGTGAGTGTCCCTAGCCTCAGAGACTTAAAGATTACAGAGGTTAGGTTCAAAAAGTTCACTGTGGGACCAGCAGTGGTTTAGAAATGCCAGGTATCATTATTTTTATTAACAATTAGAAGGGTTATCTTCAGGATTAGACTCCCACTCTCAGTACCAGGCACTGCACTGTGTGAGGGGGGGGGTGGGGGTGGGGGGTGTAACAGGAAACATTCCCACTTCAGTCCACTCAGGTATTTTGTTTAACTTGATTAATGTATTTGATTGACCTGCTGGGAAAGCATGTCCCTTACAATCATCCTTTATACTTTGTTTGTCTCCACTCCCCACCCACTATCCATGGTTTTCTGGAACTCCTCCACTCAATCACTATCTGCTTTTCCTGGTCAGGTCAAAATGTTAACCTGATACGTTTCTGTTAAGCCACCTTATCTATGTAACAGCAGCCCAGTGCATCTTGAAAACAGAGGTCAAGCAATGTGTTCAGTCACAAACACATTAGCCATCGCTGGATTTTTCATCTTCAGTCCCTTTGTCTAGAGGTTGGCTACGCATTTGATTGGCGATGTCCAGAGAGAGAGAGTTCAGTGATTTAGCAGCTACTTGAGACAACATATGCTTGAGAACAGCACTTAATACGCTTACAAGATTAAGCCTAGACTCAGAGAATGCGGACACAGCATTGGACAGGGCAGCGAAGGAGGGGAAACACTGATAACTCCTTCATCATCCAGCCCATTGTCCTGGGCTTTTCAGCATCTTACCCTGAACCATTCCAGCCCAGGGGGATGCTGCTTTGGATTATTTTTTTTTAAAATAAAGAGAAGACAAAGGACATGGGGGGGGGGGGGGAATCCAACCCCCAAAGGCAGTGCCGCATGAGCAGTTGGTTAAAAGCAGGAGATTGCAGGCTGCAGCTCTTATTCTCCCTGCGTCAGTGCTCCCCTTAACAAGCTCTCGCCATGACGCCAGGAGCAGCCTGGCAAATGTCAGCTCCTCACTGATTGTAAGAAGGGGCGGGGGAGGGAGGAGAGGAGACAGTGGCTGGGCATTGCTAGCCTGCCTGAAGCAATCTCCTCTGCATAATCAATAAGGAGAGAATCAATCCCACCTGCAGGTGCAGGCACAAAGCCACTCCCGGCGTGCGTGGACTTGGAAAAGCAGAAATGGGAAGGATTTGGGTTTCCTGTTTTCTTCTCTTCTCCTCTGTTTCTCTCCCCTCCCCCCCAACCTCCTTCTTCCTGTCGCTTTTGCCCTCCTCGCTTATCTCACCGTAAAGCTCAGAATTCTGTACGAAGCCCCTGCAGCCCGGGGACAGTGCCGTTCTGTGCAGTGAGCAGCACCTAGCGCAGCGTGGGTGCCGCTGTGGCCCTGTGCTCCAGTGGCAGTCGATTCTGAAATCAGTTGTTAATACGTGTCTCCTAAACTGGAAGCCTGGGATGCAGAAAGGGCTGCATGACGCACTCCCTTGGGGGAGAGGAGGGCAGCAGCTGCCATGTGAGACACCTCAGTCCTGTCAGAGCACAGCTCTTCTCTGAGTCCTGCATGAGTTAGGTGCTGCAGGGCAGGAGGCGGCCCTTGCTCTGCAGGGCTTCTTAGCCAAGGAAGAACTGAATTCTCTTCTGAATGTAAAATAAGACAGGAGATCTACATTACACACTTCACCTCTCTACAAAGGAAAAAGGACTGTAAGCTGTCTAAAATCCTACGTGCCACATGGGGCCACAACAGTGGTACTCATAACTCACGCAGAAATATCGTCAATCTATCCAGCTACACACACAGCCCGGCAGAGGAGTCTGTCCTATCTTGGGGACTCTCTGTTTGCCCCATCACCCTCACAAACATGATACAGTTCTGCGGTGATCTTGAAGCTACTTTTGCCATCTCCGACTCAAAGAATACTTTCAAGATAACACTGAACAGCACACTGATACAGATACCCTCCCACCAACAGCACAAGAAGAACTCCACATGGACTCCTCCTGAGGGTTGAAAAATGACAGTCTGGACCTATACATAGGATGCTTCTGCCGATATTCACAGGCAGAAATTGTGGAAAAACAACATCACTTGCCTCATAACTTAAGTCATGCAGAACACAATGCCATCCACAGCCTCAGAAACAACCCTGACATTACAATCAAAAAGAAAAGGAGTACTTGTGGCACCTTAGAGACTAACAAATTTATCTGAGCATAAGCTTTTGTGAGCTACAGCTCACTTCATTTGAGCTGTAGCTCACGAAAGCGTATGCTCAGATAAATTTGTTAGTCTCTAAGGTGCCACAAGTACTCCTTTTCTTTTTGCGATTACAATCAAAGAGGCTGATAAAGGAGGTGCTGTTGTCATCTTGAACAGGTCTGACTACCAAAAGGAGGCTGCCAGACAACTCTCCAATACCAAATTCTACAGGCCATTTTCCTCAGATCCCACTGAGGAATACACTAAGAAACTGCATCATCTACTCAGGACACTCCCTACGCTAATACAGGAACAAATCAACATACCCTTAGAGCCCCGACCGGGGTTATTCTATCTACTACCCAACATCCACAAACCCGGAAATCCTGGACGCCCCATCATCTTGGGCATTGGCACTCTCAGTGAAGGACTGTCCGAATATGTGGACTCTCTACTCAGACTTTATGCCACCAGCACTCCCAGCTATCTCCGTGACACCACTGATTTCCTGAGAAAACTACAACGTATTGGTGATCTTCCAGAAAACACCATCCTAGCCACCATGGATGTAGAGGCTCTCTACACAAACATCCCACACACAGATGGAATACAAGCTGTCAGGAACAGTATCCCTGATGATGCCACAGCACAACTAGTTGCTGAGTTCTGTGACTTTATCCTCACGCACAATTATTTCAAATTTGGTGACAATATATACCTCCAGACCAGTGGCACTGCTATGGGCACCTGCATGGCCCCAAAATATGCCAACATTTTTATGGCTGATGTGGAACAATGCTTCCTCAGCTCTCGTCCACTCACGCCCCTTGTCTATCTAAGCTACATTGATGACATCTTCATCGTCTGGACCCATGGGAAGGAAACCCGGGAAGACTTCCACCACAATTTCAACAGCTTCCACCCCACCATCAACCTCAGCCTGGACCAATCTACACGGGAGGTCCACTTCCTAGACACCACAGTGCAAATAAGTGATGGTGACATTAATATCACCCTATACTGAAAACCCACCAACCGCTATGCCTACCTTCATGCCTCCAGCTTCCATCCCGGACACACCCCACGATCCATTGTCTACAGCCAAGCACTGAGGTACAACCGCATTTGCTCCAACCCCTCAGAGACCAACACCTACAAGATCTTCACCAAGCAGTCTCAAAACTACGATACCCGCATGAGGAAATAAGGAAACAGATCAACCGAGCCAGACATGTACCCAGAAGCCTCCTGCTGCGAGACAAGCCCAAGAAAGAAACCAACAGAACTCCATCACATACAGTCCTCAGCTAAAACCTCTCCAACGCATCTTCAGTGATCTACAATCCATCCTGGACAACGATCCGTCACTTTCACAGGCCTTGGGAGGCAGGCCAGTCCTCGCCCACAGACAACCTGCCAACCTGAAGCATATTCTCATCAGCAACGACACACCGCACCATAGTAACTCTAACTCAGGAACCAATCCATGCAACAAACCTCGATGCCAACTCTGCCCTCATATCTACACCAGCGACACCATCACAGGACCTACCCAGATCAGCCACACCATCACCGGTTCATTCACCTGCACGTCCACCAATGTAATATATGCCATCATGTGCCAGCAATGCTCCTCTGCTATGTACATCGGCCAAACTGGACAGTCCCTACGTAAAAGGATAAATGGACACAAATCAGATATTAGGAATGGCAATATACAAACACCTGTAGAAGAACCCTTCAATCTCGCTGGACGCACAATAGCAGATTTAAAGGTAGCCATCCTGCAGCAAAAAAAACTTCAGGACCAGACTTCAAAGAGAAACTGCTGAGCTTCAGTTCATTTGCAAATTCGACACCATCAGCTCAGGATTAACAAAGACTGTGAATGGCTAGCCAACTACAAAAGCAGTTTCTCCTCCCTTGGCTTTCACACCTCAACTGCTAGAAGAGGGCCTCATCCTCCCTGATTGAACGAACCTCGTTACCTCTAGCATGATTCTTGCTTGCATGTTTATACCTGCCTCTGGAAATTTCCACAACATGCATCCAACGAAG
The DNA here is from genome assembly GCF_965152235.1 of Eretmochelys imbricata. NCBI lineage: Eukaryota > Metazoa > Chordata > Testudines > Cheloniidae > Eretmochelys > Eretmochelys imbricata. Next base: position 158,495,678 of record NC_135572.1, read on the forward strand.
TGGGTATTCACCCACGAAACCTCATGCTCCAATTCGTCTGTTGTCTATAAGGTGCCACAGGACTCTTTCCCACTTTTACAGATCCAGACTAACACGGCCACCCCTCTGATATTATCTTCTGAATATAGTGTCTTAGCCCCCTGAGCTAACCTCTCCCCTGGCCATGCTGCTGAATTCCTCCCATTTTTTTACCTCCTTAGCTGGCCACACACAGTCCCTCTCCTGCACAGCTCCTCAAGTAGCAACGGGACAAGCTGAGGAGCTCGATTAAAGTGGTTCTCAAACTTCATTGTGCCGTGACCCCTTTCTGACAACAAAAATTACTACCCAACCCAAGGAGGGGGGACCAAAGCCTGAGCCCACCCGAGTTCCGAGCCCCAGCAAGTCTAATGCCAGCCCTGTCAGCCTCATTAAAACAGAGTCATGACCCACTTTGGTGTCCCAACCCACAGTTTGAGAACCCCTGAAGAAGATGGAAAAAAACCTGGCGATCTTGTGAATGTACACAGCATGCTGGGGAAAAGGTAAATTACGTGGACTTTAGGCAGCTGATTATTAATATTAATGACAGGCCCTTTCTGAATAACAATGATAGCTAGACAATGCTTTCCAGTACTCCTGTGAATTAGGGAGATGGGTAAGCATTAATCCCATTTTAGAGAAGGGGATGCTGAGCCAGAGTTTAATGGTAAGATGTTCTAAAGCATCTCTATCCCATTTTCAAAAGCACCAAAGTCACTTAGGAGTCTGTGGGTATGTTTACACTGCAAAAACAGTGTGTCCTTAACTCAGGTTAGCTAACTCGGGTTAAAATAACAGTGAAGAATATAAGAATGGCCATACCTGGTCAGACCCAAGATCCATCTAGCCCAGTATCGTGTCTTCTGACAGTGGCCAATGCCAGGTGCCCCAGAGGGAATGAACAGAACAGGTCATCATCAAGTGATCAATCCACTGTTGCCCACTCCCAGCTTCTGGCAAACAGAGGCTAGGGACACCATCCCTGCCCATCCTGGCTAATAGCCATTGATGGATCTATCCGCCGTGAACTTATCTAGTTCTTTTTTGAATCCTGTTATAGTCTTGGCCTTCACAACATCCTCTGAGAAAGAATTCCACAGGTTGACAGTGCATTGTGTGAAAAAATACTTCCTTTTGTTTGTTTTAAACCTGCTGCCTATTAATTTCATTGGGTGACCCCTAGTTCTTGTGTTATGAGAAGGAGTAAATAACACTTCCTTACTCACTGTCTCCACACCAGTCATGATTTTATACATCGTTATATCCCCCCCCCCCTTAGTGGTCACTTTTCCAAGTTGAAAAGTCCCAATCTTATTAATCTCTCCTAATATTGCAGCTCTTCCATACCCCTAGTCATTTGTGTTGTCCTTTTCTCAACCTTTTCCAATTCCAACATATCTTTTTGGATATGGGGCAACCACATCTGCACATAGTATTCAAGGTGTGGGCGTACCATGGATTTATATAGGGGCAATATAATATTTTCTGTCTCGTTATCTATCCATTTCTTAATTATTCCCAACATTCAGTTCGCTTTTTTGTCTGCCGTTGCACAGTGAGTGGATGTTTTCAGAGAACGATCCACAAAGACTCCCAAGTCTCTTTCTTGAGTGGTAACAGCTAATTTAGACCCCATCATTTTATATGTATAGTTGGGATTATGTTTTCCAATGTGCATTACTTTGCATTTATCAACATTGAATTTCCACTGCCATTTTGTTGCCCAGTCACACAGTTCTGAGAGATCCTTTTGTAGCTCTGCGCAGTCTGCCTGGGACTTAACTATCTTGAATAATTTTGTATCAGAAAGGAAAAAGATATGGCAACTCACCTTTTAGCACAGGTTAGCAGCTCGAGTTAAAACTATATGGTAACCTGAGGTTGAATTTGAGGTGTGAACCTGAGTTAAATGCCAAGTTGCTGTGTCTTCACTGCTATTTTAACCCAGATGTGTAGGTTACAAAACTCTGCTTGGGGCCTCACATTTTGACTTATGCAAGGCCCCATGAAATTTAGGACCAGCCCCCATATGTAGTCATGGCCCAAAACATTACCACAGCTTGGGACAGTGGAATCTAGTAGCAGTATTGTTACAAGAGCAGGCTTAGGGCAGATTGCTATTGACTTTTGATTTTAGAAGTCACAATATGTGTTAACTATTCTACGTGTTCCCAGAGATGATGAACTGGGTGCTTTTAAGAAACTTAAAAAATAAACAGGTCAAATATGGTGTCTGCTAAAGTGTAACCTAAAGCCCACTGGCGTCAATGGCTGAGTCTTTCCACTGTCTTCAGTGGGCTTTTTCAATCAGGCCCTAAAATTTGTCAGCTTTCCTGTGCAGTTGGAACGCCGTCTTTAATTCATTGAGTTCCTTCTTTCTCTACCCTTGTCTTGTACAGGAATTGCAAGGGTCTAAGATATACGCTGTAAACTGGGTGCTGCAATGCCCACCGCAGGTAGGGCAGCCTGCAATGGAGGTGCTGAGGGGTAAAGCCAGTATTTCAGCCTCGACTTTGCATTTCTTTGCTTTGTTGGTTTCTGTTCATCCTTTTAATGATGCCTTCAGCCTCTTCTGTCCTGAACCATGTACACTCAGGAAAACACACACCTTGGGTGCTATCATTGTATCAAGCATATGCATCCTGTCACTTCAAGTCATTTCAGTGGGTCTCTCCGAGGAAATTGCTTTTGATCAATTGGTACCAAAGTGACACATACCAGCACTTATTAGTACTGGCAATAATAACAATATGAAGAAGTTTTTGCTCAACAACTGTGTTTGAGAACCTGGTACTGCACCATTGGGGCAACTGGGTGTTTGCCATTGACTTCAATGAGAGCAGGACCAAAGCCTAAGAACTGAGATCCTGTTCCTGCAATCAGCTCCACATGCCTGGTCTATTGCACCAACATGGAGTCCCTTTGATGAGAAAGGAGTTCTGCATTAGCGTAAGTGTCCGCCAAATATATAAAGGCACTGAAATGACTGAGAAAAGTGCCCCTTTCATATCATATTTGATTTAGTCCTTCATGACATTTTGATTTAAAAAAAAAATAGCACTATGAAAAATCAGTAAAGCCCATAATAAATGAATTAAAAACTGGTTAACTCAGTGTTTCCTAAAGGGTGTGTCCCGGCGCACCAGTGGGTCATGGGAAAGTTCTAGATGGGCCGCTATGGTCAGGGTCGGATTAACCTATCATTTATAACTTATCAGCTCAGTGCTATTCAATAACTTCAACAATGATGTGAATGAAAAAATAAAAAAAATCCTGGTAAAATTTGCTGATGGCACAAAAATTGGTGTAGTAAATAACAATGGAGCCAAGACAGTTATACAGACCAACATGGATCACTTGGTACAGTGGGCTCATTTGAACAACATATATTTTAACAGAGTTGAATACAAGCTCATACATTTAGGTGCTGAAACTGGCTTGAAGTGGTGTCCATCATATACAGGGTTTGGTTCAGTGGCTCTCAGCACCCCCACTGTACAAATTGTTCCAGCACCATTGCTGTGGGGGTGCTGCTGCACTCCCTGGCTTGAAGGAGTAATCACAACCCAAATACCTGGTTTCCACCATCAGCACCTCCACTATAAAAATTGTTCCAGCACCACTGGGTCTCACTAACTAATGGTAGACAACCAACTGAACATGACTTTCCAGTGCAGTGCTGTAGCTAAGAGGACAAACTCAGTCTTTGGATGTATAAGCAGGGGAATATCAAGCAGGAGTAGGGAGGTGTCCACACATTGAAAAGGAAGTTAAAAAATTGGAAAGGGTTCAGAAAAAAAGAAGAATGAAAAGAGGTCTGGAAAACCTGCCTTATAGTGAGCTACTTAAAATGCTCCCTCTATTTAATTTATCCAAGGGAAGACTGAGGTTACTGGATCATGGTCCCAGAGGATGTTGATAAGGCCAAGACCATAACAGGGTTCAAAAAAGAACTAGATAAATTTATGGACGATAGGTCCATCAATGGCTATTAGCCAGGATGGGCAGGGAGGATGTCCCTAGCTTCTGTTTGCCAGAAGCTGGGAATGAGCGACAGGAGATGGATCACTTGATGATTACCTGTTCTGTTCGTTCCCTCTGAGGCACCTGGCACTGGCCACTGTCAGAAGACACGATATTGGGCTAGATGGACCTTTGGTCTGACCCAGTATGGCAGTTCTTATGGTCTACAAGTACCTATATGGGGAAGAGATTTCTGATTGTAGATAGTGTTGTAATCTATCAGAAAAGGGCATAACGACACTGAATGCTTGGAAGCTTAAGATGAACTAATTCAGACTAGAAATAAGATGCACATTGTGAACTAAGAAGGTAATTAACCATTGGATAACTTAACGTGAGACCTGGTGGATTTTCCATTACTTGCAGTCTTTAAATCAAGACTATGTTCCTAAAAATTCAGCTGTTGTTCAAACAGAAGTCATGGGTTTGTTATAAATATTACTGGGTGAAGTTCTATGTCCTGGTGTGCAGGAGGTCAGATTAGATGGTCATGATAGTCCCTTCTGACCTTAAAATCTGTGAATCTATATCAGAGCCACAGAGACTTCCTCTTACAGGCACTTCCTTAGAAAGAGAGCTCCTGTGGCATTTCTGCCCTTCAAGGAGGTTGCAATATAAGCTCCTTACTGAATTGCATCATTGGTGCTGCGCTGCTGCATAGCAGAGGTTACAAACGCAGGAGATGTTCCTATAGGTAACCAAACCACAAACACTTCTGATCTCAAAGATGAGCTTTATATTGCATGGGGGAAAACCCAGCACCTATTAATAACCTAAGAACAGTCATACTGGGTCAGACCAATGGCTCATCTAGCCCAGTCTCTGACAGTAGCCAGTACCGGAGCTTCAGAGGGAGTGTATAGAACAGGTCAGCTTTGGAGAGATTATCCACCCCTAGCACTCCTCCGGAACTGGAACTTGGATTGTCAAAGGAAATCATATATAATTTTTGTATCTTTTAGACAAATTATATTTTGCAAATAAGCTCAAAATCCCTTCTCCCAAGCTTGTTTTTAATCCTTTTATAGCAAAGAACTCTGCAGTGTATCAGGAGATGTTATCTGTCTTGGGGTATTGCAGTGAGTTAGAGAAAAAAGAAGAGGCAGGAGTATCTCCTCTCAGTTCAAACTTCCCCTTTGCCCACCCCTAAATAACATTCTCTTTATGCAAATCTCAATTTGGTGAATGAGCTGCTCAGTCAATTTGTGCACAAGCTTCCAATTTTCACTCCGTGTAATGATTGCGGCAAAAGGGAAGAATCTCTGCAAAAATACAACACCCTGGGGTCAATCTTCAGCAAGATATGCACGGATTTAGCTGTGCAACTGTCATTCACATTAATGACAGGTTTCAGAGTAGCAGTCGTGTTAGTCTGTATCCGCAAAAAGAAAAGGAGGACTTGTGGCACCTTAGAGACTAACAAATTTATTTGAGCATAAGCTTTCATCCGATGAAGTGAGCTGTAGCTCACGAAAGCTTATGCTCAAATAAATTTGTTAGTCTCTAAGGTACCACAAGTCCTCCTTTTCTTTTATTCACATTAATGGGAGTCATGCAGCTAAATCACTGTGCTGGAGATTCCCGTGCCCGCAGCCTCCCAATCTAAACAAAAAATAAAACAGAGGAATGCGAACAAAAGGTTCTGTTCTCCCTCTTCATGAGGCCAAGAGAAGTCCCATTGCTGGGGAAGAAATGTCACTCACTGCTCACTAATCATTGTGGAGGGCAGCAGGGAATAGGCATTCAAGAAGCAGGGAGAAGGCCAGCAGCCCTTTGTGCATCTGTTACTGTAAATTCTAAATTACAGCCTCCGTTGTGACACAAAGCACAAAACCCAGCTGCTTGTGGGGGGCCTGATTCCCAGCAGAGAAGAGAGTCAATTATTTACCATTTTCTAAAGGACTCCACTTTCTGCAACAGTGCTGAAATATGTGTGAAATGCTTCTGAATCTGTTAAATGTGTGGGGTGCAGAAATGTATCAGAGTCATAAGGACAGATCTCTTCTAACCGTTAGAGCAGAAGGCTGGGAGTCAGGTCTCCTAAATTCTGTTATTGATTTTTGCCATTGACTTACTTGTTGTGACACTGAGCAAGTCACTTAAGCAAATATTTTCAAAAGCATCAACTAATTTTGTGACCCTCCATTTTGGGAGCTTACTTGAAGACATTTTCAGCAGGGCCGAGCACCCACAGTTCCCGTTAACTTTAACTGGTGTTTTGGATGTCTCTGAAAATCAGGCCAATGGGTGTCTCAGATTGGCCACCTAAAATTCTTGGACAGTTTTGAACATTTCTGCTTCTATTCCCCCATCTGTAAAACAAGGACAATCATACTGATCTAGGGCCAAATTCTGATCCCACACCAGTGAAAGACTGGAATAATTCCACTGAAGTCAGTGGAGTTACTCCAGATTTCTTGAGATGATTGGGATGCACAGCACCATGGATGGAATTTGCTACATAAGAGAATGAGTGACTATATTTGTAATAATTGTCACTGTATAAGCCTTCCGTGTCTCTGGCAAGGGGAGCTGGAAGGAAGGGGTTACGGTTTTCAAGGAAGCCACATTCACAGTAAATCAATTGTCCTGTTGAGAAATCATCCCTGTGGAACTCAGCCAGCCTGGGGGGGATGAATAATCCACTAATTCACTCCTCTGCTCCCTTCGCAGCCCTTGCACAGAATGCAAGCAACATGGGGGAAATACATCCAGTTATTGTTAACAACATGCTATGGGTAGATCCTCAGCTAGTATAAATCCATATAGCTCTATATGCAGATTTACACCATATGAAAATTTGATCTCCATTTCCAAGGAAACAAAGGGGGTGAGTATTAATTATACCGGGCCCAGAAAGCTCTTTGAAATTCATTTAGCAGACAGCAATTAACATGGAAACCTGCCTCTCTGTAGTTTGTAGCAAATTTTAAATACTTATTTTACTGCATGAACAAAACCCAGTGCTTGAAGAAGACCTTATGGGCAGAGATGTGGAGGTCCTGCACACACTAGGTTTAAATGGGTAATGAAAACCTGCTTTGCTGCTTTTAAACACTGACAGGGACGAGTCTTCATTTTTTCAGAGTGTGCGTAAGTCTCAGCGCATTTTTAGTGGGTCATTGTGAAGTTAATAATCATGTGAGGCCTGGATTCTTCTCTTACTCACACTGGTGTAAACCACTGAAATCAATTGAGCTTCCCCGGAGTAAAGCTGGTGTGAGTGAGGACTGTATTTTTCTAAAATACATTTCCTTATCAATATTGTAAATACCACAGTAAAGACTTAAAACATTTGTAAATATCATGTACTTTCCACTATTTGTATGGCTTGCTTCTTTTATTTATGTATTTATTAATTTGCAGTTTTCATCTTGAACAATGAAAGTAGACTTATTTTATTTATTTATATTCTGGTATAAAATATTCAGGCCCCATTGTGCTAGGCACCGTACAAATAAGATTTGTCAGTTTCCGTGTTGCTTATAGTCAGTTTTCACTTCCAGGTCAATTTTTTCACTTTCCGGTTCTCATACATTAGCATAGAGGTGCTATTTATATACCTGTGCAGAGGAGCCTGCAGCCACAGTCATGTTACACACAGTGATGGGCTGCCAAGAGGTGGGGGTAGGGTTACTAACTGTCTAATCACACAAACCCAGACACCCCACCCCGCCCCTTCTCCAAGGCCCCACCCATTCCAGCTCCCCTCACTCTGGTGCTCACTCTCCCCCAACCTCATTCACTTTCGCTGGGCTGGGGCAGGGGGTTGGGGTGTGGCCTCTGGGCTAGGGCCGAGGAGTTCGGAGTGTGGGAGAGGGCTTCAGGCTGAGCCGCGTGCAGGAGGGAGTGTGGGGTGCAAGCTCAGGGCTGGGGTAGGGGGTTGGGGTGTAGGAGGGGGTTCCAGGATGGGGTTGAGGTGTAGGAGGGGGTGCGGAGTGCAGGCTCCGGCCAGACAGCGCTTACCTTGGGTGGCTCCTGCCCTGGCCCCGCACTGCTTGCAGAAGCAGCCGCCTTATCCAGCCCCTGGGGGGCGGCAGGGGGCTCTGCACGCTGCCCGCAACTGCAAGCACCGCCCCCGCAGCTCCCATTGCCTGCAGTTCCCAGCCAATGGGAGCTGCAGAGTCGGTGCTCAGGGTGTGGGCAGTGCACAGAGACTCCTGCCCCCCCGGGGCTGCAGGGACGTACCAGCCACTTCTGAGAGCGGTTCCGCTGCACCGCTGGAATTTTAGCGCCCAAAATCTCCCGGTTTGGCTTCAGTAGCTTCTGGGAGATAGGGCCTGATTCTGGGAGACTCCCAGCGAAACCGGGAGGATTGGCAACCCTAGGTGGGGGTGGCAAATGGGGCAATTTGCCCCTGGTCCCCATTTGAGAGGTGCCCCAAATCGACCTGGCATGCCAGTTCACAAGGCCACTCACTGAAATTTGGCCCAGTGACCCCTCCATCACAACGGAGGGGCTGCTGGGCCAAAGCTGAGTGGTGCCATGCTAAATTAAAACAAGAATGTTTCAGTTGTGCATACCATGTGAAAAATTTCTGGGGGAGCCCCCATACTTGTCTATTCTGATCTTTATATTTTTCCTATCAGCTGAGAAGCTGGATTATGTGGGTTTCAAATATTACAGGGGAATGTTTGTGTTTTACAAACTGTGCCCAAGAGAATTAAGAACAAAAAATCATGGGAACATTTATATTGGGAGTGATTTTAAAAATACTCATATTTTAAAAAGAATCTAAATTAGGACCAAATTTGGTCAGGAAGTACCCCTTTAAAATCATTCGTTTCTGCTGTTAGACTGTGGGCTGGTGCTGCATATGGAATTATCTGCAACCTCCATCAGTCTCACCACAGCCTTCTATCTTGAGGTGTCTGAGCAGTCACAGCACCTCCTGAGTGCCAGCAGTTGCTTAATCACAAGGATCCCATGAGGTTCAATCATGCTAAATAAGTCATCGTGCGTGCCCATGACTCATGTCACGGGTGGGCTCAACAGTGATTCAAACGTGAAGCACTGTGCCGGTTCCATCCTTACTTATATGATGACATAGTTAACAGGAGAAAACAAATTCAAAAGAAATACTCCTGAGATGGAGTGAACAATCTCTTTTCTGCCTAATTCCTCAAACTGCAACCTAAGTCGCAAACCATAGGGCAAAAGCTGTCACTCTGCAGTGGGGAACCAGAAGGACTCCTCTCTGATTTCTGCCCCACAAACTTCCCCACTATCTAGCCCTAGTTATTTAGGTGGGGCACTTTGGAAAACATTTGTCTCCATATGGGGCAGGGAGGAGAGCTTTATCTGCAAAGAAAGAGTCATTACTGCTTGTATCCGGATAAGCTTAGGAAAGGAAAAACATGCATTTGTAAAATAATAGTTTGAAACTTCTTTGCCACAATGTCAGCAGCCCCTGTACTGTGTCATTTGCAATGACAGACATGTGTGAATGGCGCTCAGCTGTTGGTATCAATGAATCATTATTCCTAGCTGTATTCAATTGTCTGAGGTCTGTATGCTCCTGAAATGCCCCATACAAAGATGCTAATTATCAGCTTCCCAAGAGTAATAATTGCGCCTAATGACATACTTCTGTGAGGAAGCCAATCCCTTGTCTCTGTCAGCAGTGCAGAAGTTACAGATGTACGAACCCATAAACACTAGAAACTTGAGGCTGGTGATGGAACAATCGGCTTTGTGTGGCACGTGCGTTACTGCCAGGCTGTCCTGCTTTCTTAGCCCTTCTCACCAAATGTGCTTTTGACAAATACATTTTGCATTAGAGAGTCACAGCTAAAGGAAAATAAACAAAAGAAACAGCTTTCCTGCACATTTTGGTTGGTAAAGAAACCTAGTTTGTTGTTTAGTTTCTGGCCTGCACTAGAAAGCTTCCATCTCTCTGCTCATCTGGCCTGTAAGGCAGGAAACATTTTCTATCAATATTTTCTACATTCCTAGGTCTGAAACATTAGCCAAAACGCATCGTATAATTGTTATTTCTAGAGCCAAGCAAGTAACATCACTCTGCAGCAAAGGCTAGCAGGGACCACTGATATGTAGCTGGCCTCTTTTGCAAAAAAAGAAAAAAAAAAGGCAGTAAATAGTTTCACAGAATAAGTGTGTACATATATGTGTGTGTGGTGGAGTGTATACATATATTCTTAAAATAACATACATGGGGGTGACAGCCATGTGAGGGTGATAGCTGTCTGATAAATTGCAGAACCATGTGACAAATGAATTTCATGGGTCTAATCCTGGTCTCACTAAAGTCAAGGGAAGTTTTGTCATTGAATTCAGTGCGGCCAAGATTTCACCCCATGATTTTAAAGTCCAGTATCTTGTACCATTGGAAAGGGGGAATTCCCAGCTTCTCAGTGGGACCGAGCACTCACTTCTAGCCTTTGGAGTCCTAAGTCATCACACTTAAGGCTGTTATATTTTTGATATACCTTTATTGTAGGTAGTTTATACAACCTTTTATGGCTCCCTCTAATTCTGGAACATTTGGCATTCGTGGTAACTAAGGCACCTGGCTTTACAAGCAGTTCAATCTGAAAAAATAGTCCCATTTAAAAAAAAAATTAAAACTTCCTTACAAATAGTTTTTCTGCATTATGTGTGGTATATGGAGACCATGAAATGTTATGGTATTGCATGAAGCATTGATAAGCACTTGTTTGGGATGAGCTGCCTATCTGATTAGGACTTTGCCATTTGTGAGTAATGTGCCTATGCAAAACTTAATGTAACCCTAAATCTAGTGCCTTAGTTACCATAAGTCCAACTCTACAAAGCTCAGAGAGAGAACAATTAAGACTAATAAATATAAAAACCTCCAAAACGGACCCATGTTACCCTTTCCTTCCATAGCAAAGTCACCTTCTTTTAAAGACAGCTATCATGAGCCCTTCCAGGGCTATTTCTCTGTTCTGGGGTGCTGGGTCTCCCTTTCCTAATTGTGCAATGCTCCTCTTTCTATCCAGGCTACAAGGTATCTCTCACACTTTAAAACCAGGATATTTCTGTGTCTAGACAAGTTATCTCTGGCCCAAGACTGATTCAGGTATCTCAAAAATTCGAATAAATCCCTGGAGAGAGGAATTAGTGAGCTGGGTACAGATGAGGTAGTCAGAGATGCTTGATAAATGTGTTTCCCACATGGATCTGCAATGTTATCATATGCAAGTCACCTCCACATCTGTGATGTGTGTACGTCTGCTCCCCTTCTCCTCCTCACTAACTATTAAGGTTGCTTATTGTACATGAAGCCAGGGAGAAGAGACTTCAGTTGATCTGCTGTGCTAAGAGTACAATGAAAACGCCTGTGTTTTGACAAGCAAACTCTGCAAGTGCGACAAGGAAATCATCCAAAGGAGTGATTAATAAAAACAGTCAATATTCAGACATGCGACAAGCCTTGCAGTAAAAATATAACAAGTGCGAGTCGCTTTCTTTTGTGCTACAGTCGTCACCACCATCACTTCCATAAGTGCTCCTCATCTTTTGCCAATCAGACTGAGATCCTTGGCAAGCACAGTAAGCCTGTTTTTCAAGAAGAAACTGAACTCTTGGAAAATTAACACCAATCATTCATGCCAGGTGCAGCTCTGAGTGAGGTTAGATGACACAAAATCAAAAATCCTTTAACTAGTCAAGACTCTCCTAGCATCCTCCACTGCATCCTCTTTAGCACTCATAAACATAGCATGTAAGCACAACCAGCTAGTAATATTGGCATGTGCTGTAGGGGTGTGTGAAGTCCTAAATAGAGTAAACAAAGACCCACTCATGTACAAACCTTACTCATGTAAATTAATTCTTAATCACAAGTAGAGCCGCATGGACTTGAGTGGGACATCAATGTGAGACCCATCATCTTTCGCTTTCCTGATCCTTTCGTTCCACAGATAAAGCAGAGGATGAGGTCCAGGGGCCAGCAAATCATAAAATCACTGGGAGAAGGACCTTGTCTTTATTCATGCATTATATAAAGCTGAGCACACGGCCAGCTCTTAACAAATAATGAATATCAATGAGGCCGAATTGATCCAAAGTCATTAATTAGTGAAAAACAACAAAATATTTTTGTTCATATGATTTGGCCATGACTTTTCCTATCACTGTTGCACTTCCATTCATTCCTGGATTTCTGAATTTTCTTGATCTAAGCAAGAAAGGTTTTTATTTTGCTCTTGGTTCATTTTATTTCAGTAGATACCATTCTCTTGCATAATATCCTTATTTCGTAGTTTAAATTGTTCCGTTGTCATAATTCATGGAAGCTTATTCAACAGAATGAATAATCGATTTCCCTCCCCACTTCAAAATGCACATATAATGTTATAAACTGCTGTGACTCATACCCAGATAGAGTGGAGAATAAGGCATCCTGCAGGAGTAACAGCTACTTTATTGGGTGACATATTAAAGGTAAAGTGTTTTGTTATTGATTGATAAATACACTGGACATTGTGCAACATTTGACTTTCCCCTGCTCAATATTGACTTTCATTTTCTTCTTATGATAACTGTTAAGAAATCAGTGTCTGCATTCTCTCTGAGGTGGCTTTTCTGTCAATAGGCCCTGGTTCCTTTTGTCTTCTCTTCTCTCCTTTTTCACAGATTAGCTTTTCACTGAAACGTAAAAGAATCTTCAACTGATGTTGGCAAAGTCAAGGTTGACAGGAAGCGAAAACAGACAGCAGGCATGACCCATACATGTTGCTGAAGACTTATTTCAGCCTGTGCCCCTTACCTTTGAGAAATAGTTTATATTATAAAAAATACAGATTTAAGAAAATGTAAATGTTATGTTAAAAGTGTATCCTAATGATTATGATTATTATTTGTATCTAGCAGCCACAATCAGAGATCAGGACCTCATTGCACTAGGTGCTGTACAAACACACAACAAACAGCCCCTGCCGCAAAGAGCTTCCGCTTGAAGTAATGTAGGTATAATATCTCAATAGGTATTTGTCACGTGTTGTAAACGACCACAGCGTTGTTACTGCAGTTTTGACACAACGCGGACTAGGTGATCTATGGCCAGACACTTTGAAAATTCTCAGTTATTCGTATCCCCATTTTATTATGGCCAGACTGACTCACTGCTTGCATGGCTTATTCAGTCAAGACTTAAACCAGAGCCATTTGCTAACAGCAGTTCTATCAAGGGAGCTGAAGGAAAACCTGCTACTTGCTGTTAGCCAAATCTGGGTCTGGCACCAATGGACATGGAACAGAAAGGTTCTGCAGGACTTCTGGGGAGGGTGAGGTGTGTGTGTGAAATTTTACCCCAAGGCCACAGAATGGCGGTGGAGCTGGTATACGGCTACAAACACAGCCCCTGGCTGTCAGCAGAATCTACAGCCATTGCACCCTCTTCTACTGGAGGTTCAGCTGATGGAGTGACATAGCTGTAGATCTACTGGCCACAGATCTATTGTAAGTACAAGCTGTGAACTCCTTGTGTGGGTTCCCCACATCAAGTGTCTGCACTGTGCAGTGGAACTATAGTGATTCCATTGTCTGTTGGGCCTTCCAAATAAGTCAGGTTGGGTTGCATTTGCTCCTTAGCCAGTAGGAGCTGTGCTAAAATGGAAATAGCTCAAAGGGTATGTCTACACTGCACACCAAACTTGGGTCTGTGAGACCCAGGCTTATGGACTTGGTGTTTCCAAGCCCAGACCTGAGCATCCACACTGCATTGTAAACCTGGGTTTACAATTGCTGGACCCAGGTCTCACAGCCATGCTAACGCAGCCATACAGCACCACACTGACTTTCTGACTTGGGTCTGCAGCTTGAGCTTCATCCATGTTGCAAAATCACAGGGCTTGGACCTCAGTCACAGCAGGACTCTGGATGTTACCCACCCCCCTAGCAGAGTCCTGGGACCCAGGTCCTGAGTGCTTGCTGACCCAAGTCAGACTGATTTGTGTGTGGACTTACAGGGGGGCTTGGGCTGAAACCTGAGTCAGAGCCTGGCCTTAGTGTGCAGTGTAGACATACCCAAAGGTGCCTAAAAATCACGAAGGATTAAGGTTCTCAAATCTCTTTAAAGCTCCTCTAATAATGTGATGATGAATTCAGGGGTCTTCCTTTTATTCACCCTACACCAAATATTAGGATCCTAGTACGTTGCATCAAATCTATGGGCCCAATCAACAGGATTGCATGGAACCCTTGATAATCCAAAGGTCGTTTATTTTTGTGGGGCCTAAGAATTTCTGATTGGGCAATGCCAGTTGTAACGAAATAATGTAGGAAGAGCAGATTCTTTGATCCGTAGGACAATTCCTGGAGGATACATGTTCATTTAAGGGTTGATGTTGCTTTCTTTTTATCCTGTGTGAAAGCTGAATCAGAGTGAACAGCGAGCACCTCAAGAAGGTGGATGGGTGGCATCTCAGGGGAAACTGAAGAACAAACTGCTTTACAAACATCACTTTGCAGAGTATATAAATGGGAAACGTGGTATTTAGACATGTGGTCTTGCTGAGAAGATGTATGCCTCTCAAGGAACAGAGCAATCAAGAAATTATGAACTCATTAATATCTAGTCAAGACTGGCCTTTTAAGTAACTCTGCTCCCCTCCCCTCCCCCCTGCACCAAACTGGAATTCTGTTATACGCTACTCAATACAATGATTCATATTTTTCCAGGAATATTCTCTATTACAGAACAATTTTATTTTTCAAATGCACCACTGTAAGCATTAAGAAACTAAACAAACATACAACCTTCTCTTTCAAAGGCTTAATAAGAGATCATTTTGGTGTGAAGTGCAACAAAACCAAAGCATAATTCTCTTATGTTAACTCAAGTGTGGAGTCATTTTCGTCTTTATGAATCTTTTTTCTTTCTGTATCTGCTGTTTTCCAACTATTCTCTTTCATGCATGAAAACCAAGTCAATCTATTCCCTTTGATTCATGCTACAATATACATAGTTTTGACCCATATTTTGAAGGGCCCTTATTGAAAACATGACTAGCACTGAGAATAGAAAGCTAAGGCAAAGGGCTCCATTCCTAGGTAATTTCATCTAACTCCAGCTTTCAGTTTATTACCCTGACCAAACATCTCTCAGTTGCAGAGCATATTCCTATCTCCTGCAGAGAATATATTCAGGATTAACTACCCTGAAATGAAAGTGTGTTGACCCAGGGAAGCCATTTTACTAAACAGCAGTTGTGAATTGAAGGGTCCTGTATGATATTATACACGGACTGAAAGCAATTTAAACACAGTAAGGGAAAAATGTGGAAATCATTTTTGGCAAGAAAGGAGGCATAAAGTATGTAAATTAATGTTTGTCAGGCTGCCAAAGCTTCTGCAGTGGAAAAAGTGTTCTCTTTTTTATCTCTACTGAGAGAAATAGCAACCACAAATGTCCTCCAGTCCCAGAGCATCTAAAATGTGCAATCATTTGGGTTTGAGCTGTGCCTCTCCATCC